>NW_020174425.1:1844409-2014470 GCF_003031525.2 Neophocaena asiaeorientalis asiaeorientalis | reverse complement strand
TTGGGCTGTGTTGGGTCTTCGTTTCTGTGCGAGGGCTTTCTCTAGTTGCGGCAAGCAGGGGCTACTCTTCGTTGCAGTGCGCGGGCTTCTCATTGCAGTGACTTCTCTTGTTGCGGAGCACGGGCTCTAGGCACATGGGCCTCAGTAGTTGTGGCACACGGGCTCAGTAGTTGTGGCTTGTGGGCTCTAGAAGTGCAGGCTCAGTAGTTGTGGCGCAAGGGCTTAGTTGCTCCGCGGCATGTGGGATCTTCCCGGACCAGGGCTCGAACCCGTGTCCCCTGCATTGGCAGGCAGATTCTCAACCACTGCGCCACCAGGGAAGCCCCCTACATGAACTTTTAAACAGGGTCATCTTAAGCAAGTAACGTCATTATAATTGCTTGACTTTAGCTGCAGCGTTACTTCTTGATAAGATACAGCACACACTAAAACCACGTTTATTGTTTTATTTAACTGTAATTTTTCTATCCCATATTTTCTTCTTTGGTGTAAATTTCCAGAGGTCTCATAATTCCACCCTACCAAGGAAGTCAATTATAATATTTCCATGCACATGAAACACCTCCATCTCTACTGACCCAGCTACCACCCTTTTTTTCCTTTTTTTTTTTTTAACCACAAGTTTAAATTAAACCCTTTCATCCTGTAGCGTTTTCAAGATACTCCTTCACAACAATAAGTGATTTCTGAATCTGAAAAGAAGCTTCAGGTAGGCTGAGTTTTTTTTTTTTTTTTTGTCTCATAATTTTCACGTTACTAGTTGTGGCCTTTTCATTTTCACTTGAGTTGTCCTTTGAACATTTCTTGGTTCAAAGCCTTGTTTTTGTGGTGCTGAACTCTTTTAGCTTTTGCTTGTTGGTAAAACTTTTGAGCTCTCCATCAAATCTGAACGAAAGCCTTGCATGGTAGAATACTCTTGGTTATAGGTTTTCCTCTTTCATCAGTTTAAATATATTGCACCACTGCCTTCCGGCCTAAAGAGTTTCTGCTAAAAAGTCATCTAATATCCTTATAGAAGTTTCCTTGTATGTTACTTGCTGCTTTTCCTTTCTGCTTTTTTTTTCTATTTGTTCTTCTTTTTAATAGATCTTTATTGGAGTATAATTGCTTCACAATACTGCCTTAGTTTCTATCGTACAACAAAGTGAATCAGCCATTAGCATACATATATCCCCATATATCCCCTCCTTCTTGAGCCTCCCACCCACCCTCCCCATCCCACCCTTCTAGGTCGTTGCAAAGCACTGAGCTGATCTCCCTGTGCTATGCTGCTGCTTCCCACTACCTAGCTATTTTACATTCGGTAGTGTATATATGTTGCTGCTACTCTCACTTCACCCCAGCTTCCCCCTCACCCCCCCGTGTCCTCAAGTCCATTTTCTATGTCTACTTCTTTATTCCTGACCTGAAACTAGGTTCATCAGTACCTTTTTTTTTTAAGATTCCATATATATGCGTTAGCATATGGTATTTGTTTTTCTCTTTCTGACTTACTTCACTCTGTATGACGGACTATAGTTCCATCCACCTCACTACAAATAACTCAATTTCGTTTCCTTTTCTGGCTGGGCAATATTCCATTGTATATATGTGCCACATCTTCTTTATCCATTTATCTGTCGATGGACATTTAGATTTATTCCATGTCCTGGCTATTGTAAATAGTGCTGCAATGAAAACTGTGGTACATGACTATTTTTGAATTATGGTTTTCTCAGGGTATATGCCCAATAGTGGGATTGCTGGGTCATATGGTAGTTCTATTGTCAGTTTTTTAAGGAACCTCCATACTGTTCTCCACAGTGGCTGTATCAACTTACATTCCCACCAACAGTGCAAGAGGGTTTCCTTTTCACCACACCCTTTCCAGCATTTATTGTTTCTAGATTTTTTGGTAATGGCCATTCTGACCAGTATGAGGTGATACCTCATTGTAGTTTTGATTTGCATTTCTCTAATAATTAGTGATGTTGAGCATCTTTTCATGTGCCTCTTGGCCATCTGTATGTCTTCTTTGGTGAAATGTCTATTTAGGTCTTCTGCCCATTTCTTAATTGGATTGTTTGTTTTTTTGATATTGAGCTCCATGAGCTGTTTGTATATTTTGGAGATTAATCCTTTGCCCGTTGTTTCATTTGCAAATATTTTCTCCCATTCTGAGGGTTGTCTTTTTGTCTTGTTTATGGTTTCCTTTGCTGTGCAAAAGCTTTTAAGTTTCATTAGGTCCCATTTGTTTATTTTTGTTTTTATATTCATTACTCTAGGAGGTGGGTCAAAAAAGATCTTGCTATGGTTTATGTCAAAGAGTGTTTTTCCTATGTTTTCCTCTAAGAGTTTTATAGTGTCTGGTGTTACATTTAGGTCTTTAATCCATTTTGAGTTTATTTTTGTGTATGGTGTTAGGGAGTGTTCTAATTTCATTCTTTTACATGTAGCTGTCCAGTTTTCCCAGCACCACTTATTGAAGAGGTTGTCTTTTCTCCATTGTATATTCTTGCCTCTTTTGTTGTAAATTAGGTGACCATATGTGCATGGGTCTATTTCTGGGCTTTCTATCCTATACCATTGATCTATATTTCTGTTTTTGTGCCAGTACCATACTGTCTTGATGACTATAGCTCTGTAGTATAGTCTGAAGCCAGGGAGCCTGATTCCTCCAGCTCCGTTTTTCGTTCTCAAGATTGCTTTGGCTATTCGGGGTCTTTTGTGTTTCCATATAAATTGTGAAATTTTTTGTTCTAGTTCTGTGAAAAATGCCATTGGTAGCTTGATAGGGACTGAAATGAATCTGTGGATTGCAATGAATCTGTTGATTGCAAGGAATCTCTAGATTGCTTTGGGTAGTACAGTCATTTTCACAATATTGATTCTTCCAATCCAAGAACATGGTATATTTCTCCATCTGTTTACATCATTTTTGATTTCTTTCATCAGTGTTTTATAGCTTTTAATGTCCTCTCTTTATCTTTAATTTTTGTTATTTTAATTACAATGTGTCTTGGTGTGGTCCTCTTTGGGTTGATCCTGTTTGGGACTCTCTGTGATTCCTGGACCTGGATAGGGAAGTTTTCAGCTACTATGTCTCCAAATATGTTCTCTGCTGCTTTCTCTCTCTCTTCTCCCTCTGGGACCCTTGTAATGTGAATGTTAGTATGCCTGATGTTATCTCAGAGGTCTCTTAAACTGTCCTCATTTTTTATAATTCATTTTTTCTTTTTTCTGTTCAGCTTGAGTGATTTCCACCACTCTGTCCTCCAGTTTGCTAATTCATTCCTCTGTGTCATCTAATCTACTGTTGATTCTTTCTAGAGTATTTTTTTATTTCAGTTGTGTTCTTCAAATCTGTTTGATTCTTCTTTGTATTTTCCAACTCTTTGTTAAAAACTTCTACCTTCTCACTCTGTTCATTCATTCTTCTCTTGAGTTCTTTGAGCATCTTTATGATCATGACCTTACACTCTTTATCAGGTAGACTGCTTATCTTTATTTCATAATTCTTCTTCTGGGGTTTTATTTTTGTTCCTTAATATTTTTCTGTCACCTCATTTTGCCTAATTTTCTGTTTTTATTTCTATGTATCTGGTGGGTTGGTTATGTTTCCTGATCTCAGAGAAGTGGCCTTATATAAGAAACATCTTATGGGATCCAGCAGAGCACTCCTTTCTGGTCACCAGAGCTATATGCTCTAGGGTCATCCTCTATGTGGGCTGAATGGGTCCTTCTGTTGTGGTAGGGTTACTACTGTGGGTGTACTAGTAGGCACAGCCAATAAAATGTACAGTCTAGAAAAAAATGGATAAAGTTCCAGGAACATACAATCTTCTAAGACTGAATCAGGAAGGAATAGGAACTATGAATTGGCCAATTACCAGTAACAAAATTAAATCAGTAATAAAAAATAAACTCCAAACAAACAAGAGTCCAGGACCAGACAGCTTCAGAGGTGAATTCTACCAAACATTTAAAGAAGAGTTAGCATCTATTCTTCTCAAAATATTCCAAAAAATTGAAGAGAAAGGCATGCTTCAGAACTCATTCTACAAGGCTAACATCACCCCAATTCTAAAGACACTAAAAAAAATGAAATTTACAGGCCAATATCACCAATGAACATAGATGCAAAAATCCTCAAGAAAATATTAGCAAATTGAATTCAACAATACATTAAGGGACTCATACACCATAATCAAATGGGAACTATCCCAAGGATGCAAGGATTGTTCAACATCCACAAATCAATCAATGAGATACACCTTAAAAAACTGAAGAATAAAATTCTTCAGTTTAAGGTGTATCTCATCAGATTCAGAAAAAGCTTTTGACAAAATTCAACATCCATTTATGATAAAAACTCTCAACAAAGTAGGTATAGAGGGAACATACCTCAACATAATAAAGACCATATATGACAAGCTCACAGCTAACATTAAACTCAATGGCAAAAAGCTGAAAGCACTTCCTCTAAAATCTGGAACAAGACAAGGATGCCACTCTTGCCACTTTTATTCAACAAAGTATTGGAAGTCTTGGTCTCAACAATCAGATGAGAAAGAGAAATAAAAGGAATCCAAATTGGAAAGGAAGAAGTAAAACTGTCACTGTTTGCAGATGACACAATACTATATATAGATAATCCTAAAGACACTACCAAAAACTACTAGAACTCATCAATGAATCTGGTAAAGTTGAAGGATACAAAATTAATAGACAGAAATCTGTTATATTTCTGTACACTAACAATAAACTATCAGAAAGAGAAATTAAGAAAACAATCCCATTTACCGTTGCATTAAAAAAATAAAATATCTAGGAATCAATCTAACTAAGGAGGTTAAATACCTTTATTGAGAGAACTATAAGACACTGATGAAAGAAACTGAAGATGACACAAATGGAAAGATATAATGTACTCATGGGTTAGAAGAATTAATATTGTTAAAATGACCATACTGTCCACGGCAATCTACAAATTCAATACAATCCCTATCAAAATACCAATGGCATTTTTTTCACAAAACTAGAACAAGTAATTTTAAAATTTGTATGGAAACACAAAATAGTCAAAACAATCTTAAGAAGACCAAAACTGGAGTTATCATGCTACCTGATTTCAAAACTATACTACAAGTTGCAGCAATCAAAACAGCACAGTACTAGCACAAAAAGAGACATATAGATCAATGAAACAGAATAGAGAGCTCAGACATGAACCCATACTCATATGGGCAATTAACCAATGACAAAGGTGACAAGAATATACAATGAGGAAAAGACAGCCTCTTTAATAAACGGTGTTGGGAAAACTACAGCTACAATAAAATCAAACTGTACTACTTTCTCATACCATATGCAAAAATAAACTCAAAATGGATTAAAGACTTAAATATAAGACCTGGAAACAGAACTTCTAGAAGAAAACATATGTAGTATGCTCTTTGACATCGGTCTTAGCAATATTTTTTTGAATATGTCTCCTCAGGTAAAAGAAACAAAAGCAAAAATAAATAGGACTGCATCAAACAAAAAATCCCTTGCACAGTGAAGGAAACTACCAACAAAATAACAAGGTAACCTACTGAATGGGAAAAGATATTTGCAAACAATATCTCTGACATGGGGTTAATATTAAAAATATACAAAGAACTCATACAACTAGACATCAAAAAAAAAAACCCCAATTAAAAAATGGGCAGAGGACCTGAACAGATATTTTTCTAAAGATGACATACAGATGGCCAACAGGTACAGAAAAAGAGGCTCAGCATTACTAATCATCAGGGATATGTAAATCAAAACCACAATGAGATATCACCTCACACCTGTCAGAATGGGTATTATCAAAAAGCCAGCAAAAAAATAACAAGCATTGGCAAGGATGTGGAGAAAAGCGAAACCTCATGCACTGCTGATGGGAATGTAAATTGGTGCAGCTACTATGGAGAACTGTATGGAGGTTCTTCAAGAAATTAAAGAAATTATGATCCAGCAATTCTACACCTGGGTATTTATCTGAAGAATACAAAAACACTAATTCAAAAAGATATTTGCACCCCCATGTTCACTGCAGCATTATTTACAACAACCAAGGTATGGAAGCCACCTATGTGTCCATCAGTAGATGAACAGATAAAGAAAATGTGGTGTACATATACATATAATGGAAAATTACTCAGCCATAAAAAATGAAATATTGCCATTTGCAACAACATGAATGGACCTAGAGAGTATTATGCTAAGTGAAATAAATAAGACAAAGAAAGGCAAATACTGTATGATTTCATTTATATATGGAATCTAAAAAACAAAACAAATGAACAAACATAACAAAACAGAAACACAGTCATAGACACAGAGAACAAACAGGTAGCTGCCAGAGAGGAAAGGTGTGGGGGAGAAGAGAAATAGGAAAGGAATATTTAGAGGTACAAAGTTTCAGTCACAAAAATAAATGAGTCACAGGTAGGAAATGTACAATGTGAGGAATATAGTCAATAATTATGTAATATATTTATTTTATGACATATGACAGCGAGACTTACCATGGTGATCATTTTAAATGTATAGAAATAGCAAATCACTATAAATCACTATGTTGTGTTCCAGGAAGTAATATAGTATTGTAGGTCAACTATACTTCAAAAACATACAAACAAACAAAAAAATTCATAGGAAAAGGGATCAGATTGTGGTTACCAGAGACAGTGGGTGAGGGGAGAGGAAAGTGGATGAAGGTGGTCAAAGGTACAAACGTCCAGTTATAAGATAAATAAGTACTAGGGATGTAGTGGACAACATGATAAATCTAATGAACACTGCTGTATGTTATACGTGAAAGTTGTTAAGAGAGTAAACCCTAAGAGTTCTCATCACAAGGAAAAATATTTTTTATTTCTTTAACGTTGTATCTATATGAGATGATGGATTTCACTAAACTTATTGGGGTAATCATTTTATGATGTGTGTAAGTTAAATCATTATGCTGCATACCTCAAACTTATACAATGCTGTATGTCAATTATATGTCAATAAAACTAGAAGGAAAAATATATTTACACTGTCACAACAAAGTAACCACTAAATACTAATTAATAAAAGTTATGGTATACCTATATCAGAAGGATGAGAGATGGGTAATGAATACACGTGTGTGGGAGGAGAGAGGTAAGAAACAAAGTCCTTACCTTCCACAGTAAAAAGTCAAAACATACAAAATAAATATGCTTTTTAGTCAGTTGGGGGTAAATTCCAGAATCAGCAGGACAAAATATTGAAAATTGTCCCGAAAACTCATAATTAGGGACAGGGAAAGGTGGATAAGAGGACCAAGTACTTTTTTATTTTAAGCCTTGCAAAATTATTTTACCTTTTAGGTTCAATACATAAATAACTAGGATACAAATACAATTTTAATTTTAAATACAAACAAATATATTTATTCCTTCAACAAATATTTATTGAGACACTAATATATGAAACAACAAACATATATTAAGAGAAAAGCACTATGTTGTGCTGGAAATGCAAAGATGACATCCTAGGTCATCCATCTTTGCCCCTTAATAGCTATTTGACCTTGGGTTCTTAATCTAACCATGTATATGCTTCGATTTCTGCATCAGATAAAAGAACAGGAGGGTTAAGCATGATCATGTAAATAAATCATGTCAAGTTATAAAAACAATAGTAAGCTAGTAAGGAGACACAGAATCCAAACAACTTCAATATAATTCGATCTTTATTACAGTACTCTGAAATTATATACCCAGTGAAGTCAGGATAAAAAGAAGGATCCCATTAAACCCACAGGAATTCAATTACCCTCCATGAAAACAAGGCTTCTAGCTAATGCCGTGCCCCAGTGACAACAGGCCTGGACTAGTTAAATTTCCGAGTTCCCTTCCATCCCTATAAGCCTATGAAATATTGTGAGGATATATCTGAGTAGATGTAAAAACAACTAGTTGCTTCCGACAATTCATTGATTTAGAAAGCTGACAATTCTATTTTAGTAATACTCTTTTAATTCTTTCTTTTTAAAAAAAAAAGTGTTTCTTTTAAACACTTATGTGTAAAAGATACAATCTGTGCTAGACCCTCGAATGAATTCCAAGAAAGACAAGACATGGAGACTGTCCGTGAGAACTTTACTAAAGTTAGAGTAAGTGTCCTAAAACCATATGTGAAAGAGATTAGTGAGTATTAGAACTACCTCACGAACATTTAGAAAATAACCTGGATTCTTAAATATTGACAACTATAAGGTGAGAAGTGTCAGTGAGGAAGAAATTTTCCTCTACCCTTCTAGATTCTTCTGGCTGGTCTGAGAATTAAATTGACATGAGACAAATTAACAGCAGAAAATCAAAAAAAGTTAAATAACAGGTATACATGGGAGAGACTCAGGAAAACTGAGTAACTTGCCAAAGTGGGTGAAACTCTTACCTTAAATACCATCTTTGGCTAAGGACAAAAAAGGATGTTGGGGGTAATGGTTTGAGACTTCAAAGGGGAGGAAGGCGATTAATATGAAGATGAAAAAGCAAATGTTTGATAAACAAATGTTTGTTGGGTCTCACAGAGACAATGGGACACAGAGTGAACCCTGATCTCTAGGCCCTGCAGAGTTTCCCCAATCACACCTAGCCCATATTCTTTGCAGGTATCTCTAGTGATTCCAGGAACAGGCCCTCTACCTAAATTCTTTTAGGCAGTTAGGAGGAAGGTCAAAGTTTCTTCCTAAGTTTTTTGGCCTTGATTGTTTTCAGCTCGAAATAATCCATATGCCAAAGAGAAGTTTCGGGGTGCAAATTTTGCTCTCCTACTGAAGAATGGTTGAAAGAATTACTGATATCCTTACTGAAAAGGAGGCTAAATAGAGTTAATTTCAAATATCTGTAATAGCACTCACAGGAGATGAAATAAACACATTCTGTAAGTGTTAGAGCACCAAACTAAGAATGATGGAGTTGAGGTAGGGGAAAGGTATAGGAGAGAGACTTTGGCTCATAAAAAAAAGAATATAGGACTTCCCTGGCAGTTCAATGGTTAAGACTCCGTGCTTCCACTGCAGGGGGTACTGGTTCAATCCCTGTTTGGAGAACTAAGATCCCACACGGCACACGGCCAAAAAAACCCTATATATATATATATGAAATTGGCTGCCCCCTGAAGAAATGGGAACCACCATGCTAGAAGCATTCAACAGAACCCAAAGAATATTTTAAATGTTGTAGAGGAAACTCTTGCTTAGGCGTAAGGTTTCAGACTGAGTGAACTCCAAATTTCCATCCTTCTCTAGGATCTGTTTATGTCACAGATCACAAGCACAGCCAAAGTTCAAAAGAGAAAGAGAATTACATCAAATGGTCAATTCAACAAAAAGAAAACAATTCATACCAAACAATCATATGGGGAATAAAAAGGATCATACCAGTTATAGTCATACCATTGGGGAATAAAAAGAGAAAGGAATCAAACAAGCAAAAATGCCAGCACATACCTAAACTGTTAGAATATTTCCTTTTACATCTAATTGTTTCAGGATTGTACCAATGCAGCTATATTAAACTATAATGGAGTCAGGTTGTCTTCTTACCCTGAGAGAAAAAAGCAAAGAAAAGAGATGTTACCTAAAAATATTGGACTAGAATGCTAGTTAAAGATATTGAACTGTAGAAAGACGAGCCACCTACTGAATCAATAAAAGCATTTTAGTTAGGACCTTGAGGGTCTTTGCTGACCTTATTGAGTGGCCAGTTCCATTCTCTTTAACCTGTGACAGCTGACGGGACTGGACCCTGGGGCAGAATTATTACCCAATTCATCGGTGATGCTTATTGAGCAGTTACCAGTGAATGAGCCTCTGAAAAGTCTTCTTAATGCTAAAATCTTCAGATGAAGGAATCTAATAAACATATTCCTTTTTAAGAATTTTTATTGGAGTATAGTTGATTTACAATGTTGTGTTAGTTTCCCGTGTACAGCAAAGTGAATCAATTATACATACACATATATCCACTGTTTTTTAGATTCTTTTCCCATACAGGCCATTAGAGAGTATTGAGTAGAGTTCCCTGTGCTATACAGTATGTCCTTATTAGTTATCTATTTTATATATAGTAGTGTATATATGTCAATCCCATTCTCCCAATTTATCCCTCCCCCGCTACTTACCCCCTGGTAGCCATAAGTTTGTTTTCTACATCTGTAACTCTAGAGACTGTTATACTGAGTAAAGTAAGTCAGACAGAGAAAAACAAATATCATATGATGTTGTTTATATGTGGAATCTAATAAAAGGGGGTACAAATGAACTCACCTACAAAACAGAAATAGAGTTACAAATAAACATATTCTTTTTACACCTTCTGAACTTTTGCTTTTTCCTGATCAGCTCTTTATGATACCTAGCCATAGAAGTCATGCACCAAGACAGGGGAACATTGGATTGGAAATTACTATCTAGCCCTAAAACTTGTGATTACATTTACGATTATCTAGCCCTAAAACTTATGATTACTTACAAGGGCAAGTGGAAGAAACTTCTAACACAGATCCTATCCATTTATGAAGGATGGTGTGTACACATGGGTAAAGTCTTAATCAACAGAAATATTTGTGAAAAAAGGCTTTCAAAAATTGACTTAGGATAGTAAAAGTGACTGGTGAATCATAATACTAGAAGAACTGTTGAAGTAAGAACAGCCTTTTGTCTACAGTTAGAGTAGGCAATGGTAACATTAAAATGAAATACTTCACATTTAATAGTAGTGCACTTGGGGATGAAACCGAGATGAGGTACCAGACCACAGTTGTTAATGAGACTTGCATGGTAGGTTTGAACTCATATTTGAAATTGATGGTGCCTTCGAATGCTGTTACTGCAGCCAAATCTCATGCTTGTCCACCTTTCACAGCATTTTAGCATCTTGATCAGCTCCTGGCTGAAGGATCCTATGAGAAATTTATTTACTGCATGGCTATTATTCAGTTATAGGAGAAACACGGCAGTGCCAACATAGTTGCTAAGCAATAAGCAGCATATTTAAGTAGAAATAAGGTTTTAAAAAAGGAATAAAAGAAGTGAAATAAAAAAACAGATACCTGAGACACTAGATTTTTCATAATGTCCAGGAATCAGAATTACAGACAGCTTCAACATTTTACAAATTAAAGCTACTTTTTATATATATAGTTCAGTCCTTGTTCTTCTGTTACAGGCTAATTTCTCTACCTTGTGGAGAAACATGAACCCATAATTATAGAAAACCACAGGAGCCAAATCCTTAATAATTATAGTGTAAATATGCACGCAGGTCTCTCAAAGATGCCAAGCAGTATTTGGGTTAGTTTGCTCAGTGATTATAAAGAGGAAGGAGCACCTGCCAATCTCATGTCTCAAGGTTTATATCACAGGTTGAAAGCACACATAATCTGTAGAAAACTACACAAATTCAATAGTTCTCACAAAGGAAATATGTTTTTATATTGTGAAAGGAATTCTGTTCTGAAACTGGTGCTACATTTTTTCCCAGGTGTTTTCTTGTTTTGTGGTTTATTCTTGCCTCAAAAATAAAACCCAAAGAAGAATAAAAGAAGTTTATGCTCATAGATGACATTTACCTTATATTAAAATGCTCATTCCACTAAGATGGCAGACATCTTCCATAGTATTAGTCAATATGGAAACTAATTCAAACATTTTTGAAGTTGAAGTAAAAAAGATTCAGTTTAGGGATACAAAGAAAATGATGAACTCTGATTCTACACAAAGAGAAATTGTGTGCTATAGGAACACGTCCCATGCTGTGCCATAATATCTTGTATGTAAAATGTGCTCCACTGAGTGCAAGATCAAACCACTTACATTTGTTCATTTATGTATACAAATTATTTATTGTTCTATCCATGTGTCATATAAAAAACAGATGAGATGCACTGAACACTGCTCAGACTGTGTGAATAAGGAGGAACGTTTACAATCCTAAACCATGGAGGGAAGCTCTGCGAGAGAGGAGAAATTTAGGCTATGAAAGAATTTGTCCTCAGAGGAAGTGGAGGAAAAGTTTGTTGTTTATGTTTTCTATCCATGGCTGCAAAGGGCATATAAAATGAAGAGTTGAGAGCTTTTTTACAACCCAGTAAAGAAACCAAGAGTCATCACAGAAAGCTAGATTCTTACAAAATCAGAACAACGTAGATGCAGTAGATGAAGTCAACCGTCTTTAGTTCTGGAAATAATCAGAAAATATATTTCTTTACATAAAGCTGTGGTTCATCCATAGCTAAAGAGCTGTGTTCATTCTGACTGCCACTCAAAAAACGGGCTTGGTGAAACTAGAGACTGCCTAGCAGAAACAAAAGCAGTGACGAAGAGCATGGAAAATGGAAAGTGCAGCTGACTCATGGAGTAGGTGAAAAAAGTGGGAATTTTGCTCACCTTCTGTCAGTAGAACCTTCCTAGAAATGTAAACTTCCTGTCTTCTCAGCCACTTATGCTCGGAGATTCACAAGAATGCCTGTTGTTCACCTTATTTTCATCCGCTCCAGAGGGGAAGTATTATCTAAGCAATCTAACAGTCATCAGATGTCTCTGGTTGTACACAGGAAAGACACCAATCTCTCCTGGTCCTACTTCAGTGCCTCCATCAGCTCTTTTCCTCCAGCCTCATGGCTGACTTGCCTAGGTCCTGCTCTTCATCATCCTCCCTTACTTGAATACTGTCTATAAACAATCTTATTAATACCTATAGTCTCCAATGGCACCCAAAAAGAAATACTGGCAACTCCCAGATCTGTATCTGCTTCTCAGAAATATCTTCTGAGATCCAGATTCGTATGTGCAACTGTCTACTAAACAATTTTACCTGAGAATGCAACTCAAACACATCAAGCCCAATAAATATATGACCAAAATCAAAAATCTTCCTTGTAAGCCAACCCCTGCGTCAGAGTTTTCTACCTCAAATGGTGGTACCACCATCCACCCAATCACCAATAAGTGCCACCCTATCACTCCCATCCAGTCAGAAACAACGATGAATGACACCGTTCTAAACATTTTCCACACGTTAACATTTTTTTAAATTTTGATATAACTAACATATAACATTACATTAGTTGTAGGTGTACAACATAATGATTCGACACTTGTATATATTGTGAAATGATCACCTAATTAAGTCTACTTAACATTCATCACCATACGTGGTTACAAATTTTAAAACTCTTTAGGACCTACCCTCTTAAGCAACTTTCAAATGTACAACACAGTATTATTAACTATAGCTCCCATGGTGTACATCACATACCCATGATGTATTTGTTTTATAGCTGCGAGTCTGTACCTTTTAACTCCCTTCACCCATTTTGCCCACTCCCCCATCCTCAACACCCCCCTTTCCTTCATCATGGCCCCACCTCTGGCAACCACCAATCTGTTCCCTGTAACCATGAGCTCATTGTTTGTTTGTTTGTTTTTGTTTTGTTGTTGTTGTTTACATTCCACATGTAAGTGAGATCATACATTATTTGTTTTCCTGTCTCATTGCAATAAGCATAACGTCTTCAAGGTCCATCCGTGTTGCCACAAATGGCAAGGTTTCCTTCTTTTTTATTAATATTTAATAATATTCCATATATATACACGCACACAGAGTAACATTTAATCTTCATAAAAATCCAATGAGATAGGTTCTGCTATTACCCTCATTTGACAGATGAGAAAACTGAATCTCAAAGAAGTTAAGTAACTTGCCCAAGGTCACAAAACCAATATGTAAGAGAATCAGATTTTCAGCCTACCCTGTGTGACACTACCATATTATATTGCCCCTTTATAAAGTTCATCCATTCTACCTCTTAAATATCTCTTGATTCCTTCTTCCATGGCCTCATCACCACTATTACATCTTATTTAGGCATGTGTCACCTAAGCTATGGCAGGAATCTCCTAACTGGTCCCCTTGCCTCAAATTTTACCTCAAACTCATCTTCCTCACTGCATTTTCTAAAACAGGCATCTAAAAGCATTACTTCCCTGCTTTAAAACCATCAGTGAGTTCCCTTAACCTGTAACAGTGTTTCTAATCTTTTCTGGGTAGAAATCAGGGCCATTGCCAAGTTAGGTTCCTAATTTACTAAATCATTCCTGGTACTCTACTCCAAACACATCATACGTTTTCACTTCAATACCTTTCCTTGGGATCTTTCATCTGCATAGAAAGCCCTTCTCCCACCTTCACTTGGCTAACTCCTGAGAGGCTAGTTTAGGAGACCACACAGGAAAGCCTTCCCAGAATTTATAGGCTGGTTCAGTACCTCTGTGCTCCCATATACTGCCATGTGTATGTCTTAACACCTACTCTGCTTGACTATCACAGTAGCTAAGAAAGTGGACTTCAGCATCAGGCACACTGGGTTTGACTCCTGGTTCTGTCACCTACCAGCTTTGTGACATTGGGCACTTAACCAACTTAGTCACTATCATCTCTGTCCTCACCTCACTATACCAGATTTATCTCTTGACTTGTCTACCTTCCTTGTCAGACCATGAAACAAACATTGTAAACAACTATACCCCAATAAAAAAGATGCAAAGGAATCTTCTACATCTTGCCATCTCTAGCTTCTAGCATAATGCCTACCCCGCCTCCACATGAGAGATGTTCAAACAATATTAAACTAAACTAAAAATAAAGCAGAGTCCTACTTTACACTGAGAATAATAAATATACATGACTTTTTACAGGAAGTGACTGAAGTTATTGCTGAAAGGATTTGAATAGACCTATGAATATAAGCCATAAGAGACTATAAAAAGATGATGGTATTGGCCTCACCTTTACCAGTGCCACTGGGGGGAGCATATGAAACCCTCTCGCTCAGCTGACAACGGAACATAATATATCTGACTTAGTATAGCAGTTCTATGTTCTGTGTTTGATGGGGCATGAACAACCCAGAAAGAAGCAATCAGACTAAAGAACTTAGAAATGGGCACAGAACAATTTTGTATTTCCTTTGGAAGAGAACAGGTTAACTTAACCTCTACTTTGCATTTTGTGTCATATTATTGTTCTGAAAGAGGACATAACCTCCATTCAGGGATATTTTTGTCTCATGTAGCACCTTTTTTGGTAACGACTTTTCAAATGGGTTTGTATGTTAGTGCTAGCAAACTGAGTAGACATTTAGCTTTCACCTTAATCATTTTGAAACCAGAGATCTAGAGTTACAAATACATTGCAATAAATTATATTTCCTCCTATTATCATGCTATTTTAACATAGTCAGTTTAATTATGCTTTGGAGAAAAAGTCTGCAATTTATTAATCTAAGGCTTTTTCTCACAAGTTCTAATAATTATTTAATTTTTTAATCAAATCAATATTGGCTTGCATTTGATACAAATGTTCTGAATCTAACCCTGAAAAATAATACTGGCCGTTCTATCCGGGTCCCAAGTCCTAAAATCAATTTTAGGCTTGAAAAGCTCCTGTCAGCACATCTAATAAAATTTAGTTGGCTCTTTCTCTCTCTTACTTTAAACACTACAGTTTGATTTTTTGTTGTTGTTGTTGTGGAGGAAGGCTACTGGCTGTCTGAGTTTGAAAATGCTCTGGTTTTGCCTAATATAATTTTCTAGGAACCACCAGAAGGTTGCCACCCAGCAGCCCTTTGGCTACTAGAGGAAACAAGAACCAATGGGCCATTTTTAGGGTGCCATTAACAAGGATGAATCCTCCCTAATCATTTTTTACCTCTGTGCTGTGTGTCTCTAGAAAATGATTTAGATTCTTAGGAAAAATCTGGTCTGCTCAGCTTGAATTATGAGCCTGGTGGTTTAGGTTGTGTGTGTGTTATGTGGGTATGCATGGATATGTGTGTGTGTCTATGTTTATCACACCACCCATGCCATAGATGCATGACTCAGGCTGGACCAATGAGCTGTAACTCCAAAACTGTCACAGGATCTTGCAGAAAAGTGGTTCCTTTCCACTGGCATCACTAAGCCGATAGGATATAAACCTGGAGCCGCTGGTGGCCATTTTGCCACTTTGTCACCTCTTGGGAAGAACATTCCCTTTCTGAGAAAAACAAAACAAAGAAGCCAAGAGAGACAAAGTTTCTGTTGTAAAAGTCCAAGAGTTGGATCTATGTTTTCTCCCAAATAAAACATCAACTTTTAGAGCCTAGGCACTTGCCTCTACTGGAAGAGCCAAAGTTTTCTTGGGAAAAAAACTTCAATGTCTCTGAAGCATTTGCACAAGTAGAATTTCACTCTAAGATCCTTCCCTCTACAAACTATTTTGAGAAGTTTTTACCAGCCAACAACTCAATCAGAAAAGAACCTCAGTGAGGCCATTGAACCTAAAGTAAAACCTAAAACAAAGGGTCTACTTTAATTGCCTACTTCTTGATGAATCATTCACACAGTAATGGCTCTAAAATGTATCCTGGCACCAAGTAAGTAATGGTAGATAGCTATTTGATTTAAGATAACATTTATCCTGAGGACTGAAGATTCAGAAAGGACCCTAAATTATAGTGACCAAGGTGGGAGAGGGGTCTTTTGGGGATTGGACTGAGGTGGAAGAAAGGGGAAGGTTGGGCTTCTTAAAAATAAAAGTACACCATGAAGGTCACCTACTAGGAAGTTCATACATCTCCAAAGAAGTGATCTACTAGTTAATGCTCCAGAAAAATAGATTCTAAAATTGTATGTGGTTCTAAATGACAAAAGTTTTAAGGAGAAAAAGAAGACAAGTGGTGATTAAGCCCTGACAAATGAAATGACCTGTAATGAGCTCCTTTAAGAATATGAATAACTGGGGTGGGATGGGGAGAGTGGGAGGGAGGGAGACGCAAGAGGGAAGACATATGGGAACATATGTATATGTATAGCTGAATCACTTTGTTATAAAGTAGAAACTAACACACCATTGTAAAGCAATTATACCCCAATAAAGATGTTTAAAAAAATAAATAAATAAATAAAAGAGTAACAGGAAAAGTAAAAAAAAAAAAAGAATATGAATAACTGAGGCAGAAAAGCAACTAGTACAAAACTTAAATGGCATTCATTTGGGGGGACTGTAAATCACTCTTTGCTGATACTGACACCTCATAATCTCAGCACTAGGCTAGTGTAGTAAGATATCAATGCTGGAATCTTCTGAACACACAGCTCCATCAAAAAAGATGATTGCAAAAAGCAGAGGAGGAAGACACTGCTTTGAAATAGCAGGGTGTGACACTGGAATCCAGCGGGGTCCAGTCTCCAGCCTGTCTGCCTCCCTTCTCCCTCCTCTTCAGGACTCTGTCTCCTTTACCCTCTTCCTTGTTTCTCTAGCACCTCTTTCTCCTGCTCTCTTCTCCTAACCTGCCTCCAAAGCATGGAAATGTAGGTCACATACCCAAGTTTGCACAGGTACTAAACAGAAGAGCCAGAATTCAAACCTGGGCTGATTCCAAAGCCTCTCTGCCCTTTCCCCAAAATACAAGCCTCTGTTGCAAACTTTGAAAAAGTTGTAGTGAAATATTATGCAGTCGTTACAAATGACGATGTGTATCTCATATCAAAAATGGGAAAAGTCAGGGAATGCCTTGGCGGTCCAGTGATTAAGACTCTGTGCTTGCAAAGCAGGGGGCGTGGGTTCGATCCCTGGTTGGGGCACTAAGATCTCACATGCGCTGGGTGCAGCCAAAAAAAAGTAAAAATAAACTGGGAAAAGTCAGATTACATAACTATATATGTAAATATGTGTATAATTTCATTTTTATAATTATAATGTCATATTTATATTACAGGCATGGAAAAATCTTGGAAGGAAATACACCAAATATTTAACAGTGATTATCTCTGAGTAACTGAATTGTGAGTGATTTTTATTGTCTTTATTATACAATTCTATATATGCTAATTTTTGGCTGTAAACATTTCTTAATTTATAATTTTGAAGAAAGATACTATATTCATTCATCCAACAAATTTTTATTGAGTACCTACTCGGTGCTATTTGAGGCACAGGGGCTACAGAACTGGCACATAAACAAATGATGGCCCTGCCATCTTGAGACTTGACTTTTTACTTTATTTCTACTTGACTTGGGTGGGAGAAGAAAAAGCAAACAATAAATACATAAGATAAATATATAATATCCAGGTGTTAATAAATTCTTTGGAGATATTATAAAATCTGTGGATCATACTAGTTCATGTATACAGATTCTTTTTGTAAAAGTACTCTAGACTGAGAAAATCCCCAAAAGTAATTCAAATTATATAACAACTATTTTTTCTATGTATCTTAGACACTAACTGAGGGTCTTGAAAGTAAAGATAAATAAAATAATTATTGGCCTGAGGGAAACAGCAGTCCAATTAATAGCAAATTGCGTTAGTGAGAAAATTGATAGTCTTCCATAAATATTATGGAGATGAATGATTACACCATCTTTGGCAAAAAGATGGATTCAGGGGATTCACAACAGTTTATTGCTGCTCTTATCCCCCACTCAAAAGCGCTGAGTAGTGATACAGTCGACAAGACACGAAGATGACAAGCATGTGACAAAAACAATAGACTGTGTATATGCCTCTTTATCGACTTCGCATCTTAAATTTTTTATGACTATAAAAGCATTTCTTTTATACTCATAGAGTAGCATTCTTTTAATGCCCAGAGTGGAAAATTTGGACGTTAAAGAAACATTAAAGAAATATTTCTAAAAGCAACAACAAAATTACCCATAATTTTACCGTCCGGAGGCAATCACTATTAATACTTAACTTTTTTTCTTCTAGATAAATGGACAGTACAAAAACTTTTGATTGAAAGATATGACTTAATTGTGTGAAGTGGAATACAGATACACAAGATGGTAATTTTATGGAAAGATATTTAACAGAGTTAAGTTGGATCCAGTATGTTAGGGTTACTTTTCATCAATCCATTTTGGCTTCAATAATCCTCAAGCTCAGCATTTTAACAGGAAAATTTTATTTCTAGTGATCTTCATTTTCTCTGTTTTCTAATCTCTTAATTTATTTTTCTCTATCTGGTCCATAAGATGACATTCTTACATGGTTTAAAGCAAAAGTGAAATGTTAACCAGTTTCCAAAGGCATCTATCTAGAAGGTGACAACTGTAATGCTGGCAGGTGACAGCGTAGTGACACGGCTGACAAGATGTGAATGCCTATGGCACTGCACGTAAAGGTGACAAGCAAGTGCCAAAGCAACAGACTATGTGCTGACCGGCACAGAGGGGCCCAGGCAGCCTCCAGCAACAAAGAAGACAGAAAAATCCAGATGAAATGTGTGTCAAAAGCACAGAAATGGGCATCCGAAGATAGCAAGTGAGTGGGAAGCAGCCGCATAGCACAGGGAGATCAGCTCGGTGCTTTGTGACCACCTAGAGGGGTGGGATAGGGAGGGTGGGAGGGAAGGAGATGCAAGAGGGAAGAGATATGGGGACATATGTATATGTATAGCTGATTCACTTCGTTATAAAGCAGAAACTAACACACCATGGTAAAGCAGTTATACTCCAATAAAGATGTTTAAAAAAAAAAGATAGCAAGTGATGAACTGAGCACAGGAGGTCCCTCAAATTCTTCACCACAATATATAAAGAAAATGATGAGTTGGCTTGGGGATTTCTCCCTCTTCTCAGACCTCTGTTCATTCCTATTTCTCTTCCCAATGTTTCCATTCCCCCATATTTGCTCGTTTTCCTCTTTGTGGTCTCTAGATGCTCCTTACCAAGATTCAAACAAGTCCACACACTCACCTCCCAAAGGTAAAGGCTCTGCTCAATATTCTGTAATAACCCAAGTGGGAAAAGAATTTGAAAAAGAATTGATACATATATAAGTATAACTGAATCACTTTGCTGTGCACCTGAAACTAACACAACATTGTTAATCAACTATCCTCTAATGTAAAATAAAAATTTTTTAAATCAAGGAGATACAAAGTTCAGTTTTAAAAAATGTTTTATTGTTGAAGTTAAAAAAAAAAAAGCAGAAGTGAATACGATGAACAGTTCACGAGACAAAGGGTGAAGAAGAAACACAACAAAGCTTGTGAAACACAACAAAGGGAAAAGGAACTGTAAGTTACACAAGGCATCACCCCTCTTCCAAGACACATAAACTAGTGGTTTCTTGAGTCCAGTTTGGGAATACTTTCAATGGTCTTTGCAGAGCCTTGATCGTGTATACCTCCTGGAATGACCCAACATACCACATGTTGTCTATCATGAACGCTTGCTTCCATTCCAAAAAAAAAGTTTTCTCCCTGTCAGATTATTATTTTCGTAACAAGTACTGGATATAATAGAAGAGATTAATTACAGATGTTCTGCATTACACTAACCACAGCAGATGAGAAATCAATTTTACTAGGGTCAGGGCTAGGTAGAAAGTTCTGTTGCAGCGGGGCTGTTGAAACTGAGGTGAGTTGTGTATTGTTCTTCACAACTATGAGTGATACAGGTATTAAAAGTGAATGGAAGTTCTCCATTAGTTTTGAGCAGAAATGGATGTGATCAAATGCTGGATTCGCTCCCTGATACTTAGGTCTCAGAGGTCTTTAGAGCTATTTAAAATTCCCTCACTATTGAAATTTTTGAAAGAAAACAATAACTTCATTATTGTAGGTCTAAAGCACTTAAACTTTTCCCTCTTCTCGTTGAAATTATTATTTTTATAATGCAATTTTTAATAACTTGTGTTTTCCTGAAAACACTACAATTGAGTTGTAGTAGAAGAGACTATTTCTATATATTAATAGTTTCAAAAAATTAGAAGTAAAAAAAATCTCTCCCCAGTTTACTAAAAAGATTTAATACATTTATCCAGTATTTTACAAGTTTCCAAGATAAAAGAAGGATTATTTTTAAAATACTACAAAAATTTGTACAGAATGAGGACATGGAGTAGACTGTGTACTAATGGAATTGATTAAAAAGGTAGTGAAAAGGGCCACTCTCCCTCCACCAAAAAGGTCTGTTTCAATGTATAATGTGTGTATACATGCATGTGTGTGCGTGTGTGTATGTCTGTGGTGATTCATTCCTCTTGCCTAAGCACTGTCATTTTGGGGGTCCTTTTTGACATTCGAAATAATCTGTTTCATACTTACAATTACTCCTTGTCAGATTAATGTCCTTGCCAGATTCTTTTTTGTGACACTTAGTGCCAAGATGGTATAAAAGCGAAAGACACTCAATAGAGAAAGGAGATTAAAAAGTTTACTCTCTTGGCCAGGACTGAACCTAAAATCAAACCTCTTAGGACTTCAAACTGATGTTACTGAATCTTACCAGATAGTAAATACCACAAATTTTAAGTATTGTGTTTTGTCGTGGTATTTGTTTATAGCATCATAATTATTATTTTATTCAAATAATGCCATAAGACTTTAATTTAATAAAATAATCCACCTGCCTTTTAAAATGTGTGATTTTAAAATAGATTTGCCAAATTTTAATCACATGTATGTTATTTCTTTATGATGAGAGCACAAACTATTTTCTAGAGGAATTCATATCCAATATTCCAAGGGTGGCTGGATCAGTCAGAAAATATAATTCAAAGCCAGACTCTTGCTATAAAGCACGGGCAAACTGAATTGCATGTGGCTGAATAGGATAATGGTAAGAGAAGGAAAACACACAAAGATAAAATAGTGAAGAGGTGAAATATTGCTTTTAATGGAGGCAAAGGTCCTTAGGAAAAGTAAAATTTTCATTGACAGGCTAGCTCTTGTGTGCTTTTGTAGCATGCTGTAAAAGAAGGTTAAAACTATCTATTGTTTCCATATCATGACAAAATGCTCATCTTTGCAATCCTACTGACACTGATCTCCGCGGGCCTCTTATGCCACCAAAAGAATAGTTCTCTGCCGCCATTAGCACCTAATTGGCCCAGCAGCTAACCCAGAAGAGATCTTTCCCTCCGTGGTCACCGACCCCTACAGCGATTTGCACCCACTGACCTCCCAGTGGCTAATTCACCTTCACGACCTGTCAGCTTCCACTCAGGTCACTTTAACTCTGCCTCCTTTGTGACACGGATCTGCTTTTAAAATGGTGATAATCTGGGAAGCATTCCTCTCGGGATTCAGTTGTGATTATATAATCTGTCACAGACCCAAAGGAGTTCTAAGTACAAGCCGACACTGAGATTTCACTAGAGATGAGGCACTGGAAGCCCTTGTGTCAGATACCTTACTTGCTTCGCCTTGGAAGCAATTCTGTATTTTTATTCATGTACAGAAGCATACAATAAGGGCAGCACTGTTATCAAAAGATGGGAGTGGGAGGGAGCGCTTAGCCATTAGCCAAACATAATTTTCCAAGTTACCCTCTGACCTAGGCACTGAAGTCAAAAGCACACACTTTGGAGTGAATGGTAATTGGAGCACTAAGTGATGTGAACAGTGATAATTGATGTGTCATTGCCCATACAAACAAAAGAGAATCCAGAAATAGGAAGAATCCTGCCCTAGTCCATACAAATTTCACATACATTATGCAACAAAGCTACAATTACCCATGGTACTGGAGCCCCCGGCACCTCAATTACATATGTTCCCTTCAACACAGCTTCAACTTCTACTCTAAGCTCACAGTTAACTTTCTCGCAATGTTTAAAATATAAATCCTACATGCTAGCAGATCTGTATATGTAATTAGGTATGGAAATAGTAATCTTGGCTTAACGCCAGTCACCATCTTATACTGGCCTGAAACAGTCATTCTGAAAATTGATTCTCCCCTTGTCTTACACAGGAACTACTGGCATAAAGTATATCCATCTATACCTGTACATAATGTATCACCTGTACATTCACTCATGGAGTGACACATCCCCCATGCAGGCGTCAATCCAGATAGGGGCCAACAGAATACTGCCTCCCACTGACAGGAAGTCATTATAGATAGATGGGTGCACGCGTGGACACACACAGCCAGACACGGATACACGCAGAGGTATCCACACGTATGCCGCTACCACATCTGTTTTCACTCTGTAGGACAAGCAGAGCGTTTCCCCAAATCTCTACCATGGGCCACTGCTCCCGTGAAATATTCAAAACCAAAGAAGTATCCATAAACAAGATTCCCAGGGGCAAACATACTAGGGAATACTGTGCAGTATCCGCCACCTCTCAGAGTTTCTCAAGGAACATCAGCCAGCCTTTCATTAAAAGAGCACACCCCTTATCACTTGATAAGATTAGTATCACTCAATATTTCCAACATTTAATTGTTCTTTTCCTGTATATTCTTCTGTTCCTGAAACACTCTTGCACATGTGGCCATTGCTAACTCACAGGTTTTACAGCTATTACATATTGACTAGGATGAACAAGTGGGGCAAAAGCAAAAGAAAATAAAGGAATATATTCCTGGCTGTTGGTAGAATGTGAAGTATGGATGAAAGACCTCAAGAAACCAAAAGAGCACTAAACAAAACAACACTAACCTGTTCAAAACCCATATTTAAATCAAGCAAGTTTAAAAGCTATTTATTTTTAAAATCCAGTCCCTACAACTAGAAGCTCTGTGTCAACATGCAGTTTGTTTCTGAAAAGAGACTGTGACTTAAGATTTATTGCAAGGAATTTAAATTTTAGTTTACATGAACTCCAGTGACAGTAAAAACAACATTAAGCGTCCGGAGCTATTTCTCTCTTCAAAACAGAAGAAAAGAAGGAAGGAAGAAAACTTGCAGTGAAAACTCTGAGGTAAGTAGGATTCCAATGATATGAAGTGTACAATTTGTTTCTAGTTTCAAAGGAAAGAACAAACAAATAAACTGGGTCTAAGAAAGAGTTTCCAACAAAGGAGGAATCACATCCTACTCACCCATGTGTCTGCCTCGTCTGTCTGCAGGAGTGGCTGAGGGACAAGCATGATCACAGCCAGAAGCGGAACCAAGGACGTTCACAAACCTGGGCCACAGATACTCCGGCAGAGTCTAATAAGTGAGCAATCGACAAATACAAAAGCCCGAAATGTCTCTTTCTGAAGTCAGTAATGAAAAAGGACAGGACCAGGAATCTGAACAGTAAAGAGTCAGAAAGAAAGGCACCAACTATCCAAAAGCTGCTGTGCTCATTAACCTATTTCAAGGAGGGCGTTATTTTTAAAGTGTTTAGCAACACGTTCATTTTGATACATTTTAACAAAGGGTTCTACTTTTTATTTACAAAAGCCACAAATGGGGAAAAAATGGATAATCAGGAATTTGGATTAAAACACATTCCGTATCAATCAGACCACCTGGAGCACCAGAGGTCACCTATGGTCCCACAACCTCATCACAGATTCGATTCTTCTAAGTTAATTCAGCAAACGTGCACACATGCAGAAATGAAATACATCACAAGAAAAAAGGCTGACCGTGGTAGCCACTGAGGCATTTCTCCATTTTCTGTGGACAAGATCTTGATCATAATCCCTTTGCACAGACCACTGAGCCACGGGCTGTCCACCAAGAACACACTGAATGATGAGGTCAGGTTATTCTACGCAGTCATGCTTCACGTCTCCATCATAATGCTGAACCTTTAAGGCAACACAATCTACGGCCTTTTCCCTAGGCTATGAGCTAATGCCTCTACAAAAGGAGCATAATGCCTGGCCATCCCAGTATCTCACTTTCCCTTTCGGTTTTAATCAGGACTGCATACATACGTAATTATAGAGGCATCAGTAGACTTTTAACACTGTGGCAGAGAGCAAGTCCATAGAATTTGCTGTCCAAACTGAGATACTTTTGAGAGTGAAAAAGGAATCAATAAGATTCTAGGGCAATGGGTATAAACTAGGCTTGCCTTGGGCTAATGGAAACATATGCCCTATGGAGCGGGGACTGGATCCTAGATTCTAATCTAGCCTGGTACTTACAAACTATGCGTATGGAATTTCAGATCAAAGGTGCTAGTTAAAACCTCTGCTCTGGGTAGTTTTGGCATTCTCTTCACTGTTTCTAGGTTCCTTACCCATTCCTGTCCCATTGCTTATGATCTTACACTTAGAATCTATGTTTCATCCAAGTTGAATCTTCCAACATTTTACTGAGTTTTAGTTACATTATCTACATAGTAAGTTCAAAGTTCAAAAGGAGCATGATAAAACATGTAACAAATATGTTTTTTCAAAAGCTATTATAAGGTCAAATAGCAGCTCATTTTTCTCTCTGCTCAGGCTTTTTAAAACAGGGAAGCTACACTGTTCTCTTTGTAGATCTATTCTGATTTCTATTCTAAAAATAAAAAAATGATAGGCATCACGCTGAAAACACGTAAATGAAAGAAAAAGTCTGGAGACTCACACCAAAGAAACAAAACCCAAGGTTATGAACATGACAGGCTCTGTGTGAACCCCAGCAGTGCTGGCAATAAACCCAAGAGGCACTCTGAATAAGCATGAACAAAATTAAGACTTGTGAGTTAATGGTCTTATTTGTTGGCTCGTGCTTAGGGTTCGGGGACTTTGAGTTCAAGGCCATGGACTTCATTTAATTTATTTTCAAAGTTCAGTCCTAAGTATGTGACAATTGCCTTCATTGTGTGATTTGACAAGTTCCAAAATTGTTCGCTGCTGAAGAATACATCCCACTAGTCTGTCATGGAACCTCGCAACCCCTGGTACTTTGTTGCCTGCCACCTTCTATGACAGTGGTTATTACGTGTCTGGGTCACAAATCTCTTTTGAGAATCTGACAAAAGCAATGGACCTCTCCTCCTTACTCCTACCACCAAAAACAATGTATAGGCCACATGCACTAAGTATCAGGAGGAATTTCAGGAGTTTCAGGGGCTCTGCGCACCCCTCACCATGCCCAGCTACAGGCAGGTTAAGACTTTACCTCCTTTAGGACTTCAAAAGAAATGTGTTTGTAAAATGTGCTAGGGATTTTGCCAACTTGAGGGCAATATGTTCACGGGTTAATTCTTTCATATAGTTAGGTAACATTTGTTAAACTATTATAGTATATTTTTATCTGATAATAGCATCTTCAAAAATTAAGACACTGAAAATGTGAAAGGCAATAAAACTGAGAAAGTCTATATTTGTAGATAACTGAAATTACACTTTTCTTCATTCAATCAATAATTATTAAGCATCAGCCATGTTTCAGACATTATGCTATGCCCTGGGAATAAAATGAAGAATAAGTTAACATATCACCTAACACTTACAATAAAATGGCAAAGGTTTTGGGGGGGAAAACTGATAAAAAAATAAATAAATAAACATTTATCAAGAGCTTGCTATATGCCAGGCTATGTGGTCCATCTTTCTTTACAGCCAAATGCAGTATTTTTATTTAAAAATTATTTACAATGCTTTATAATGAAAACACTCTAACACAGAAAACCAAGGTCACTTTGCACTATCTAGATTTGTTTTTTTAAAAGTTAACTCTAGAAGGCAAATAGAGGGTGAATAGGCAAGAGAGACTTGAGGAAAAGAGGGTACTAGTTATAGGCTTGTCTGAGTTCTTGAAGGCTTGAACTAACTCAATCTTGCTAAGGTTGGACAGGAAGTATATTTGAGAGATAGGACTTAGTGACTAATTAGTCCAAAGAGGTTAGAGGTAAGTAAAAATTGGGACTGACCCCTAGGTTTCTGATGTGAGTGGCATGGAAGATGAAGGCATCTGAGATAGGAAATGAAAAAGAAGCATATAGACAGGAATTTTTACAGTCAAACCTAGTAATTAGTGGTAACGGGAAGTAACACACAGTAAACCTTCAGGAAACGTTTCTGTTAATCTTCCTGGTAAAAAAAATGCATCAATCTGCATGACCTCAGGTCTTAGATTCATTGAACTCTAGAGAAAACAATATTTCTACTGAAGCCAAGTATCTTTTTAGGCTTTTGTGAAGTTTTGTTTTATGTGTGAATGTGTGTACAAATGTGCGTTGTTTGTGAAGAATGGTTATCTCGTGAGTTTGCTCATCAAATTTAAAAATATATACAAAACCTCTCTTTTTTTCCATTTGGACACGTAGAATCTTAGGACCATGAAGCATCACTACTTCCTCCCTTGCATATCAGACTATCCACATTATCCATTCAAGAGGCAAGACTGCCAGGCAATAAACCCTGTGTGGGAGCAGGTCATATACACCGTAACAGCTCAATGACACCCTCTAGTGGGGACTCTCCATGCTACAATTTTGAGTAGAGGGAAAAAAGTTATGTCCTAGTTTCTGCTTCATCTTCTATTTTAATGTATGGCATTTTGAAAATTTGCACGTTTTGTAAGAAAAGAAGTTCTTTAATGGTGAACATGTTCTTATGGAATATTGAATTTAAAAAACAGAAATATCGTGTCTAAGATGGACTTAGAATCATATAAAATATATAAAAAAGCAGACTGACTTCAGAATAGCAAAAGGAACCTCTTACTCAGTTGTAATGACCTACTAAGAACCCCCAGAAGATGGTTCTGTTAATTCAGCCTGACTGCAATGACCAGAAACATCCTTCCTGCAGAGACATATCCAAAGCAAAAGTAAGGAAAAGTCTATTATAAGCACAACAAAGCCAAAAAGAGGCTATGTGAGAAAGAGAAAGAAGAGAAAAAAGGAAGGTATTTTTGTATGTCAATACATCTTTGCTGGGGCAAAAATCTCAGGTGAGCTTTCTTTGGTTAGGAAATAAGAGAATATACAGACAAGCTGAGGACAGAAAAGGGTCTGTAAATCATTCTATCTTGGGTAGAGGGTTAAAAGGGCATTTGTGAACATGCACCTACACTATTTAGGACATGATGGATAAGAAGTGCATTTTGCCATTATGCCACCATTGTGGGTGTCAACTGGTCAAGACCCAGTACTCAATTCTCTGCAGTTGGGTCCACTGCAAATGTCAATACTGAGGCTTAGTAAAATGCCTGAAGCCTTGCAAACTGCCCTGCCAGGAGTGGAATTCCCTGACGTACACTGTGGAGGATCCCACAGGACCAGCTGCAGACAAATCTCAGCCGCGGGTGACGCATTTTCAGCAACCCCTTCATGAGTAAAAACTGAAAAATGATATCGGAACCCACTGCATGTTGTTCATTTTATGTCTACTTCTCCTTAGTTAGTGCAAATGAAGGCACTCAAAAAAAGATCCTTTTGTAAAATGCTCAAGTTCATATAAATGTTTGAATTACATAGACCTGATCTGATCCTTCAGATCAAGCCTCTGGTCCCCAGGTAAGAAATCATTTCTGCATCTCTTTCACTGAGCCTTCTTTCAGCCAGGATGTTTCATAAACATTCTATATTCTAGATTAGTAGACAGAAGGTCATCTCAATGCAGTTTAGCATAAAAGAGGCAACTGGTGACTATGTGAGTCAGAAGATTTGGATTACAAGTTAGGACCCTGACCCTGCAAATAACAACCTTTGCAGCCACAGCTGAGTCATTAAACATCCCTGATGCTGTTTCCTTGACTGAAAAAACAGGGGAAATTGTCCATGATATTTGTATATCATGGGGTTTACCAAAGGATTAACAAGACCACATATGCAAAAGCACAAAGTATACAGTGCCCAATTAGTATTGGGTTTTCTAAATCATTTTTATGACTTTATCCTTTATAATAGTTATAGTTATCTTGAGTTTTACTTTTAGTCATTTTTTATTTAACAAACAGATGTTAAAGTGAAGGATATTTTTCCCAGTTATAAATGACAAAATATAAGCGAGGTTGGTCAAGTGCAGGGACTCAAACTTTTCAAACTGAGTGTCTCCTTGCTGGCGTGTGCCCACCATCCTTTTGCCCAACACATTCCTCTTTTCTCAGAGATAGGATCACACATTGATTCCTAACAGTAGCACATCTGCTACATCTTATTGTATAGATGTTATTTGATGCCTAAGAATTCACATAAATGGTTTGAATCCTTTTATCTTGAACCAGGAAGTCTTCCTTTGCCATTCCTAAATAAAACCATAACGCACAGCATGGTGAAAACAGTTAATAATACTGTATTGCATATTTGAAATTTGCTGAGAGTCTTAAAAGTCTTCCTCCCAAAAAGCACTGTAGCTATATTAAAAACAAAATGTAGTCCAGATGCACTCAGTGCTATGAAGTTAGAAATGCCTTTATACTAGGAAATGTTTTGCCTTCAATAAAAATTTTTTAAGGAATATATGTATACTTCTTGGTTGTTCCCTATTAGGAGTTTATTGATATCATTACAGAAAAAGTGTAAAACTGGAAAAAGAAAATACCTGCTAGAGGAGAAAAATGCACTTTGTTGTTGATTCTTTTGTATCTGTTTCCAAGGGCTTCTGGAACAAAGTACCACAAACTGGGTGGCATAAAACAACAGAAATTTATTCTTTTATAGTTCTGAGGCTGGAATTCCAAAATCAAGGTGTCAGCAATGTTGATTTCTGCTGGAGGCTCTAAGGGAGAATCTGTTCCATGTTTCTCTCCTAGACTGTAGTAGTTGCTGGCAATCCTTGGTGTCTCTTACCTTACAGACATATCACTCTAATCTCTGCCTCTATCTTCACATGGCACTCTCCCCTATGTGTCTTTCTGTGTCTGTGTCCAAATTTTCTTTTCTTTATAAACACACAGTCACTGTATTAAGGTCCATTGTAATCCAGTATGACCTCATCTTAATTTGATTTCATCCGCAATAACCCTATTTCCAAATAAAGTCACATTCAAAGGTTAGGAACTGAACATACATTTTAGGATGATACAATCCAGCCCACAACAAATGTCTGACTCAAATACACTAAACAGATCCAAATTTAAACTTTTTCATAATTCTTTTCAGAAAATAATTTTCCATAACTTTTTCAGAAGTTAACAGTAAACAGAAACAGCAAGCACATTTAAAAAAGAAAATCTCTTTTTTAAAAAAGCATTGTAACTTGAGCTAAATGCTTTAGAATAATGTTTAGTATATCTAGCAATACTTATAGCTAATAAAAGTGTCAATCACACTTTATGGAAACATAAGGAAGAATGGGAAACTTTCATTCCCTTAAAATGTTGACTTTAGATGCAAAGGTTTTACATTGTAACTCCTGTTTTTGAGTCACAATTTTCTACATCAGAGACAGAATTTAAAATTTTAAATTATAGTTACACAATTATACACTTCTAATTTGAATCATTTGTTTCCATTTCTTCTTCAGCAAAACTTTTTATGAGCTATACTAAGTAACAAGATTGATGAATTTTATATTCTACCTTTTTTCATTTTCCCTGGGGCAGCTAGCTACAAAGCAGCATGTAGGATGTCAAAAATTTGAGAAACTCAACATCTAGATAATCAAGCATAGAAAAATCCAAGCAAGGGGCTTCCCTGGTGGCGCAGTGGTTGAGGGTCTGCCTGCCAATGCAGGGGACACGGGTTCGGGCCCTGGTCTGGGAAGATCCCACATACCGCGGAGCAGCTGGGCCTGTGAGCCACAACTGCTGAGCCTGCGCGTCTGGAGCCTGTGCTCCGCAACAGGAGAGGCCGCGATAGTGAGAGGCCCGCGCACAGCGATGAAGAGTGGCCCCCGCTTGCCGCAACAGGAGAAAGCCCTCGCACAGAAACGAAGACCCAACACAGCCATAGATAAATAAATTAAAAAAAAAAAAAAAAAAAGAAGGAAAAATCCAAGCAAAATTGAGTAATGGGTAAAAGGTGGGTGCCCACTCAGAGAGCTGAGTGCAAATCTCTGCTCATCCTTTCATTAACCACATAACCCCAGGCAAATTACTCAATCCATTTTAATGCCTACATCATGGTACTGTTGTGGAGAGATTAAAAAGCAGTCAAATACAAAGTAGTGGACACAAATTAGGTGTCTAGTTGGTAATTTTACTGATTTTCAAGTGTTAATTATTTTGCGCCTGTTTGTACTTGCCTCAGTTAATGAGAATCTTAGTGTCTATGAGTGCAGGTCTTAAAAAAATATTGCCTACAAAGCAAAAGAATACACAATGCAATTTTGCTTCCAAAAAGCACATTCTTTTACCTAATAAGCATAGTTTAAGAAATGGATTTTATCGCAAAAAAAAAGATTATATTAACTTTGTGCAAAAATGGGGAACAAAGTGAGAATACATGGCATAGCCAGGATAGTGAGAATCACAGAATCAATCCATGAACTCCAGATAGCAAAATGAACAAAACTTTCATAAAAGAAAGTGCTGGGGCTTCCCTGGTGGCGCAGTGGTTGAGAGTCCGCCTGCCGATGCAGGGGACACGGGTTCGTGCCCCGGTCTGGGAAGATCCCACATGCCATGGAGCGGCTGCCTCCGTGAGCCATGGCCGCTGAGCCTGCGCGTCCGGAGCCTGTGCTCCACAACGGGAGAGGCCACAACAGTGAGAGGCCCGCGTAACGCAAAAAAAAAAGTAGATTGTTGAAAAAAAAAAAAAAAAAAAAAAAAAAAAAAAGAAAGTGCTGACAAACAGATATAACTCTCTGACTGGACCTTCCTTGTTTGCGTGAGAACCAAGATGTGTAGATACTTCAGCTATGTTCTCATTACTCCATCTTTCCTTCCTTCAAACTTCCTTCCAGAAAATAATCCTAGGGAACTCAACGCAGCTCTCTACCTCCCTCAACTACCATTTTGATCTCACCACTGCAATAATCTCTTATCAAATTACAAGTAATGCTCACAAATTTTATTCCACCAACCAAACTGCCCCAATTCAAACCCGACTCAGGATCTAGCCTAAGTATTCACTCTTCTTAAAAGTCTTACATTTTTCATCTCTGGGATATTTTACATGCCATGCTCAGTAACTCTCAGCATAGTTTAGGAAATGGATTTTATTATGAAAAGGAAAGGATATTAGTAACACTGTGCAAAACTAGAGTGCCAGAGTGATAATACATAGCCACAAGCAGAAGAGTAAACTACCCCCCCGCAAAAAAAAACCCAGACACTCACATCTCTCCTTCCTTGCAATCTCTCCTTACAACTCCCTTCCACAGAGGTTTTCTAGACACTCTCCTGCTGGCTTCATTCCCAGACATGCCCTCACCTCTACAATAGCCTCTCAAATCCCTGTACTACTTAGCACTCACTCCACCTACACCTGTGGTTGGTGGAGTGTTTGCATGCATCCACCTCTTGCAAATGCTTTTCTGTACTATCATTTCTGTAATATTTTTATGGACTTCTCTGTACTGTCTCCCATTAAATAAATATATATATATATATGACATTTACTTCTTGTCATTTTCCTAATACATAATAATTACAGATTCCTAGAGAACCTGTGGATCAAGAACGCACCTCTTCTACTGGTTGTCAATGTGCCCAGATAAATATTAAATACCTTCCTTAAAAGAAGTTTATAATCTAATGTGGTCAAATGAATTTTAAATAGGTAGTTGTCAACAAAGTCACCGTATTTCAGTCATAAGTACAATGTTTCCTTGATTTGAAATAAATCTCTAGAAAGTAACGTCTCTAAGTAACAGAACAAAGGAACGTGATATTTCCCCGATTTGTAGTTTTAAAAGCTGTGCACCATCCTTCTTTTTGAATTGCCACCCCATCATGTTTGAGAAGCGCTGGCGGTTCTGTGCTTAGCTCCATTCATTACCCTGACATCCTTTGATTCTGGGCCCGCTCCCCAGCCACCATCCTTCCTTGTTGCCGAGGTCCTGCCAGTGCAGCTCATTCAGTAGCCATCATCACAGTGAACTATATCCCAGCAGCTCCAGATGGAAGATGGAGGTAAACAGCTCCCCTAAGAGTGCTCTCCGATGCAGTGCCATCAATCAACCCACAGCTGGGACCAAACCACTCAGTAACTGAGCCAGCAACTTTCTGCCAAAAGCGTAGCACATTTCTTAGTGCCCAGCTTCCTTCAAGGGGGAGATGTCACAACTACGTGTTTTAGCATTCAAGAAGTCCTTAATACCTAATATTTATGCCTCACTTTCTGTAACTGTGACCGGTAATATTCTTCACCTAGGTTTAACTTTTTTCATTATTATTTTATTATTTCAACAGATACCTAAATTGGTAGCTGTATCCACTTTATTTCCCTCTGGAAAGGCAAAGTCTCTTGTCTGCTTGTTTCTTTAATAAATCATAATACAAAAAAATCAAATAATAGGTTATTTTACAATATTAGTTGGTACATTAAATAATTTTTATGGATCATGCCCAGTTAAAGACAGTGGTAACATCTGCTGACTGGTGACATGCAGCAATGGAAACTGGTTTATTTTTTTCTGCAAGTAGCAGATGGGGGGTGGTCCTTCTTTAAGCCAAGATCAAAATTGAGAGTTAACAGTGGAACTCTGCAACACAAGAGCCTTCGCACCCACACGATGCAGTATAAACATCCTTATGATGACCCCCAGGGATGCTTTCCTCTCCATCGTAATGGTGAGCAGGAGGGTGCTGCAGTAAGACACCACCATGGACTACTTGAGTGAAAAATAACTATGAGTGAGAAATAATAAACTGTATTTATAAGCATATATTCCATTATAAAAACGTTAAACTTAAGTTATGGCGCTTGCATCACTTAGCAATATATTTAGGTTAACTGGTAAATGTAATTTCCTTGGAATAAACAATGTTATTTGCATCACATTTTTTTTTTTTTTTTTAGGAAGAGGTTTAGGAGTGCTCTGGAGGGACTTATAGGTACTAGAGCTCTACAGCAACATGCTCCCCTGTGACCTCTTCTTTTCTCTTATAATATTTATTTGTTGGCTGTGCAGGGTCTTAGTTGCAGCACGTGGGATCATTTAGTTGTGGCATGCAGAATCTTTAGTTGCAGCATGTGGGATCTAGTTGCCTGACCAGGGATCAAACCCGGGCCTCTTGCATTGCGAGCACAGAGTCTTAGCCACTGGACCACCAGGGAAGTCCCTGCATCACATATTTTTAAGAAGGATATCCACACCACCACCACCACCCCCGCCAAATTGTACATAGGTTCCCTACTCTCTGCAACTATCTTCTCCAAGACGTTGGGGATCTCCCATGTCTGTGTCCTAATCTGCAGACAGTTGGAGAATTCTCAAGAGCTGCAAATCATCCTTTGCTGGTTCAACAAACTGATTTCCTTTTCTTCAGTTAGTTAAGAAAAATCAGTCCACCTACAGACAACAAATACCTATTTTTGCAAACATTTTCCAATTTCCGTACACATACACTCACACTCCTGCTTCCACCTAATTTCTACTTCAAAAGTGCAAGGAAGTTCTAGGGAAATCTGACACAGATAGAATGATAAAGCCATTAATTCCATATGGTTACATGTGTGCCCTAATGCACATGAGAAACTCCAGGTAGGAGTAACTGCATCTAAATCAGGGAGCTGGCATTGAGTTGAGTGATAAGAAAAACAATGGAATCATCTTCTGGTAACTTGGGAATTGCCCATGTCAGCATCTTCACTCTACAGGTGAGGAAACTGATACCTGGAGACATGAAATCACTTGCCTCATGAATTCACACTGAACAGGCCCAAGAGTTTAGATGGTTTAAGTCTGCCATAGTAAAGTGCTGAAAGGAAAAGATTATGAAAATCATTTAGGAAATCATTCTGTCAAGACAGTACAAAGTACAGTAATTTATTCCTTCTACAAGTATCTATTCAGCAACTAATATTTTCAAGTAATTATGTGACTTATGAAAACATGATTGAATCCCCTGCACCAAAGGAAAGATAAGATAAGCTCAGAAGGGACTTCCCTGGTGGTCCAGTGGCTAAGACTCCGCACTTACAATGCAGGGAGTGCGGGTTTGATCCCTGTTCGGGGAACTAAAATCCCACATGGTGCACACACGGCCAAAAAACAAGAACGATAAGCTCAAAAGTAACTATAAGGCAGACTATAAATGCTGTGTATGTAAGTTAAGCCTCTCTACTTACTAGCCCCACCTCAAGGCAATAACCCATTTTGGTAAGGGAGATATTATAATATAAGAAATAAAGTTGGGAAATCTCTGAAACTATGTACAAACCATTTAGATGCAGGGCAATTAAACATACCAGAACATAAGATAATGCATTCAAATTTATATACAGTTGCCATAATAGATACTTAGTGCTATGTATAAAAAGAATCTACATGTAAAGTAAAATTCCAAATATACATTTTCAAGATGGAAAATATGTACCTCTTGGTGGATGCTAGATTTTTGTTTTATAAACCAAGACTTTAGATTATGCATAGAAGGTAACCTGCCTTGGAAATTAATCCCTAAACAAAAGCGCATGCCCTTTTATTTAAAAAATATCTACCAAAGACCTGTAAGTTTAAGGTTCTTCAGAAAAGCATAGGCCTTTTAATGCCTCAGAATGAGAGTTTAGAAAAAGATGACCAGGCCTTGGTGTAGGGCATCCTTTAATTGGAAGGAAATTAGCAGAAATGGTTTTCTCTTATCTAACACATTTCACACTCTCTGACACAAGATTGCACCAAACTGCACTCGCCCTGCTACAGCTTTCTTGTTTGGGAGGCGTTTTCACACTTCCAGAAGCCACGAGGTTATGTTACTTCTAATAAGCCCTGCCCACTTGGACTTGTGTTGACTCAGAGCACCAAGGCGTGGAAAGGTTGATACAAAGGTCAGTATGTGTGAGAGCTCCAGACTCACAGAGTGAAAGGATCTGATTAAAGATCTTCTATTTATGAAACATTATAAATACAGCATCTCATTTTGTCCTCACACAGGTCCTGTGAGATGTCAGACAAGTATTAGAAGTCCCACCTCACAGATGAAGAAACAGAGATCCTTGACTATGATTCCAAAAAGGTTAGGTTAGGGGCAAAACTAGAACTTGATTTGAGGCCTCCTGGCTGCAAAGCCTTTGTTCTTTCCACCACACCATATTTAAACCAAAGGCAAACTTTGTTCATGATAATATTTTTTACACTTGAAAAATACTTGAGTCTAATGTGCCAGAGTTTAGATGAATAACTCAAATTGGCACAGAAGAAATATGCACTCCCTTCTTAGCCAGGACATTTTCTTCAAGATAAGGAACCAAGATATTTATGGATGGAACCCTTTATGAACAAGTTAATGTAAAATAAGTTGCTAATTACAAAGTACAGTTAATAAATCCAACAGGTAAAAACAAGTGTGAAACTTGAACCACAAAATGAACTTGAAACACAGCCCCTGTGTGAGAATGGACTGATGGTTCCTACTGGCCTGGAAAATGGAAATTGTTTGACTTTTTTATTTAAGAAGGAAAAAGTAGGACTAGAAGTGGACAAAGCTCTAGAGATAGATACGCTACCTAGAAGCCCTACTGCTGTCTGCTTTTTCACTGCTGAAACTTCACAGACACAAGAAGAAGTAGAGCAGAAATGCCATGTAAATTATTGAAGGGATGCTGCCATTTCCTGAAGCAGCTGGGACAGTCTGTCCATAAAACATTAACATGACATTTCTGAGTTTTGACAGGTCATTTGGAAGAGAAAGGGTAAAGAATACACAAGCCCTTTGGTGGGAATGGAGACATTTGTTCTGATAAAAACAAACAAGCACTATGGCTGGTCTGCACGCCAGCTTCTACTGAAAAACAGAGAGAAAACATGAAAATTTAAAGCCCAACAGTGAAATGGATTAAACCTGATTTGTTCACTATAATAGGAACAGGCAAGATTAGAAGCATCTAAAGCTTTTCTCTCTCCTTTTACTTTTTCAAGAAAGAAGGATGCTCTGCCTCCTGAACTATGCTCAGCATTTAATTTATGCCTCTAGTAAATAATTGAGCTGCATGCCCTTTGTACACAGTGAATTAGTGTGTTTATCCATCGTGACTAGAGGGGAATAAAGGATAAAAAGTATTAGTTTCCTTAGCTGGCAAAAGGGCCATTCCTTTTTCTAATAATGACTTTTCAGAGTACTGCCTTATAGGTAGGGCCCAACTTCCTTGCGTGAAGGCCATCATGAAGAATACTGGCAAAGAACCACCTGTCGAAACCAGAATCACCCCTAGAAACCAGAATCATTCCTTGGTTGTAGCCAATGAGGATCCAAAAAGTCCCCAACTTTAATAATAGCATATTTGTTTTGATAAACATACCACAATGCTCCGATATGAATTCATTATTCCCTAAGCCCATTTCTATATAAATAATCTTTGCACATATATACAAACCCAACCATGTTATACTTTCTCAAAAAAAGTTAATTAATGCCACAATATCTTCCTTTAGAATACTGCCTATAAAAATGCAAAATCAGGGCATTTATAGGAACAAACTTCAAGACATGTGGTGAAATAATTTTACAGATAAATGTTTTGGCATACTGGCATTAAAAAAATGGGCAATGTGATTTTTCAAATTCTCTCCTTATGCAAATATGAAAAGTAAGACAAAGGAGAAAGATTACAAATAAGTGGGTTAGTGATGGTTATGATACTAAAAACCAACGTTCTATAGGGAAATGTTTTATTTTCTCTTTTGTAGTTTAACTCATTAATTAAAAACATAAATTGATAAACTCAATTAGATTCATGGCTTCTCCATTTTAGTACACTTTTCTGAGAATGACCCCAAAATAGGTTCATGGGAGGTGGGATTATTCCATAGATATTAACTTCCAAAAAGTCATCTGTATACTCCAAGTAGCCTTAGCTCTTTTAAATTACTTACTAAGAATCCAAAATTATTTACTTAGACTTTATGTAAAGTTATTTACATGATTTTTCTTTGCATAACACCTATTCATACACCAGCTTCACAGGGAGCACTTTAGAAAGTGAAGCATTCAGAAGTTCTATAAGGCAGATCTCATGAAAGTAGAGAAGGGAAGGACAGGGGAGGGGCCTCTAACTCTGCCTGGTGGAGGTGGAGGGAGAGGGCAGGGTAGGGATGAACAAGGCACTTCACTTCCATACAGAATTTTTGAACTTTGGTTAACTTTCCTTTCAGCTTGGCTGACCAAACTAAGCAATCTTAATCTTTTAAAGTCCACCTTCATATCCAGCCCTCTCTAGCTGTCCTTTTGTAGTCCTTCACCAATCCCCTTATGCTTTCTCAAGTTTTAATAACCAACATTACACACAAAATCCAGGGACAAATAACCCATATATGCATGGAAGATTATGTTCTCTGTTATTTACAATTTATTCTTCCATGTCGCCAAGTATTTCATTGACATTATTTGTATTTAGCAGCACATCCATTCATCCAGTAAATATTTCCTAAGCACCTACCATGTGCCAGACCTTGTTCTAAGCACTCTGGGTACTTCAGCGAGCAAAACAGACAGTGATCCCTGCCTTAGTAGAGCTGATATTTTATCTAAGAGAGACAGACAATACACATAATACAAAAGAAACTGTAGAGCAGTGAAAAAGTGATAAGCGCACAGAAAAAAACAAAAGGTAGGGCTTCCCTGGTGGCGCAGTGGTTCAGAGTCCGCCTGCCGATGCAGGGGACGCAGGTTCGTGCCCGGGTCCGGGAAGATCCCACATGCCGCGGAGCGGCTGGGCCCGTGAGCCATGGCTGCTGAGCCCGAGCGTCCGGAGCCTGTGCTCCGTAACGGGAGAGGCCACAACAGTAAGAGGCCCGCCTACCACAAAAAAAAAAAAAAAAAAAAAAAGAAAGAAAAGGGTAATATGCAACTAAACAAAGCCCGTGTGCAGCAATGAAGACCAAATGGGGCCCCCCCACCAAAAAAAAAAAAAAAAAAAACAAAAGGTAGAACAGTGTAATATGACTGAGACTGCTGAAAGTTGGAGAAGAAACACTGAGGGAATCAACCAGTTTGATTATGATATATGTGTGTATATATACACACATGAAATACACAAACTATACATACACACATAGGTATAAATGGGATAATTTTTCTGATGTACTGCAGACTAAAGCTAGTATGGAAGCTCCAAGGTATAACTGATACCCTAGGCTCTTCTATCAGCCTGCCAGTCCCATGGCCCCAATTCTGAAGGTCACCTTGTGGTCACAAGATAGCCACTGTTCTCCATCTATCATGTCTACACACAGGTAAAAGTAAAGATAAAGAGGCACAAAAAAGGCACTTGTCACTGAGTAAGTACCTTTCCTAAAGATTCCTGCTTATAGCTCATTAACACCTATATCTAAAGGGAGGCTGAGAAATGGTTTTCAGCTGGGTAGATAGCCACCCATTGATATAAAATTTCTTTTAGTGCATAAAGAAAAGGACAAGTGGATATTGGGTAGGCAACTAACAATTCTGCCACAATAGTTTTAATATAAAGTTGTAATTAATCTTAGACCTCCTGTCTCTCTGAGAGTCTTAAACTAATAGTATAAATTTTAGTATTAAGTACTTAGGGTTTTTCCCTCCAGTTATTGCCTTAAACTTTCACACAAAGAACGTGAATAGTCCTATTTCCCACTCATATAGACAGTTTACTTCTTGTTGAAGTTTTCTCCACTCTCAGCATTTTGCTCCCAGTCTTTCCTAATTGCTTGACTACCACAAATGTTTGATATTTTCCTTTAATTAAAAAAAATAGGAAAAGCTGTCATATTACTGCCTTCTAAATTGATAACTGACTTTTAACAACAAATATCACTGTGTAGTATGGAAATTTTCCATAAATTTCAGCATAAAATTTGTTAAAAGGGGACAAAGTCTCAAGTTCAGTGACTCCCAGATATCTGGACCTTTATAATTAAGAATCTCCTCAGATGAATTTCGTCTAGCAGGAATCAGACATCTCTCAGCATCCCCAGCCAAACTGTAACACTTTCTAATTTTCTTATTAAATGTTACTTTTTTATATCAACATACTGGTTATAGGTATCATTACATTACTCTTATTTTACAAATCCTTGGGACAAATAAGAAAATAAATTTTTACTTAGATGTGTAAAATCAAAATATAACTGATAGTTTTCTCCTTTTCATTTTGGAGGAAGGAGAGAGAAAGCAAGTGAGTGAGTGAAAGAGAGAGAGCCATGGATACATAGATACATAGATGAGGATACAGAAATAGAGGAGAGGTGGAGATGCAGATGCAAATAGAGTTGGAGATGGAGATAGAGAGCTATATCTTGACTACACTGCCCACTCTAGGTCAACGAGCTGTTGGTAAAAGGAAGAGGTACTTCTGTTCATTAAAGTTTGACACAGACAAGCATGACGTGACACTGTGGCCACTAAGCTCTTGACTCCTTAACTATTTGTTAAACAGACTGAGATCCTTTGTTCTACCTAGAGCCAATGTCATACCCTCTCTAGATACCACAGAAAGACTGAAAGGGAAGGGGAAAGGGCAAGAGATTCACAGAGCCGGTGAAGGTGAGAAATGGATATCAACGCCGAAGGAAAGGGGAAAGAGAATTAGGAAAGGGATGAGAGAAGATGTAGAAGAGAAGATGGCAGAAGAGACCCAGGAAATTCGGGAGGATTGAGTAATGTCTTCTTGTCACACTCCCCACTTCTTTTAGGAGGGGGTTGTTTGACCTTTCAGTTTCTCCTGATCCTTTTTATTTCCTGTGGAGTAACCCAAAAAAACCAACTCTGAGAGAAATGGTACTTCCAACTGAACAAGTGACCAGAGCAATATTCCTGGGAGGTAGAAGAAATCAGTCAAGGACCAACCCTTCCAGAGATACTCGTCTAATTCCACCCTCCGCTTCTTCCCCCTGTATTAAATAGCTGTACATGAAGCAGCCATAAATTGAGAGGAAAATGGCCTAAGGGTTCCTAGTAGCTGAGATAAATTTTCTCTCTCAGAAAAACAAGAAAACGCAATGATCGAAGCCCTAAATTACAAATCAGAGACCAGCTTCCACCTACCATCTGCCAACCTGCAAATCACTCAACTTCCTACAAAATAGGACTAATTATTTTAATGAGCACATAACGTATGTCTTAAAAGCTCTTTAAAAGTATACACTATCGGTCCGTTTCTCCCTCAGTCTGGAAGGACATTGCTGTGGAGGTGAGAGGTGTCGCTTCCGAGCCCCTCGTTCGGATTCGCCTACCTGACGCCTCCGCCGCCTGCACTCGGTTGGCCTTGGCGTTGAGTCGTCACCCTGCAACTCCGAGGTCTGCAGCTGGGAGCTCTCGCCCGCGTGCGGCCCAGCGCGGCCCCAATGCGTCCCCTGCGGCCTCTGCGGGGAGGCGGGCTGCTGCTTGGGCCTCGACGAACCGCCTGGCTTCGGGGGCGGCCAGCCCGGCTCGTCCCCGCTGCCCTTGTCCCCGTTCAGTGTGACCTTGGCTAGTCATGTGACCTGTCCGGTCCCTGGGTTTCCACCTGCAAAAATGGAGGGTAGTTTCTTCCTCCGCAGGTCTTGAGGCGTAAGGAGCAAGGTGGGCGCAGGCCCGGCGGGCGCCGGCAGTGTGGTGGCGTTAGGGCTTAGCGTCGGGAAGCTGGACAAGAGTCACCGTGTCTGCGGCAGGAGGGCGGGCCACACGACCGCGCTCGCCCCGCGTCTCCAGGCGGCCTGCTCGCCGGGGCCTTCAAGCCTGGGACGCCAGGTCCGCCACCGGAAGGGTGGGGGAGCGGTAGGCGGGGGGGCGGGCGGGCCCCGCCCAGTAGCAAAAAAAGTGTAAAGTGTTGCAGCAGTTTGCCGAACGAGCAACAGTGAAACAAGGAGTCAAACAATGGTTTCCAGATGTGTTAAATTTAATGTCTTAGCAAGTGTAGGTCTTTGAGGTTAGACGTACAACAGAAGGTAAAACTGAATGTTATCATAATTACAATCTTAGAAAAACTAAAAAAGCTCTTGGAAAGTATTATGTTTCTCTTAGATTTTATTTGTAGGAGGTAGGTAGAAAACAGAAAATCATAGCTATGTGAAGGGAAACCAACTTTGTGGGTTTTATATTTGATTTTTCTTCTTGTTTGTTAGAGAAATGATGGCTACAGGGTTCCATTTGCTGCAGACTTTGCAAGCCCAATCGCTCAGGGAAGTAGGAAGGAAATAACATACAGAAGAGGAAAACAGCCAAAATTAGTTAAATTATATTCTCGGTAACTCATTAATACAGGACCACACGTGTAGGGTGTCGTAGCTTCTCTTATGAGGTTAAAAAAAACGCATTCACCTCAAGTGTTTGGCTACAACGACACACCCTAAAAATGCTAGTAATTACTATAAACACTTTTGCCAAAGAATGAAACATATGCAAGATTGTATCTAGTGCTTTTATAATTATTCACATCAAAAGGAGTGCCCGGGTGAGTCCAGCTGAGCAGTGTGAGAGGCAGCTTCCTGCTGTGAGGCGACAGTAGTTCAGACCCTTCTTTTTCAGGGATAGCGTGCCCCAGTTGGTATCGGAAGGGTTCCTCATTGTTATCGCTTGCTCCTGCCTCCAGGACAGCCCCTTCCACAGCCCCCCACTGTGGGACCGTCCATCCTGCAATGAGCCATCTGGAGAGGAAGGGCTGGCCCCAAATCCCTCTGGAAGTTGTTAGCTCTGTCCCACACTTGGCACCCAGGGGCTCCAGGGAGACTACCTCTTAGCAGGCTTTCTTCCCATGTCAGGAAGCTGACTGTACCCTTTTCACTACACTGTCAGCTTCAACCGTTCTCCAAATTACAAGACAAATCTCTAAAGCAGACACGGGCTCCCTGTGGGATGCAGGCTGCTACCCTGGGATTCCTTCTTAACAAGCACGAGGACCTTGTGGTTTAATTTAAGGGGAAAGAATCCCACCCTGTTTCCTTTGTGTAGCTTTTGAAAATTATTTAAAATCTAAGGAAACTATAAACAAGATGAAAAGACAACCCTCGGAATGGGACAAAACATTTGCAAACGAATCAACAGACAAAGGATTAATCTCCAAAGTTTATAAACAGCCCATGCAGCTCAATATTAAAAAAACAAACAACCGAATCCAAAAACAGGCAGAAGACCTAAATAGACATTTCTCCAAAGAAGACATACAGATGGCCAAGAAGCACATGAAAAGCTGCTCAACATCACTAATTATTAAAGAAATGCAAATCAAACTACAATGAGGTATCACCTCACACCAGTTAGAATGGACATCATTAGAAAATCTACAAACAACAGATGCTGGAGAAAAGGGAACCCCCTTGCACTGTTGATGGGAATGTAAATTGATACAGCCACTATGGAGAACAGTATGGAGGTTCCTTAAAAAACTAAGAATAGAATTACCATATGATCCAGCAATCCCACTACTGGGCATATACCCAGAGAAAACCATAATTCAAAAAGACACACGCACCCCAATATTCATTGCAGCACTATTTACAATAGCCAGGACATGGAAGCAACCTAAATGCCCATCGACAGACAAATGGATAGATGTGGTACATATATACAATGGAATATTACTCAGCCATAAAGAGGAATGAAATTGGGTCATTTGTAGAGACATGGATGGACCTAGAGACTGTCATACAGAGTAAAGTAAGTCAGAAAGAGGAAAACAAATATCATATATTAACGCATATATGTGGAATCTAGAAAATGGTACAGATGAACTGGTTTGCAAGGCAGAAATAGAGACACAAATGTAGGGAACAAAAGTATGGACACCAAGGGGGGAAGCGGGGGAGGGGGTAGTGGTGAGATGAACTGGGAGATTGGGATTGACATGTAATCACTAATAAGTATAAAATAGATAACTAATAAGAACCTGCTGTATAAAATAAATAAATAAATAAATTTTTAAAATCTAAAATACATAGAAAAAGAATGAATAATAGAAGAAGCCAAATAAATCTGCCAGTACAGTAGTCTCTGACCATGAGCTTGGGAGTTAGAAAACCTTGTGTGTTCCATCATTGACTGGTTGTGTGATCTCAGGCAGGTTACCTAACATTGCTGCTCCTCAGCTTTTGCATCTGTAAAAGGTGTGCGTGTGTGTTTGTATATTAGAAGATTTATAGAAGCTACTTAGCACATGTCCCTAACTAGGTAGCAAGCTTCTGTAGTAAGTCGTGGGAAGCAAAGGCAAACAAAAAACCTTCCTTCCTCTCAAAAAGATTTTTTCTCAGAATGATATGAGGCCAGATAGTCCTAAGGCAGGTTTTAACAGCGATCTTTCACATTCTGAACTCAGGACTGTAAAGTATCATAAATGACGATCCAGTCCAACCCCTTACACTACGCTTAGATTTCTTCTCTTTACTGTCTTTTCTGAAGAAAAAAAATCAGCTTCTCCATAATAAGACCGCTCTATATGAGTCCTTAGAGAAAGTTAAGCCTCAACAAAATGATAGCTGCTTAATGCTTTACTGGTTACAAGGTTTTTTCAAATGCATGTTATCAACACCCTTTGCAAACAACCTTTTTCAAGTTTACTCACTTCAAGATCCACCTTCTCCCCACTGCTTAGTACCATGAGGTCTCCTCTCCTTTCCCTGAGTGTCATGACACCCTCCTCTCCCGGTAACCAGCAGGCAATGGTAGATGTGATCGCAAGTAGCACTTGTGTAAAAGAAAACCTGCAATTCTGATGTGTCAGGGAACTTAAATGTCATCATCCCCACCCTCCTTTCTTCCTGCAGTGCAGTTCTTTTAAAAGACAAAAGTCTACTTTAAATTCTGAGCCCCTGCTCTTTTATTTTCTACAGCACTAGCAAGAGGTCATGTAGCCTGCCTGGGCTTGAATATGAAAACCTCCACTGAGGACCATTTCCCGCTTTTAGATGACGCAGCCTGCTAGAAATCTCTTTAATATACTGAGTTCAAGGTTGTTTGCGTCTCTTTCTTGTCACATCTCCTGCCCTCCCTGCTCTGAGCTCTATGCTCCCACCAAGATGAACTGGTTGATGTTCCTCACAACACACTCCACTTTCCTCTGCCCTGAGCCTCTGCGCGTGCCTTCCCTCTCCCTGGATTATCCCTTCTTTCCCCTTTCCTCTCCCTCCCCTTCTGTATCTTAAGATCGAGCTCAGCCATGCCCTTCTCCAGGAAACTAATTATGACCACCCCAAACTCACACATACCCCTTCATCCCAGGTTTATTCAGCACTCTCCACACTTTCTGTGCCTGCTTCTAGCATTGTGTCTGTTTCGTTATAATGTACTTATCTCTGAGCCTGACACCCTGATTCTAAACTGCGACCCTCTTGAAAGCTTAAACCATGTCTTATTCTGCTTGATAGTTCTAGTACCCACTACAAAATAGTCTCTCAAAAATGGTTATTGAAAGAACAAACTGGTTTTTTTTTCCTCGTCCCATAACTCTCATTCATTCGTTCTAGTTTGATCACATAGAACTAAAAACAGGGCTAATTCTTATTTGACACAAGTCATTTGTACGTTTGAGGAGAGTTGTCATCTCATGTCATATCATTCACGTACTCATTCATTTGATTGGCAAATATTTAGTTGATAGCCTTCTACCTGACAAATATTATTAAAGACACTACAGAAGAAGAACAGATAAATGTAGTGCAAACCCCATCATTAGGAAGAATATAATTTTGGATAGGGTCCCTCTCCAATTTGGACAGTGACTGTTCCTACCCTGTCATCGTCTACTGTATTCCCACTCAGCCTGCTATGTGTAACCACATTTTTTAATTCCTCTTTCTATTATTTTGGAATTCTGTTATGTAAACTTTAAAAATATGATTACATATTCTTATTTTCTCCATTTCATAGACAAGAAGTAGCAACTATATATATTGTCATGCACCGTCATCTTTTGCTTAACAATATATTCTGAAAATCTTTCCTAATTGGTACACAGAGAGCCTCCTTATTCTTTTTCATAACTACAGAGTATTCCATTATAAGGATATATCATAGTTTGTTTAATTAGTGCCCCAGTTATAGACTGCTCCTTCTGCCCCAATTTTAGACCTTTCACATATCATAATTATAGACTCTCCTGAGGTGGACCCTGTACACTCCCAATTCATTAAACTTAGGTTTGCATTAGCTCTGAAACAATTATGTTACCCTTCTGGTATTACTAATACGTAAGGTTTTTATCAAGTAAAATGCTAATCTTTTCCATGTGAAATGGTATAAAGTCATTTATTCTCCTTTCTTTACTTTAAATGATTTATTTCAGTATAAAGGGGAAATTTTGCATTTATCATCACTAAACTTAATTTTGTTTCAATTCATCATTCCCACATTCCAACATGACTTCTTGAACCTTAACTCTATTATTAATCACATTAGCTATTCCTGGTTCCATGTTCCTAAGTCCTGCTCTCCACAACATTTTCACCCTTCCCTTTCCACTCACATTACTCATATCCTACGCTCAGAATCCTTCCTTCCCACTTACATACACCTTAAGGAAAATCCACTGGACCTTGCTACTATCCTAATTTATTTTCTTCCTTTCACAGGTAAATGCAAATGCACAGTCTGCACTCAGGGTTTCTACTTCCCCCCACTCTTGTTCTGGCCACCACATGACTGAAACATGCCCACCAATGGTACCAGTCAGCCCCACGTCACCAGACTCCTCTGCATTCTCCACAGATGTTGAAATACCAGCAGTTTGAGAACACATGGCTCAAAGCCTCCCTGACAACACCTGGTGTTGCTGAAGAGCAGCTGCCTGCTCTTGCCAGAGCCTCGTTCCTAAACTCACCACATTTCCTGCTGTCTTATTCCCAACCCAAGTCACTCAATGAGTTTGCAATACTTGCTTTGAGTAACAAGACTGAGTTCTAATAAAATGCACCAAAGCCCTTCCACGGGACCCCTTCAGAGCAGCCATCTTTGCATAATATGCATTTATTCCAGTGATAGGTCCATTGCTTGAAATATTTTAGCCACCTGTCTATGGTGCATTCTTTTATGTAGTCTTAGCGGTAGCAAATCTTTTTTTTTTTTTTTTGAGGGTATATTTAAATTCACCTTTTAACCGAAAGTTATTTGAAAAGGTGAATTTTTTAATTTGGCTGTTCATGTTTTTAGTCAGACACAAAGAGTAACTAATTTAATTGTAGAAAATTTCCTTGTGAAATTGTTTTAAAACGCAATTCTGAAAGAGGAATAAAAATATTATTTGAATAAATGGCAGAATCTTTATTTTAAAAGTATAGTTTTTAAGGAGACTACCTTAAAGATCAACAACCCTTTTGATGTATATGGTTTGGTTTGCTTAAAAGTGAAGTCTCTTTACTTACCTAACTGGAATAATGAAACTCCATCCCCTGCTTCTCTAATACCTCCTCTAATGGGGACTAAGGAGGATGAGGCCTCTGATCTAAGAATTTACTAGTCCCAGTAAGCTTTGGCATGGGTTTTGTGTCACTAAGAGAACAGTCACTGACGAGTGTGTGGCCCATAAACAGGGTGGTTCTTATTCCTAGAAGGCCTTAGAAAGATCAAAAAAAGATCATTAAAAGGGATAAGGAAGATTAATAAAATCACTAGCACTGTTCTACATACTAACTTGAAATCATATCTTCATTGTGAGATGCAATGAACTTTGAAAAGTGTGGAGCAGCTAAGAAATGTTTACCTGTTCTCTTACAGACTTAATATAAAGTCTGAAATGATGGCACTGGCTTTCAGGCATGTCATGAAGGACTTCATGCCATTGTTTTATTTTATTTGAAACAAAACCAATAGGCACTATATGTATGTATGGAGTGTGCACATATGTATATATATGGAGAGAGAGAGAGAGAGAGAGAGATGGCGGCGGGGGGAAAGGTTGGAATTGGTTGCTTACACAATTACGGAGACAAGCTGAAGACCCAGAAGAGCCAGTGGTGTAGTTCCAGTCTAACTTTAAAGGCCTGACAACCAGGAATGCTGATGGTGATTGTGCAAGCTCCAATTTTAAATCCAGCAGGCTTGAGACCCAAAGAAGAGCCAATTTTTCAGTTTGAATCCAAAGGCTAGAAAACATGTGTTCCAGCTCAACCCGTCAGGCAGGAAGAATTCCTTCTTACTCAGTATTTTTGTTCTCTTCAGGTCTTTAATTGATGGGATGAGGCCTACCCATAATAGGGAGGGCAATCTGCTTTACCCAGACTACTTATTTAAATGTCCATCTCATCCAAAAACACCCTCACAGACACATCCAGAATAATGTTTGACTAAATCCCTGGGCACTCAGTCAAGTGGACACATAAAATTCATCATCACGATACTTAAAAATTTATGTCCTTTTATTTTAAAAATATGGATTTCTAGCTCCTCTTGACATAATTCAGATTGTATGGCAACACTGAAGACTCTCATTCCCGTGTAGCAACAAAAAGATGGACGCAAGCAGAGGTTGTCACAGTCCCCATCTCTCCCTGTGACACTGTTTCCCCACTCTCACCTGGTTTTCCTAGCTGGCCTCAGCACACAGTTGAATTTAGACCTCCCTAGTTTAACCTGTATTGTCTGTGAGAGCTAATGTTTGTCTTTGGGAGTGACAAGTGTGTATGTTCCTATAGTTATTGTTTTAGACAATGAGAAAAACTAAGAGGCATATATACCACTTATATTAATGGGGAGATTTCAAAGGAGAACCGAAATCGGGGTGCACATGGCCACCCCAAAGAGTTCTAAAGGATTTGAAATACTGAGATTCCTTCTCCTGTCCCCTAACTACCCTGAGGTACAGAGAACGACAAAAGCCACCACAGACTGGAACTCCTGGGGCGTTATTCTAGACCGAGTTATGCAGACACAAGACCATATCATGTTGGGGAAAAGGGACGAGCTCTTGAGGCAGGATAATAAATCCAGAGCTTTTGCATTGATTGAAATAGAAGTGATTCTGAAAGTGAGTAAATACCCTAGGAGATTGGTTATTATGGACTTTTTAAAAACATTGATTTCTCAGTTCTTAATTTCAGACAAATATTGGCAGTTTCTTAATGCTAAAAGGTATAAGTGAAGATTAAGCACTGAACCAGAGAGCAGCTTTGGGCTAAAGGGAAAGAAATTCCAACTCCATTACAAAGTGGTGAATCCAAGTACCGTGTCAATTAATGAGTGACTTCTACCTACCTGGTGCCTGGGTTCCTTTAACAGCTCCTTCCACTGTTCGCTAGTAACCCTCCAGGTGAACTTGTATAAGCTTCATTTTGAACTCCGGTGGTCTCTAAGGTCCTTTAGGGGGGAAAAGCATATCCTATTCTCCTATTCCCTATGGCTCCTAAAACAGAATTTTCACATAATAATGGCTCAGTAAATATACTATATTAAATGAATTGATTTAACTTCCTTAAATACATTCCTCATAGCTAAATACAACATTCAAGTTAGCAAAAGCACTGCTGACTAAAGAAAATGAAATTGTGATAATTACATGCACACACAAAAACAATTAAAACACAGTACCTTGTTATTTAATCAGCATGGCGGATGCAGGAAGAGGGAGTCATTTCTCATATTTATAAATGTGTTCTCAGTCACATGTGTGTAATCTTTTTGTAATATATATTAACTGAATCTTCCAAATATTAATAGAAACCCAGATTAACACGTTTTCCCCTACAACTAACATGTTCACCTGATTTGTGCTTGAAGACAGAGGTACACATGGAATTTCTGTTTCCTTCATGTTCAGAAAAGAGTAGAGAAATCAGAAAAGCAGGTACAGAAGACCCACGATGAAAGAACAGGGGATTAAGGATAAAGAGAACCAAGTTAGATTGCCACACGCTCTAATGATGGGTCCTTTTGCTTGGAATTGGGAGGACTTCAGCAGTTTTTTTTTTTAAAGGGGACTAACATGATGAATTGATTTTTCTAGGAAGAAATAATCTGGTAGCTTCTTCAGATCCTCCCCTTCTGAGGCGGGGGGACAATCAGAGGATGCTACTGTAATCCAGTGATCCAGGGGGGAAGTGGGCTAGCATTAGGGCATTGCTGGTGATAATGGAAAGACAGTGACACATATAAGAGATGTGTTGAAGGAATAATTGACAAGGGCTCATGCCTGATAAAGGGAATGAGAGGAATGGAAAAAAAAAGAGAAGTCCAATATCAAAGTCTGTACCCCGTGGGATTGAGATAATGAGAATTCCATTGATATAAATAAGTCTGAAAAAATGAGAAATAATAAAATTGGCCCTGGATCTGCCAAATCTGAGATGACAATAGGACATATTTTCTCTGTTACAGTTTCCACCTCTATAATGTGGAGGAAATAGCACCTGTTTTTAAGATATTAATGAAGATTAAATGAGGTAATATAAAGCACTTAGAACAGTGTCTGGCACTTGGCAAGTACAATCTAAGTCTTTGTTTAGTATATAAATATACATTTATAAACAGCTTAAGATGTAAGAAGAGATTTTAAATATGAGGTCCTCTACTTAGATATTGATTAAAGTACCACTAACCTCTTTTCTGCCTCAGGTTCTTTGTATTTGCTGATTTGTTTCTCCTGCCCTTCAAATGGCTAGCTTACCTCTAATCACTGATGTCTTACCTCATGTGTTAGCCCCACGGGAACATATTTCCATGTCTAAATTAGCTCACCCTCCAAATCCCCACATCTGTCTGTTTTTTACACCACTTTGTTCTTACCATAATTTTTTTTTTTTTTCTTGCAGTACGCGGGCCTCTCACTGTTGTGGCCTCTCCCGTTGCGGAGCACAGGCTCCGGATGCACAGGCTCAGCGGCCATGGCTCACGGGCCTAGCCGCTCCGCAGCATGTGGGATCTTCCCGGACCAGGGCCTGTGTCCCCCACATCGGCAGGCGGACTCCCAACCACTGAGCCACCAGGGAAGCCCCTTCCATAAATTTTACTATAAACGGTAGTTGTCGTTTTTACTTTTAGTTTGCTAGTTTATCGACTATGCCCACAGACTAGGACATTAAATTCCACAAAGACAAAAACAGTACCTGTTTTGTTAACCACTTACCATGATTCCAGGTACCCAGTGAGAGGCTGCCTCTGTCAGGATACAAAGTGTGGCAGGATTAAGGGACTCAAAAGAGATAGTCACATAAACTAGCAACGGAAGGAAGCTGCCCTTAACTCCAGGTACAAAGGAGAAAGCGGACGAAATGATGTTACACTGAGCCCACTGAGAGCTGGTGGTACAGAAGGGGCCGGCCAACAAGAGCTGAAGCCAGAATCGAGGTTCAGCAGTGAGGAGGGAAGATAAATAATAACCCTAACTCACTTTCCTCCCATCCTTCCATTGTCTACATACAACCAGAGTGCAGGGCAAGGAACTAGGGTAATGCAGTCTATGGCAATCAGCCTCTCATGGAACAAAGCAGAGCAGAGAAGAACTCAAGGGCAAGCAGAGAATAACCAGCACAGTGTCCAGTGAGACCTAGTAGTTGCTCAATCTACGTAGAGATGACAGTTAAAGCCGAAAGTGTAGACCAGAATTCTAGCAGAAGTACATTTAGAAATGAAAAGAAAATCCAGGAGCAAATCTTAAGAAATGCCCATATTTAGGGACCAAGAAAGGGTGTTTAAAGGAAGGAACATGCATGATATTTGCTGCTGGTCACCCATTTTTTCATATGCTGATTCTATAATTTTACCCATGAATATTTTCAATAACAAACTGTCCCATCCCACATTTCAACTGAGACAAATTTCTCATCCATCATGAAGCTTATGGTGTTTATTTGACTTTATTAGAATGTAGAGTTCTGCCTTTGAGTCCACTGGTGAGGAAAAATGATAAATAGTAAAAAGAGGGAGAAAATCAATTGATTGCAATCACCATATCACTAAGCAAATTACTCTCACTAACTTTAAAAGCAAACTTGGAAAAGGTGAAGTAAGTAGATATCAAAGTGTCCTGCTTTATCAGAGAAGTCTGAAAAGCAGGGGAGCAAAGATTCATGAAAAAAGATATAAGGCCCTTTTAAGCTTTCGTCTACTGATCAGATGATTAAAAGAACACAGAGATATTGTTGTTTTTGTTACGGCTACAGAAACACTGCAACTGACAAAACTCAGATGGACCCTCATAGAAGAACTGAGTGAAATGCTTGTATTTGTAACAGTAGTATTTGTATTTTCAGTTTCTCTTTTAAAAGACCTATAATTGCCAGCAGTGCCCTGCTGTAGCTCCCCTAATGTAAACTATGATAATCTAAGCTTGAAATGTTACAATTTTTGCAAAAAAAAAAAAAATTAATGTAAGCACTTAAATCATTTCATATGAGTTCTACCGGAAATGTGTCTAGAAATTTTATAGGATAAAAAAATCTGATAATCTTTATTTAACTAGGAGATGGGATTGTCAATTCTCTGTTTTCCAAGCATAGGGCAGTTGAGACCAATTTCAATCACCAAGGCCCTGGAATTTGGTTTGGGGGAAAACTCAAACATATATGGCAGTGTGAGTAATTAGTCTTTTAGAACTTTGATGATTAGCTACATAATCAGAAGCATTTTAGCTCCATTTCACCCTTATATACCCATAATACTACCCTACTGATCATGTAAACTGCAGGATTCAGGCAGGAATACTGGGTCATAGTAAGGTTAAGCATGAAATCCTCCTTAGAATATGGGGCAGAGACTTGCTCTGTTTTATTTGACCCATTATCCCTAGAAAATACCTGACACATAATAAGCATTCAATAAATAGTTGCTGGATGAAAATGAATGAAAGAATGATCACTTTAACCTGATCTAAAACATGTATCTTCAGAATGGAGAAAAGCACTAATAGTGAATCATCCCGGGAACTTGAGTAAAGACTTAGCCTGAGTGTATCTGAATTAGATTATAATGATAAATTTGTTTCACCTGAAATTTTCCTTTATGATTTAGGAGGCTCTTTGTAAGAACCAGCCCATAGTGTGGAAACTTCTCAGTCTAAGATTTGATAGATCATTTCCTATCCTGACTTTCAAGTCATTTCAGATTATTAGGTCACAAACCTGACAAACAGATATCACCCACAGCAGGTTCCATGTGTACTTAGTTTTCATTCTTAGCATGGATGAAAATAGAAACAACAAAAGTACTTCTTTTAGCTAGTTTATGTAAATGAGATGATCCATCTTTATACTAAATTTGGATTCTACTGATCCCAACAACAGGTAACCTGTTTGAGAGAAGGGAATGGAGATAAAGAATCCTTGTAAAATTTAGCCTGGTACGAAAATGAATTTAATCCATTGTTTCTATTATCCTGCAAGCAGGTATTCTAATAAATGTATCAGGAACCCTACCCTGTGACTCTCTGTAGAAACCTTTGAAGAAAAGACTTACTACCGAGCTTCCCTGGTGGTACAGTGGTTGATAATCCGCCTTCCAATGCAGGGGACCCGGTCCAGGAGGATCCCACATGCCGCGGAGTGGCTAGGCCCGTGAGCCATGGTCCCGGAGCCTGCGCATCCGGAGCCTGTGCTCCGCAACGGGAGAGGCCACAACAGTGAGAGGCCCGCGTACAGCAAAAAATAATAATAATAATAAAAAGATTTATTATCACCTGATTTTTTGTAGAAACAGAATTGTGAGTAGGTGAATACTGGAAAATGTCTTTTGACATGGAGCTTTTAGGCTCCATTATTCACATTTACTCTATGGTACCAACTGCATGATATCTTAACTGGAAGCAGAAAGTTTCACCACTTGACCACCAGGCACCAGCTGATCCAGGTGTAAGCAAACCACACCATCTCCAATATGCTCTTGGGGTATACCTGCAACCTGCTGAGAAGACAGAAGCTGTGCTTTAATTGTGGAGATTTTGGCTGTCTCACTTTTGAATTTATTCAAGCAAATATTATATATCGGTTGCCTACTGTGTGCCAGTGCTATGCTAAGATTTGGTCATTTGTAGTGTGAGGCCAGCTTCCTCTAGGACAAGAAAATAATTGTAAACTGCAAGGTGGGGTTCTATTCCTGAACACGAACTAGATGCAACTCAGATTGTTCAGTATCTTTGGTGGGCTGGCCATTTTCATATTCATTATTCCATGTGATACACATATTTTTTAAGAGTTTTAAAAGTGGGACTGAGAGGCATTAATTAGTCAGCTCAAGGTCACAGAGTTAGGGAACAGGCCTTCTCCTCCACATACTGAGTTCTCTCTACCAAACCTCATTACATGCTGCATTGCTACCCTGGAGCCACCTGTCCTAAATCAGTGTTTCCTCTTCCACAATATATTCCAGACCGGAAGGAAAATGTGAGGCAAATAAACATACTTTATGAGGGCCAAGAAATTCCAAAATCCTCTAAAGAAAGGGATTACATTTTTTAAATAGGAATAAAATATAAAGAATAAATTGAAAAATATGGCTAATAAAGGTAGATAAAAATAGGTCAAACATAAAACTAATTTTTAAAATTTTGATCAGATAAAGGGATCCCTAAAAATTAAATGAAATATTTGATGGACTAAAAGGGTCAAAAGCCAAAGATATAAAACTAAGTTCTCTCATGTCTTAAGAGAGAGGTCACAGGTTGAAAACCCAGTCAGTTTTCAAATATCACCGGAGCTTGAAATTCACACTAGAAGCTTGTAAATTCTATACCATATTTTTTCAGACTAGAATATAGGTCCTTAGCTTAGCATGCAATTCCCTTCAAAACCTGATGTTGACATCCTCTTCCAACCTGTATTAACCCTCTAGTCCGATTTCAGTGTGTCTCCTGAGCCTTCCTAATAGCCCATGCATGTCTGGGTGACACCACTTACCACACTATGTTATATAGTCATCAGTTACCCAAATTCCCCATAGATGACTATCTTGGAGGACAGAGACCTGATCTTGACAGCTAACATGTATTGAGTATGTATTGAGTGCATAGGCATGTGCCAGACACCACTCACTACAAGTGCTTTTCTCACTTAATTTTCAAAACAACTCTCTGACCTAGGTACTATCCTCATTTTACAGATAACAGGTAGAAGAGATTCAGTACCATGCTCAAGGCTAAGGACTAGTAACCCAAATCCAGAATTCTATAAATCTAGCTCCAAAGCCTTAGCTCATAACCACACCAGGCTTCCTCTATTGTTCATACTTTTACTCCCAAACACTAACCGAGTCCCTCACGTGGAGCAGATGCTCATTACATGTTGGACTGATGATTGAATGAAAGCCCAGATCAGTTCCTCCTCCACCACTCCCCAACCTCCTTATATCTCAACCTTCATTGCAGGAGATTTACGGCCCAGACTAAAATTAAATTAGATTGCTTTCCTTAACTACACACTGACTAACTTGTGAAGGGCGACAGCTCAGAAATATATTATGTGGCAAGGGGATATCAGTCCCGAACTAAGTTCTCCACGCATTACCCACTAAGTGATATTTGAGAGTTGGCTGTATTTGATAACACATACTTAGATCCAAATGTCTCAAGATCGTCATAAAATATTCATGCTTTATATTTATGAAATCCTCATTGCAATTCATAAATACTAACAATAATATTTTACCAAGAGCAAAAAAAAAAGGCTTATAGAATTAAGTGATTTGATTTGGCAAAGATCTGTCAGTAAATCTCTGGCTGAGACTGAAATAGATACTATAAATCTAACTACTAAGTCTCAAGAGGAAAGAACTAGTTTTCTCCCACCAGCTCACCATCTTGCTGCTAACTACATTTTTTCCTCTTCCTAGTTCCCTTTTTCTCCTTTTCTCTCTTACCTCATTCCTACTCTGGGCCAAACACAGGAAGTATGTTGTAGGGAAAATAGGACAACTCCTGTGGGATCCATAAAGAAAAACATCCCTGAATTCCTCAGAAAGCATCCACCCTTGCCCTTTCAGGAAGCTTTGTCTTTTCCTGAAACCACTTAGTAGTTATAAAGGTATTCCTGAAAGCTTGTTCCATAGGTAAATCAAATGTTCTCTTAAATGGGCCCAAAGGCAAATTTTCTCTTAGCACAGCATTCTGTCAGAACCAGACTGGGGTTCTGACATTCTATGTTTTCTCATCTGTCTTACCCGAGAAACAATAAGACCAACAAGATGTAAAGTCAACCTTCCATTGGCATTTTTCCAGCATTAATCAAGTAGCGCCTCCCTTTCTTAAAACCTTCTCATCATGGAAGAGACTGCCAGAATTTAACCATGTAATGTCAAAAATAAGAAAGAAAATACAATTGTATCACTTATTCAGAAAAAGTACGTGAATCTTCCTAAGTCTTTTACACAGTATTAAAAATGTTATTATCATAATAGAATGAAGCTGAAGGATGTAATTCTTCTTTAGTCAACAAATTAACTTAAAATCATACTATTGAGTAGATAATAAAGTACGGATCAACTGGTTTTCGGATCCACCAAAAAGTATCTGTGTAATTTAGATAGCCTTAAAAGGTTAACACAGAATCAATATTTGACATATTAATACATTTAAATTTTATGCTGAAAATGCATTAAAGATTTAATGGAAGAAAATAAAATTATTCTAAGGTTCCAAATTAAGTAGAGTTAATGCCACAAACAATATATCATTTTCACTGTTTTGTGAACTAAAAGTTCTAAACCACAGTAGGAAAAATTGCACAATTTTTCACTGGTATAATAATAATTTAACTCTCCTATGGTTGAAAAAATGAACTGTGATTAGTTGTCAGTTTTGCAAGTTGGTACTGAAAATGTTTTACTTTTTGTATTAATAACAAAATCCAAATGCCAGTAATTTTTAAAAATTAATTTTACAGAAGTCTATTCATACTTCTTTGTTAAAAGAGTGAATAAGCAAAGAAAGCAAGCAAAGATATATAAAAAAGATTTCAGTGCTTTTGAAATATAATTGGGCATGTGGGAAGATATTGAGTGCATCATAAAAATAAGAGCTGAAATATTAGAACCTGTATATAGAAAAAGAAACATTCATGAGGGCTACGTACCAGTAACTCTACTTTGGTGAGGACCACTCAGTTACTTTGATAATTACAGTTTGGTGAGAAGTGAACTATGTAATTTTGCATTTCTCCAAAACTGGGAGCACTGTGTTGTAATCTGTAATCAATGTCTTCATTGCAGGTCTGAGCATAGTTACCTACGATCAAGTGAGTTTACTTCCAGTAATTTTTTTCACATGGACTGAATATTGTATGAGAATTTTAGATTATTTTAAGGTCCCTTTTCTTTTTTTCTTCCAATCAAAAGCTCTTTGGCAGCAATCTGGGCCCCCACCTGCTGGTCAGCTTGAGAACTTATGGAATTAATTTATCCTGCTGCTTTGACTTTTGGCTGTTACTTAAGATTGGCACCCATTCCCATTTGCACAACATAGCACAACTTGCATGCCTTAAAATATTTTTAATGTGCAGCCACAAAATCAACTCTTGAAGTTTATCTTTGCTGTTCTCTAAATTAAGTGCCGTAAGTTTCTCCAAAATACAGGGAAGAGACAATTAACTTGAAACAATTTTATTTATGCCAAGTCTTTTCCTGAAGATTTGCAAATAATTCTGCAAGGATTTAAGGAGTCTATGAAGCAGTTTTACTTGAAGGAAAATCTCTCTCAAATGACTAAATACCTCTTTTTATTATTTTTGCTTCTGAGTTTTTATTCCAAAAGATGGAGAAGAACTCCTGAGAGACTGACAAATGATCTCCAAGGTTTCTACCAGCTCTAACATTCTGCAGTTCTATGAAAATAGATTGATGCTGATAATGCCCAGGAAAGATTTTACTACAAAATCACTTCTGTCTGACTTAGGTCCTAAAACTTAGAGTTTGAACTAAGGATATTTTAAAGTCAAATAAGAATGTTTCTGCATTATTCATAAGCCAATTAACCAAATAAAGGAAGAACAATTTCTCCTAAGACTTTGACGATATGTTTTCTTAAAATAGCTTTGCCTTTCTCTGCTTTATTTTCCTTTCTTTTTCCCTCTTATTCTTTCTTATAATTATATTCTTTGGGATGGTTCATATGTCTTCTCCCTGAAATATTAAAACTCCAGCTTTCTTATCACCTCTTTGACACTATTTTACATGCTCTTAAATGGATTTCATAATTCATTTGCAATAAGCCATATTGTTTCATTTTGAACAATTAGACCTGACATCCATATTGAAGGAAAATGAATAGATACTTTAGTTGGAATTACTTGAATTCTTTTTTTTTTTAACTTTGCCCTGTTTCTCTAATCCAGATAAAACTTACATTTCCAAAGAAAAGCCACCTATCTACTCACAGAATATTAGGAAACTAGATCAATCTTGAAGAAACAGGTAAGAAAACTTCACCATGAAATTTTCATTAAAATAAATGGTCCTGGAACAGAGATGTATTCGTTCAAAACATTTTTTTGTAGGTTCCAGGCCTTAGTTCCCCTATGTCAAAGATATTTCGTTTAACAACGAAATATTCATATTATAAAATTCATACAAATTCAGTGAGCAAGACAGCAGTTGTTCTTTCAGATTTCTTTGAATTGGAAAATGTTTCTACACTATGTACTCTACTCCTGCTAAGATAAATTCCAACAACCATCCTAACGGCATGCAAACAAGGTGTTGTCTTCCTGATTCTTAGAAACACACACTCCCACCTCCCAAATCCCATATTTACGGTGAGCTGCTGCCTCTCTCTTACATTCGCGACCACACATGGGGAAAGACTGCCAGGGCCATAGGCGTTGTCCCCACTCATCTCTCGCTTCTGCCTCAGTCTACTACAGTCTCACTTTTGATCCCATTTCTCCAGCGAAAATGCACTTCCTCAGGACCGCCAAGTTGCTAAAAGCTAATGGAAAACCTTCACTTTCCAAGGTCTTTGACCTCTCATTAACATGCAATAAAATTGTCTGTTCCTTAATTCTTAGCTTCTGTGAAAACACTCCTGATTTTTCACCCACTTCTCTGGCTTCTTCTTCTCCACCTAAATTTAAATGTCCCATCTCCTCAGGGACTAATGCTGAACCCTTCTTGTTCCTCATTCTCCATTCTCTCCTGCAGTGGTCCCCTTCCCTTACGTGATTTTCTTATGCCAACTCCTCCCAAATTTACAGTTGGCTTTGTACTTCACTTCTAGGCTCCAGGTACAAATACTCAACTCCTTAACATCTCAAGTTGGATGTCATGACAACTGATCAGCTAATTAGCTCCAATGATCATCGTCTCCCTTGCCTGCTTCTTCTCTGTTATGTCATATCTAGTTTCCCCTAGAGGACATGTGAGGTCATCCTTGATACCTAACCATTCCTCATCCACATAACCAAACAGTTATCAAGTGCTGCTGGTTCTACCTCCAGTGTCTCACGTGTGTTCATTGTTTTCTCTGTCTCCTGCCATCCACTCACCTGACCCACTATCATCGCTCCCCCAATCAGTCTTCCTAGATTGTCTCCCCACATCCATTCTCCATACATTATGAAAATAATATTTTAAAAGTTCAAATTCGGGCTTCCCTGGTGGCGCAGTGGTTGAGAGTCCGCCTGCCGATGCAGGGGACACGCGTTCGTGCCCCGGTCCGGGAAGATCCCACATGCCGCGGAGCGGCTGGGCCCGTGAGCCATGGCCACTGAGCCTGCGCGTCCAGAGCCTGTGCTCCGCAGTGGGAGAGGCCACAACAGTGAGAGGCCCGCGTACCGCAAAAAAAAAAAAAAAAAAAAAAAAAAAGTTCAAATTCGATTATGCTACCAATTTAAAGGCTATCAATGTCTGTCCAGGAAGATTAAGATTACTAACTAGGACTACACAGCCCCCCATGATTGGGGCAGGACCTGCCTGGCTAGCCCTAATTTGTGCCTTTCCCCCTCACTTCACACACTGCTAGAAGTCTTGCCAAACAACTTTCTCTTACATCTCCTAGGCACCCCTAGCTGCAAAAGAAGCTAAGAAATGTGATCTTTTAGCTGGGATCCAAGAAAACAGGTTCTGCTATTAAGGAGCAAGGAGAGAATGGATACTGGGTAGCAGCTTGCAGACAATAAGTTAATTCTTAGGAAGAAAATGAGAAAGTAAAATTGTGCTTATATGTTTGTGAGTTGAGATTCACACACCCCGATCTGCCTCTCTTGATAGATTGTAAACTTAGGAAAGCAGGGTCTATTTCTCTCGTGTTCACAATTTTATCTAAGCATCTAGCCCAATGTCTGCTACTTAACAGGTAATCAATATATGTTTGCTGAACAAATGAATAAAATAATTAAGGAAAAGAAATGGATAAATGAGTATACATGACCTTCCACCACACAATATCTCTTAAAACTTACTTGACATTTTAATGCAGTATGATAGTGTTAGTGCTATTTACCAAGAATCTCTTGTGCCCTGTATCTGGGTACATGGTAGGATTGCACACCCAGCACTCCTTGAGTCTGGGTGAAGCCCTGTGATTGTGGCCAATGAGTTGTAAGCCCAAGGATTTAACTGCCAACATGAGACCCACCAGCACTCTCATTCCCACTGCCAGAGCAACCAACAACTTAAGAGCTGGTAGTTTCTCCATTTGCTTGGGTTTCTGAGAAAGGTGATATAAAGCAGCTAACCTTTAGTGAATATGTGACATAAACAAGACCGTCTTCCTAAGATTCACAGACTTTCCCCATCATACAAATGTAAATTCTTTTAATATAGTCAACTGAGGAAACATTTTACTTGCTATGAAATACATTAAATTCATGTAGTGGATTCACAACTAACTTGACCTCTGAAACAATAAAGTCACCTTTTAAAAGTCAAGTTAAAAATAATCAGTTTGAAATAACTAGCATAATAAACAAACCCAGTGTGAATGAAAAGAGAACACTTAGGGTAAAATATATTTTCAAGAAAAGCCTTTACCTTAGTATTTTAAAGAACACAGAAATAAAATTTTTTTTAATTAAATACTTGCATTTGAACCAAAGTAAGTAATAGCAGTATAACAAGTGGTACAATTAAAAGAGGTCTTTTTTATCCTTTTTGTTACACATACAAATTAAGCATGTGTAATACATTCACATGTAATTGTACCTAATAAATATTATTAAAGAGTACAATATAGAAATACACATTTTTTAGAGACAAAAATCTCAGAGGTATCTTTAAAATATATTAATCTGGCTAATCTGCTTTGTTTCCCACTTTCTGAATCTATAATTAAATGTAGATTTCAAAAAATGATTAAAAGCTATCATATCTTTTATCCTGAAATTGTGTAGGCCATAAAAATTAAACATAATTTGGCTAATATCAAGCAATTTTACCCTTCACAAATAGTACAATTAAAGCCTCTATTCTAAAATTTCAAGAAATTATTACAAGACAATATTTAGCTTCTTCCAAACCAAGCAATTTTAGTTGCTTTTAACCATTTTCCCCTAACATATGAGTCCATGGTTATTATATTATACGATTTGAATCTCCTGTACAGCAATACATTTAACTAGATACTTAAGGCATGTTCGAGATTTGCTACCCTTTTCTGGAAGAGCTGATTATTTTCTATGAGGACAAAAAAGATGCTACATTCCAGTCAGCTGCTTTAGATGACTGATAGATTAACTACCCAAGCAAGAAGTGTAAATGGAAATAATTGGGTGTCTCTTTCCTTATAACTTAATCTTATAACTCCTATGTAGATAGTGTCACCTGAGTGCAGATCGAAGCTAAACTTGTTAAAGTCTCTGAGACTCAGGGTTGTACACTATTTTTATTCTCCAGTTCATTTCTAAATATAATAAATAATTTAAGAGTTTTACTATCAGTTCCTTAATATAAAAAAGGAAAATCTGAAGGAGTTTAATGGGGCAATGTAAGCAGTGAAAAGATGACACTGTGAAAATTAAAATATTTCAAGGGTCATGGATTTAAAAGATTTGTAAGTATTCTCCATCAAACTTTCCAGCTTTTTCTTTTATTTTTTTTTAGCCTACTGCATGGAATTTGGGAATCATGTTGAAGATTATAGATCAAAACTTCTCTGTAATGATGCCAGAAATTACAAGAACTGAACATTTCCAGATGACCCACTGGCAATTCCAATACCCATGTATAAAAGCCTCATTTACTTCTTTTAAAGTGGCCTTTCACACAATCTGAATAAGTATCCAAAGTATCACCATTGTAATTCACATAATATATCTTTGCAAAGAGTCCTGAAAAGTCAGCACAAAACACACTACCAACCAGGCCATTTGGACCAGAAACCATATGCTCAAGTACACCATGAAAAACAGTATTTCAGGTAGGGCAGATGCTTGGCAAAGCCTTGGGTCACCAGCTGAGCCCTGCTTCCTCCAGGAAACACCAGCTGGGTGACAGTTGGCATCCTTCCAGGGGCAATGGTTCCCATTGGGCCATCAGAGAATGGAAAGAGTTTGGGCCACCTATAGTTCAGTCATCCATGCAGTCACCATGCAGACACACATTGTGAGCAAAATGTGTGAGTGAATGCGCCCAGCCTGATATTTCCCAATGTCTTGTTCTTCGGTGTCCTTTAAGACGACCCATTGCCACAGCCCATTTTGCAGGTTGCTGGTCACTTAGACTTTATCTTTGTTTTTAATGACACAATATTCAGTTTTCAAAACTATTAGAAGTTGTACTCTGTGTCTCTTTTGACCTTAGACAATGTAAAGCTATTTCCTTCATAACCTTCTTAAAAGAGCCTTAATGGAATTTTGAATTCTTTTCTATTGTAAAAATTCTTAGGTTTTTGTCAAAAGAGATTTGAAATACCACAGGAAATGATGTACTCACATCCCTCACCACCACCTCCAAATAACTGAATTACATAAATAAAACATTACATAGAAAGTGCTTTGCTACAATTTAGGGGACGTAAATTTAAAAAGAGCTGGCTCGTTGTAGGAAAATTCAACTTACCTTTTCTTGATCCTTTTATTCTATACAGGGAAAGAAATTTATGTCAGTTAAAAAAAAACACCTATTCCTGCTTCTCCTAACTGAATCCATTATTTTTCTCTGTGATCCATCAGGTGAAAACAAGAATAATAGATTGCTTTGACAGCAACTTGAACATAAATGTCTCCAAGAATCAAATGTGGTAAGTCAAACAGGTTTCAGGTAGTATAAAAACAAGAAAGGATAACCTTCTTTTTACATTTCAAAATCAGATCTTACTAAAAAATTTGTTGTTATTAGCTGCTACCAAAAAAAGTAAATTATATAGTAGTTGAATTTTCACAATGAAATGGGAATATTTTAATTCATTTCTGTATATGTTCAAGCAGGATTGAACTCCAAGAAATAAACTCAAAGAAAATGAGCTATTTTCTTTCAATTTTTAATAACTGGTTATTTATAATTTGCTCTTTGCATTAGATTCTATGACTTTAAATAAATAATTGAATTTGTCCTATACATAGTCAACTAATTAGAAAGATTAGTGTTGACCTTCCCTTATAAATATTTGCTGTTCATAAAGGAATCAAGGGGCTCTATAATTGTTAGCTCCATATGACCCATTTTAGTTTCAAAAAAGTTTAAGTGTATATACACATACATACACCTATTTTATATGTACAGTATAGATACTTCATCTCAGGGGACTTTCTCCTTAATGGACACCTACCCAGGATCCAATCTTCTCTAATTTTATTCAGATAAGCCAAACTCCCAACCTCTCTCCAGAAAAGGTAACCATATTCCCAGCTTCAGTGTGGCAGAATTTATTCTCAGCCAGCACATAAGAGTCTATTATTGGTCTAGGGTTAGGCACATGACCCCAGTTTGCCTGAACAGAAAAAGAATGATTTTTTTTTTTTTTTTTTGCGGTACGCGGGCCTCTCACTGTTGTGGCCTCTCCCGTTGCGGAGCACAGGCTCCGGGCGCGCAGGCTCAGCGGCCATGGCTCACGGGCCTAGCTGCTCCGCAGCATGTGGGATCTTCCCAGACTGGGGCAGGAACCCATGTCCCCTGCATTGGCAGACAGACTCTCAACCACTGCGCCACCAGGGAAGCCTGAAGAAGAATGATTTTTATGTAAGCTGAAAATGCAAAGAGAGAGGCTTCCCATTTTCTCCTGCTGGGTGAGGAGAAGAGGGAACCCCAGTTGGTTTTGAGAGCCATTTATGACCATAGGAATGAGGACAATGCTGATGGCAGAGGGAAGGTTGGGAAAGGACTTGGGTCTTTGTTAGCGTCATTGAATTGTTAATGGTATTGTGCATGGAGTCCTCTCTATCTTGTTAAATAACAAAAATTCAACTGAGTAAATTTAAAGATCAAATTGGCTTTATTCAGTGATTCGTGAATTGGGCAGCATCCCATTTAACAAATAGAAAGGAGCTCGGCCATGCTGTAGAAAAGCAAGGGTTTTTAAAAGGAGAAAGGGGGGTGGGAAAAGAACGTCATTAGCAAAGAATGCATTGTTTCTGACAAGGTCGCCCTCCTGCCCTCCTAAGTGGGATGGAAGGGGTCTATCATGCTGGCCAGGTAATTCCAGGTTGACTGGATAAAGATTACATTTCTGGGAAACGCTGAAACTGCAATTAGTTTAAGTATTAAGTCTTGGTTTGCTGATATGGGGCTTAGCACAAGTGACTCCATTTGGGGCCTGTTGTCTCCTTTTTAACAACTTCTGTCTTCCAGTTACAGAGTATACAGATTTACTTAGTGCTTAATCTACTTTGTGTTGGGGTTTCCGTAACCACTTAAAACTGCTCTTCTTCTCCTTTAAAGAAAGATGAAAGAAGAGACTCAAAATATTCTCAATATACTCAAAATTTTCTTATGAATTTTTTCATTCATATTGCTTTACATTAGAAGATCTTTGAATATATATTTAATTTTGAAACCCCCTTTGAGAGCTCTCCCTAATCATCTAATGAGGCACAGAACTTGATACACCCATTGCTTAAGAAGAAATAACATTCTTACAAAGGTTAATGAAAACTTAAGATGAGTAAAAACCCTCTTGTCCTATCAGACAAAAAATACAGTTTCATAACCAACGTTATGAAACATTATTCCTTATTCCTACTCTCTAGATCTGAAACAGAGTTTGGCCTGTTTTGTAGCCTATATAGCAAAGGTACATTTTTTAAATTATTCAGAAATCCCAGGCCTTAGCAATCCTACTGCTCTCCTCTCATTTTCCTAAACTATTTTGATACTTATTTCTCAGATCTGGCAGGCTATTAGATGTTTCTTGCATATTTCCAAGATAATAACTCATCAACTTTGCAAGCTGATTCTTAGCATTAAGAGATTAAAACTAATGTAGATGAATCTCAGATGACACATACCGAGGTAGAGAAAAAATCCATCATTTCCTTCTACAAAATGAGAGAGATTTTAATTCTTTTTCTCAACAGCTGCTTCATTTTTTTATGCACAGGAAAAAAATATGTGCAATTACTCCAAGTACAATCAAGTCATTTAACATGTCTTTGCCATCATTGTAGTTACAGGATATTTTAAAAGAGAAAAAAACCCTCAAAGCACAGGTCCTGCTGTGCAGCAAAGCAATCAAATTCCTTCATAATAACAGCCTGATGGGACTCAGCAATCCGAGGAATAATGAATAGCCACCTTAATCAGTAAACAGGAAAATGCTACAACAGTCACTGAGTAAAAATTCGCTATCATCTGTTGATCCTCTTGAACAGCATTTCAAACAATAAATAGAAATGTGTCTCTTTTAAGAAGAAAAATAATCTTGTTTAGTGCATTTGATTTTGCCAGGCAGTGGGGAGATGATATTTCATCTTAGACTGCCCTGCAGTATTGCCCAGTTGATAAAATACACATATAATCTTTTTTGTATTATATGGCCAAATGTACCTTATCACTTGAATATGTCAAGATAAATTCATTTTTACAGTTGGTTAATATGATTGTATTTCTGAACTGATCATTGAACTCTGTTGCTACTTCATTATTTGATGTTCTTTAGTGTTCATCATGCAAAGTTATTTGTATCTGAATATGAAGAGCCTGTTTCAAAATAATCCTCAAATTTCCAATGCAGTGTCTCAAATGTTGGCCGGTCCTTAGGCTCTGCGTTCCAGCACTCCAACATGATGTTGTAGAATTGCAATGGACAGTTAGATGGTTGAGGGAGTCTATAGTTTTGACCCAACATCTGAATTACCTGAGCACCCGTCATACCTAAAAAATATAAAATGGAACCAACAAAAAACAAGTTGGAAATCAGAGTCTTAAATTCATAGATACTGACACTCTAGAGGACAAAGCAAACTGACTTCCCCGGAGAAAGTATGAAGTCTACCATCCCCTTCCCAGGCTGCAGAGACTAAACTAAATCCTACAGCAAGTAATGTCTGTAAGACTGCAATTCAAGAGCAAAGGAGAAGGAGGCAATAAACCAACTCATTAAGGCAAATCATCATCATCAAATTTTATCTGTTATGCTCCCACAGGCACATGGTGTGGTCAGCCTCATAACTCTGCCCTCTAAGTCTGGGCAAAGCAGTTAAAGTCACACCTAAGTAAGTGACCTGCAGCAGAAAGGCCCACTTCAGAATTAATTACTCACCACTATAAGGCATTTTGCCATAAGTAATGATTTCATAAAGAAGGATTCCAAATGACCACACATCAGACTTAATGCTGAATTTATTAGTACGAATGGCTTCAGGCGCAGTCCACTTCACCGGCAGCTTTATTTCGTGTTTAGATTCATAGATGTCTTCATTATCTACCTGATAATGCATTAAGGAATCAAGCTAGGTTAAAGTGGGGGGTTTTTTTTTGGTCACCCTCATTCGTCTGTAACTTGCTTTGCATTAAAATTGAGAGGGACAAGATTCAAAATGAGTGTAGTTCAAATGATAATTACAGTAGCAAACTCCAAATCTGACACACACGACTGATTAATCTGCGGGACTTCATTAATGAAATATTATTTGAGAGCCTACTATGTGCTAAAAGGAGCACTGGAAGGAGCACTGCAATACATATGGGAAATTCATCTGTGATAACACTGGCTTTACACCTGGTCTTTAGCAAATATAGAAAGTGAAAGCAAAGCCTGTTTTCTGATTTACTGCTGGTATTGAAGAGTCACTGACATTGATAATTACCATGTAACCATTTTCTAATACTGAAAAGTAGGGTCCAAATGATTTAAATTAATGTATCAACTCACTGGGGAATCTAAGTAATTTACAAAGAGAAAAGATGATAAATTCATAAAGATCAAAAGAGAATCATTTACTTATGTGTCATGCCCCACACTCATATTTTTACGATACAATGTAGAAATAAAAAATGAAATTCAGAAAAAAACACCTAATATTATATCTCCTATATTAGTGTCTTTTGGCCTAATGTCATAAAATGGGAGCGAGGGTGGCAGGATTTTAAAAGCCAAGGTTTGCTGAAGAATTTTGGCAGCGTGCCTGGCAGCATGCATATTGGTCTGGCATAAAGTAAGCAACAATGGATAGGGTAACTCTGTACAAAGTGTGCTGCCTTTTTTAAGAGAAATAGAGGTAGACAAACAGAGGCTGCTGGTACTGAATAACTGATCATTTATTCAACTGCAAACTTAATTACATACTTTCCCATCTGGTTGATCATTGTTTTTTCTGTTTCTTTCTCTTTGGTGAAGAAATAGAAATAGGAAGTAGTTCGTCTGTAGAGCCCTGGGATCCTGAAATGGTCTATGGACCAATAGAACTTGGAGAAATATATCGAAAAGTAACAGTAAATCTATTAGTATACTGGTCTAGCCTTTTGACCCATTACCAACTAATTAAAACAAAGCCAAATCTACCTTAAAAACTCTTGCAAGTCCAAAATCTGCCACTTTGTAGATACTATGTTCACCAACAAGGACATTTCTGGCAGCCAGATCTCTATGGATGTAGTTCTGGGACTCCAGGTAGGCCATTCCAGAAGCAACCTGGGCTGCCATGTCTACCTGCTGCATCAGATGGATATTTGATCCAGCATCATCTAGGTAAAAAGAGAAAATAAGAGATTCACTTTGGAGAACATTTGAACTATTGAAGCAAATTCTAAGAATTTTGATGAATGAGCTATCAGTGGGATTAAGTGCCATAGCACTGAGAGAAAATAAATATAACAGGTACAAACCGTTCCGTTTCCTGTGAAGGGTTAATGAGGCAACAAGTTTCAGAGCTCAAACACATTTCAAAGCTGAGGCCCTCCCTTCCCTAAATGAGCATTATTGGGAGAAAGGAGCAACAGTACCACATGATCCAAACACAGCTATAAATATCCGGAAGAGTCCAGGTATTGCCATTTTTAATACCACACATCACTGACTCATCTCTTCATGGAAACTGTTACTTGGTTGCCTCTGGATTTCTTTGAAACATTTCTTAGTTGTTTTAGTCTTTAAACCTAAAAATAATACTAATTTGCATGGCTGAACCAATGAAAAGTTCTCATTCTTCCATCACATTGTTCTTAAAAACTAGCTCACAAAATAATGAAGGCTCTATATATGTTACATAGTTATAAGCTGAGTATATTACATTTGTACTCCATTAAGCTTGATGCACGCATTACATTTTCCTTTCTTAGCCTGTTATTCTTAGAATAGGTTGCTCATCTCTCTATGAAGAGAAGGTATAGGCATGATATACCTTTTGTAGACATAGTTTCTCCTCCTGCTGATTCTATATAACTAAGTATAGGAAATTTATGTAGTTGAGTCAGTTTGATCATCACTAGAGTGATTAGTGTTATTTTGTGGTGACTTTGTGAAATGGGGTCAGCCATCCCTGGATAAGTGTTTAGATGCCATGCTGTTAGTAGAGGTCTTCAAATTTCTGGAGAACTGAAAAGGTCTCATATAAATCCAAATTATCATTATCCCTATCTGAATAAGCCAAATATTACCAAAAATGTATTGAATTTATGGTCAAGAGTCCTAGACACAATTCCTGACTTGAGCAACTACAGTACAGGAGTGAGGAAGATTGGTTTGAAGCTAGAGTGCCAGAATTTGAATCAGGGCTCTGCCTTACATTTCTTCCTGACTTTGGGCAAGCTGCTTAACACTCCTGTGTCTCAGTTTCTCCATATATACAGCAATAATTATCATAACCTTGTGGTATTATTTGTTAAAATGAGATAATACATGTAAAGCACTTAAAACAGTACCTGGCACCTAGGAAGAACTTAGTAAAGCCTACCTGTTCTTATTATCTATCACTGCTGCTTCCTGATCAGAATTAAACAGTTTAAGATTTGTTAAGCTAGAGATGCATATGGATTACCCAAGAGGAAATGTCTAAAAGAAGACAAGCATATGGTTCTGAAGCTCAGAGGAAAGCATGCAGCTAAAAATATGGATTTAACAGTCATTGTCTAGGAGCAAGAGTTAAACATTAAAAGTGGGTGAGATTGCTAGAAAGTGATAGAATCATGAGAAATGCCAACACTTAGAGTGGGCATATAAAAATAAACCTGCAAGAAAACTGAGAGGAATCAGCCTAAAGAATGAGAGAAGAACCAGAAGAGAACATCATAACAGTCAAAGGTTTGAGAAGAGAAAATCACTACCATTGTCAAATAAGTCCAGCAAGATAAGAACTAAAAAGCATTTCTAAAATATAATAATTAAGAAGTCACTGGAAACATTGGTTGCAGGAAAAGAGTCTCGCTGGAGACGGAGTATAAAGGGTTAAGGGCTGAAGGGGAGCTGAGGATGTGGAGATGGCAAGAGGAGATGTCAATTTCCAAAAACCTAGTCAAGAAGGGAAGACAAGAAGAAGCTAGCAGAGAAAAATGTAAGCCAAGGAAGGGAAAGCAATTATCATGAAGTTCCTGATAGTGAGGGATTGTCATTGATAAGGTAGTAGAGGAGTTTCTGGGCTGCTGGCTATGTTCTCATTCTTGATTTGCATAGTGGCTACACAGTTGTTTACTTGCTAGCTTTGTAATTACATTATAAATATATATGTAGAAAGGACGTAAGTCATGCATGTCCTTTCTACATGTATGTCATCTTTTGCAATTAAAAAAGTGAAATAAATGGAGTCAAGGGAAGTTTTCAAATGGGAAAGACCTAAGCACAGTTTGTGTGTGAGTGTGTGTGTTTTTTTAATGCAAGCAGCATATTTAAATAGGCTCTGAGTAATAAAGGCCATTTATGACAAACTTGCAGGTAACATCATACTCAATAGTGAAAAGCTGAAAGCTTTTCCTCTAAGATCCAGAATAAGGCAAGGATGCCCACTCTCACCACTTCTATTTAACATAGTATTGGAAGTCCTAGCCACAGCAACCAACAAGAGAAAGAAATAAAAGGCATTCAGATTGGAAGAGAAGAAGTCAAACTTTTACTGTTGGCAGATGACATGATACCACATACAGAAAATCCCAATAATAAATAAGATTCATTTATTATTAGAACTAATAAATGAATTCAGTAAAATTTTAGGATACACAATTAATATACAGAAATCTGTTGTATTTCTATACACTAATAATGAACTATCAGAAAGAGAAAACAATAAAACAATCCCATATACAAGCAAATAAAAAGAATAAAACACCTAGAAATAAATTTAACCGAGGAGGTAAAAGACCTGTACTCTGAAAACTATAAGACATTGATGAAAAAAACTGAAGATGATACAAATGAATGGAAAGATGTTATGTGTTCATGGATTGGAAGAACTAATATTGTTAAAATGTCCATTTTAACTACCCAAAGCAATCTACACATTCAATGAAATCCCTATCAAAATACTCACAAAATACCGACAGAGCTAGAATAAATAATCCTAAAATGTGTATGGAACCACAAAGGACCCTGAATAGCCAAAGCAATCTTGAGAAAGAAAAATAAAACTGGAGGTATCACATTCCCTGACTTCAGACAAAGCTATAGTGATCAAAGCAGTATGATACTGGCATAAAAACAGACACATAGCTCAATGGAACAGAATAAAGAGCCCATAAATAAACGCACACTCACATGGTCAATTATCTACAACAAAGAATATATAACAGGGAAAAGAAAGTCTCTTCAATAAGTAGCATTTGGAAAACTGGACAACTACATGTAAAAGAATGAAACTAGACCATTTTCTCATATACAAAAATAAATTCAAAATGGGTTAGAGACTTAAATGTAAGACCTGAAACCACAAAACTCCTAGAAGAAAACATAGGCAGTTATCTCTTTGACACTGGTCTTAGCAATATTTTTTTGGATCTGTCTCCTCAGGCAAGGGCAACAAAAGCAAAAATAAACAAATGGAGACAAATCAAACTAAAAGGCTTTCAAACAATGAAGGAAACAATCAATAAAATGGAAAGACCGTATACTGAAAGGGAGAAGATATTTGCAAATGATATATCCAATCAGGGGTTAATATCCAAAATACATAAAGAACTCATACAACTCAATATCAAAAACAGATAAACAATCTGATCAAAAAATGGGCAGAGGACATGAATAGGCATTTTTCCAAAGAGGACATAACAGATGGCCAACAGGCACATGAAAAGATGCTCAAATCATTAATCATCAGAGAAATGCAAATCAAAACCATGAGATATTACCTCACACCTGTAAGAATGGCTATCGTCAAAAAGACAAGAAATAGGGGCTTCCCTGGTGGCGCAGTGCTTGGGAATCCGCCTGCCAATGCAGGGGACACGTGTTCGAGCCCTGGTCCAGGAAGATCCCACATGCTGCGGAGCAACTAAGCCCATGTGCCACAACTACTGAGCCTGAGCTCCAGAGCCCGTGAGCCACAGCCACTGAGACCGCGAGCCATAACTCCTGAAGCCTGGTGCCTGGAGCCCGTGCTCCTCAACAAGAGAAGCCACCACAATGAGAAGCCCACGCATCACAACAAAGAATAGCCCCCACTCACCGCAACTAGAGAAAGCCCGCGCACAGCAACAAAGACCCAACGCAGCCAAAAACAAAAACAAAAAAGACAAGAAATAACCAGTGTTAGCAAGGATGTGGATAAAAGGGAACCCTAGTGCTTTGTTGGTGGGAATTTAAATTAGTGCAGCCACTATGGAAGACAGTATAAAGATTCCTCAAAAAATTAAAAATAAAACTGCCACATGATCCACCAATTCTACTCCTGAGTATTTACCTGAAGAAAATAAAAACACTAATTCGAAAGATATATGCACCTCAAAGTTCATAGCAGCATTATTTACAATAACCACGATATGGAAGCAACCTAAGTGTCCGTCAACAAATGAATGGATAAAGATGATTGGAACCCCGGCTGACACTGTGACTGCAGCCTTGTGAGAAACCCTGACCCAGAAGACCCGGCTCAGCAGCACGTGGATTCCTGACCACAGAAACTGTGAGAAAATAAGTGTCTGCTGCCGTAAGCCACTAAGTTTTGGGGTAATTTGTCGTGCAGCAATAAATAATAGGTGGATATTAAGAGAATAATATCAGTGCTATGTATATGGTTAAAAGCATGGACTATGGAGCCAGATTTCCTGGGTTTGAATTCTCGTTCAACCACCTTGAATAAGTTACTTAATCTCTCCATACCTCAGCTTCTTCAACTGTAAAATGGGGATGGTAATAATAATACTTAGTTCATGAGGTTGTTAGAAGAATGAACTAAAATAATACTTGCATAGGACTTAGAAAAATTCCTGGCACACAGTAAGTGCTATATAGTGTTTTTTAGAGGAAAAAAAAATTAAAATATATATGCTCCTCTCCTACCACTATCCCATATGGTTGATTTTCCAGTAAATCACCTCATTTAATACTCAGAACAACTATAGGAAGTATTTTGCCCTGTTTGATAGGTGTTCCTACCACTCAGAGGAACAGGTAATAATTTATAGAGTAGAGATTCCAATCCAGGATATGTTGGAGGCTGAAATCTCATGCGTCATAAATTTATTCTGTACTGCCTCCCTAAAATCCACCTTACACTCCTGAGCACCCAAAGTCAGGGGCTATGAAGAGACTTCCATTCATGCAGACAGCAAATAGTTATGGAGTTGTGTTCAGTTAAAGGGTATCTCAGTGAAAACATTCCTGTCTGCTTCAATCCACTTAACTGAACTGTCTGTGAGAATGATGAACAACATGCTAGGACTTGATTTGTAAAACAAAGAAAATATACTGACATATACTAGATGCTCTATAAGTATTTATTGGAAAGAAAACAAGCCCAGCTAAAGTAAAAAATGCAGATATTTATCCTCTTTAAACTTCAGTAAGAAATACCAGGCATCAGTTACCCTTAGTGCTAAAGTTTTTTGACAAGCCTTTTCCATTCTGGCGAAATGTATTACAAAAAAAAATTCAGCCAAGCTTAGGGACTACAAAGATGGTTCTATAGAAAAATGTGTGTTATTTCAGCTATCAAATACAACATCTAATCCTATTACAGTGGATATAAAAAGGTTTTCACTGACAGGCACAATAGTGAAGGAAACTGAGTAGTAACATATTTCCTGCCCTGAAAATTACAGTGGCCTAGGAACTGCATACAACCTCAGAGCACACTTCTAATACAGCAGCCAGATGTCAAAACTGGTATAAACGTTCATAGACCTGTGACAATTTACATCTGCAGCAAGGCAATATTTTCAGTTATGTTCCACTATTCAAGAGCATTTCAGCTTAATAATATTTATCATTATGGGATGTTTAAGACTGGCAGATACATTTTAAGATCACTTTGTTGAAATCAAATCCTCTTGATTGGGAAGGGATTGTCTGTAATGAGCATGCCTTCATTACTCCCCCTGGCTGCTAAGTATCCGGGCAAATGAAGGCCTCTGTAAACTTGACCATGATAGTTCAACCCAGAAGATGACAGAGTTCGTGCTCAACCCTGAGTAAAAGACATCAACAAACCACAGAAATCCTCAATGTCAAAGTAGTTTACAATATACTAAGCGTACCTTTGCAAGCTGATACCAAGCACAACAAAACAAGTCCCAACTGTATTAGGTTCAGGATAGCCCTGGCTTAATCTATCCATTAATTTATTCATTCACTTAATCAACACACAATTAGTGCACACCTTCTGTGTGCCTGACACCGTTCTAGCACTAAAACAAAGAAAAATCTCTGTCCTCTCCAAGTTGTATTTTAGAAGACACTAAAAATAAGCTACATAAATATGTCATGCATTATATGACGACTAACAGCTAGGAAGAGAAAACAAAAAGCAGGAAAGAGGAATACGAAGAGTCAGCAAAGGGAGATTAAATCTTAGAATTTAGAAGGTGACACAGGAAGGACTCGCTGTAACGGGAATACCTGAGTAAAGACTTCAGGACGTGAGAAAATGAGCCGTGCGGATAAGTAACAGGAAAAATTTTCAGGTAGAGGAAACGGCAAGTGCGCAGGGCCTGCAGCGGAGCACATCTGGAAGATACAAAGAGTAGCAAAGAAGGGCAGTGTAGTTGACAGAGTGAACCAGGGCAAACCTGCGGGAGATGGGGTCGGAGAGGTAATGGAGAGTCGGGTCAGGCAGGACTTTATGGGTTACACAGAGAGAACCAAGGAGTCACTGAAGGTTTGGGGCTGAGGAGGGACGTGACCTGATTTACATTTTAACAGGATCTCTCCAGCTACTGTGTTGAGAAGAGACTGAAGGGGTCAAGAACCAAAAGAGGGAGACAAAGAGGGAGCTACTGCAGGATCCAGGAGAGAGTTGATGATGACTCAGACTGGAGTAGGAGTGTTGAGAAGTGGTAAAATCCTGGATATATTTGGAAAGCAAGCCAGTGGGATTTGCTGGTTGGTCAGATATAGGATGTGAGAAGTAGAGGTGACTCCAAGATGTTAGGCCTGTGTGTTGACATTGCCAGAGAAGGAAAGACCACAAGAGGTGCAGATTACTGAGGATAGTATCAGAGATCGGTTTTTGGACAAATTATTTTGAGATGTCTAATAGACATATGCAGTAGAAATGAGGGCTGTTTGCAAACTTTTGTTTTTTCCTGCTTTTAAGCACTTTAGAGGGCTGTACTCCTCTACTCCCTTTGACTTGATTTAACCAAATGAAAAGGGCATAGAAATTACCTCTGTCACTCCTGGTCAGAAGCTTTAAGAGCCAGAATGAGAATAGTCATATCCCCTGCTGCTGCCAAGGTGATCAAAAGACCTGGGCCACCAGCCAATCTATATCTCACATGTAGCAAGAGCAAGAATAAACACCTGTGTTAAGACTCTGAGATTTGGAGGGGTTTGTTACCGCATCATACCCATATTATCCAGACTGATACAGTGTTCACGTGGAGAAGCTAAGAAGGCAGTTGTATATAGGATTCTGAAGTAATGGAGGGATATAATTTAGGCAATTGGTTAATACATAAATGTTATTAAACAATAAGACTGGTTGAGATTAACAAGGAATCTGGTGATGTTGCAAAAGAGTCTTGGAAAATTCCAAGATATTGAGAAGTGTGGGAGATGAGAGAAATCACATAGATTGAGAAGAACTGGCAAGAAAGGAAGAGAAAAGGACATTGGGTGAAGTGTCCCAGAAGCCAAATGAAGGTAGTGTTTCCAGAAGGTAGTGTTACCAGAAGGAGACAGTGTCCATTGAATTGAATACTGCTGATAGCTCTGAGGATTGAGCATTGACTGTGAGATATAACAGCGCGAATGTTTCTAATTTGACAAAGCATTTTCGTTAGAGATGACCCGAAAGGGCTCCTGTACTTTTGTCCCTGGGAATAAAGCAAAAGGAGTCAATGGCTGAGGTTAGTCTCTCTATGGTGGGTAACACAATCTGATACTGTTAAATTTGATATCTTTATGCAAGGGAGCTAGGTATATTTTTGTTTTTAACAGCACTTAGCAAGTCTTATGTTCTTTGTTCCTATCTAGTCTTGCAATTTAATATCACCAGCTTCACAAGTCACCCTGAGATGAGAGAATACTCCTATCTTTCCGATATCTTTGTTCCATTATTCTCACCTCCCTTTACCTCTATACATTCTATCAGTCCCACTCTGACATTCCAAGAAAGTATAGAAAATGCCTCTTTTTAAAGCATGAATTATTCTCTCAGTACTTGATCTCCACTTCTTTGAACATCTCATTTTAATGCTTATAATATTGTTGCTTATTAAATTATTAACTTGTAATAAACATCAAAATTCTACAGTGCCCTTAAGTCTTCTCAGACTACAGGAAGCAGATGTAAAAATAAAGTAATAGTATATTTCTGCTTTTTAGTCTGAATATTCTAATGTTGCCTAGCGGTTGGAAGTATTTTAAATTCCAACAAGCACAATGTTGTCCAAAACTGGCAAAGAGAAAAATGAGGGTACCTTTCCCTCTCTTCCCCCGAAAGCATTCCATGTCCCTTAATTCTGGGCCATAGAAAATACTGGTCCATGACTGATAATGTTCAATTAGTTATTGTAGGAAACAAAGCATCGTGAAAAACATCAATTCTTCAATTTTCCACATGACATTTAAGTACTCTGAAATGTCTTCGGTGAACAATTTGTTCTTCCACTACATAAATATTTTTCCTCCCTTTGAGTACACAGTATATATCCTATTAAAGAGTAGTTGAGCAATTCAATGGTAAGACATTCATTGTCACAGATACACCATAGTAGATATCCTTTGGGTTATAGAAGCCTTGCTAAATTGACATTTATAGGACTAGCTAAACTAAATTCCTCTTTTTTCCTTTTATTAAGTCTTTAGCTTACTTTGGAGATATTCTTGCAGACATCCATGTCTCATCAACTCTGTAATAATATAAATAGGATCTTCTAAAGTGCAAACAGCATAAAGCTGGATAAGCTTTGGATGTCTTAGGTTCTTCATTATCTGTGCCTCCCTCAGGAAGTCATTTGGATCCATTGAACCTGAAACAAGAAGAGGGGAAATCACTTTATGTTACTGAGGCATTCCTATCCTCACAGAAGCCTGGTGGGAATCACCAAGATTGCTTCCTGCCTCTCAGTAAAGTAAGAGCATGAGTGTCACAAATCTTCAGATTTATCAAGGAAGAGAATCAGTTCAACCAGGGCAACCTAATAACTGATGTGTTGGTGCATCAGGGCTGTGCAGCTTATGTATTATGACCTGTAGGTGAAGAGAGGTTGATTCAGGTCTATGTGAAAAATGAAGGAAAAGGGAAGCACTGACAGTCTAATTGATAAAACAAGGCAGGCATCTTAGGAACACAAAGAGAAGACATTCTATTAACATGAACACTGGAAGACACTGAATGGTTAATTACTGCAGCGAGTTTTTCTGTCCAGGATGCAGAGAAGACTAATAGTTGCCCTGTCCTTGGTACCCACTGTGGGAAGAGCTGGATAACTTTTCTAAAAAGCAATGATATTCTGCCATATTTATGTCTTTAATTCTGCAAGGACATATATCCATAGTGTAGGCCCAGTAGAAAACATTCAAGGGCCACTCCCAAAACTTAGTGTTTTTTTCCTCCTCTTGAAGCTGATATTCAACATTTTCTCCTGTATTAATATCTCCACAGTTGGTTTTAATAGCTTGACCAAATGTTAAGGGAGATATTGGAGCCTATTCTGAAGACTCATCTACAATCAAATTGCACTTAAATGGCTCAACTCTGACTCACCATGCAAAGTGCCAAGAATCAACAGTTAACATCAAATAAAACCTAAGAGAAAGAAGAACACCTGGAGTTACCTTTCATTAGTCATTTAAAGATCTTTTAGTTCTTTTAGGATATGATGTTTCAGAGCCATTGTTGTAACTGAAGGAATACTGTCGTTTCACACCTCAGTATTCACTATGGATAGTGCAAATATCATTTTCACTGATGCTTAAAGAGTCTGTTTCGTTCCTCATTCTCTCATATAGAAGACTTCACAGCTAATATTTGAACCCCAGGTATGGATAAGCTTTGGCATTCCAAGCTAACACTCTGACTGTTTATTAATATGCAGTTAGAAAGAGTTACATGTGACCTGCAGATCATTTCACATAAAGCATTTAGGCAATCTATCCTTTGGTACGCCTTTTGAGAGTCTAGAAGTTCACTACCCAGGCTCGATCAAATCCTAGCTCACTGTGTGATCTTGAACAAGTTACCAAATGTCTCTGAACTTCAGTTTCTTCACCTCTAAAACATGGCTAATAATCCTACTGACATAAAATCATTGTCAGGATAATAGCATTGTCTGGTACATAAGTGTTCAACGAGTGTTGACTATATTTGTATTATTATTAAAAATAGGCATATTCTTAGGAAAACCAGACAGATCAACTGTAAGCATTTCTTCACAGGCTGAGGGGAAGAGGCAAGGACTTACAGAGGGAGAATGGGGGGAAATGGCCTATTCTGTTCTCCATCCATTTTTGCTGAGCTCCCTCACTTCCATCTGCGCCACATAATCAAATAGGATTAAAGTCTTGAATCACTGTGGCAAAATGGAGCTAAGAATAAAAGAGGCATCCAAACCATAATAAAGGACCGCTTTTGGTTATTATAATTAGTTTGGCCTATGGTTAGTTACCGATATGGTAGGATCATTCCCCCACCCCCAAACAATCTGACTGATGAAGTTTCCAGTGATAGCAGCAATTATGATCTCCATTCAGACGATTTATCTACAATATGTTTCTATGTTGATGCTTTGGGTGGCCGTCAGATTCATGGAATCCAGGACACTTAAATCATTGCCAGATCACACCATCCGCCAGAGCTGAAACCATGGTACGTCAGGGGCCTCTGCAGGGGAAGCCTGCTCAGAGCACTCCTTGGCTACGCTGGTTACAGCTGACCAGCTGCACAGCAAAAGAGACCCAATCTCAACTCAGCTAGTAATGCAGCATTAAATATTAATTTTTGCCTGTCAGAGCTACTGTGGGAGTTGATTTCAGGCTCGTCTTTATTGCGTGGTAGTCTGCTAAGCAATAAATAGCTGAGAAGATTGATTAATGGCCCCAGTGAAGTGAAGACATTTAAGCAATCACCAAAGCTGTTTGCTGCTATTACACTGTAAATCAATAATAATTATTCCTCTTGGAAAGAAAACTATCATGGTGCTATTTTTTAATATAAGAAATCTGATTTTTTGTTCTCTTTTGACCTCCAAAAGGCCTTCCTTAGAGAGCAGTGTTAGGATGGATAGCTAGCTGCTTCTTTTTTGGAAAAAAATGATCAGATTGGACAATAAAGTTTAGTCTCAGTTGTTGATAAGATTAGGATTCAAAATCATAATCATACCTGCAGTAATTCTGAAAATCTCAGGTGCTGGGCTAGATCACTGTGGTCACTACAGGAAGTGATTATAACACTTGCTTGGTGCCCACACTGGCTGTCCCATGACCTCTTGGACATTTACAGTGGCAAGTTGAGCTTATAAGTATCAACATATGCCATTTAACCCTTGCCATTCTTGTTCTCGTACCTGGTTTTAATGTTTTCACTGCTACCGGAGTGGTATTGTTCCATAGGCCCTCCCACACTTCGCCGAACTGACCAGATCCTAATCTCTTCACAAGTTGTATGGAGCTGCGGCCGATCTCCCATTGGTCCACGGTTTTATATGACAAATCAAAGGGAGCTGGGACTTGTATCTGTGTCACAGAATAATTAGAATGCTGGTAAGAAAAAAGTTATATTCAACAATTTTTTGGTTGAAAATAACAGTCTAGGTACTTTTAAAAAGAGACGTCATTTTTAAAAACAAAATATTGTCAATTTTATTCTAATTACTTTTAAATGGAAAGCAATTGTGGTAGAATCTGTATCTTTGCCTCTTCCAGCTGATCTCCCAAATCCTGCTAAGTCGGGCACCTTGCTGTCCATCTGTCCCACATGACACACAAATACCTCCCTCTCACCTACGTGGTGGGAGTTCTCCTTGCCTCCTTGCCTACATAAATCAAGTTTGAAGGCTAAACTGAAGTTCCATCTCATCCACAATTATCTCCCTAACTCTTTGGCCTATAGCATTTACCACATGTATCACAAAATTTCTCATAATTAATTTCATCTTTTTTCAAATTCATTTACTTATTTGTTCACTCATTTAGTTAATAAGTAAATATTTCTCAAGCACCAACTAGGTTCCATTCTGTAAACAAAATAGGCAAAAGGTTTCTGCTCTCCTAGAGTGCATAGTCTAGTTTGTCATCTGCCTTTAGAAATTTTTCTTATCTCCTCCACTAAGTCATCAGCATCTCGAGTGCCCAGAAGGTCACCTATGCTTTGTAAACCCTTTTCCCTACCAGAATTCAACAATATTGGTTAAACTAAGAATTTTTAAGTCATATCTTTCTATCAGTTGAACTATTTCTTAGCATAAGCTTAGATACTCTTGTGAGGTCATTCCTGTACCATCTAAGATGTACATACTTCTACCAAAATTGCCTATTCATGTCTCAGGATTTAACTCATAAATTCTCTGCATACGGGACAGAATTCTTCAGCTTCTACTTGTCTGTAGAATTCTAATCAGGCATCACAAGGAAGCTTTCACTGGTCATCCGGGTATAAACCACAGGGTTGGCTATACCACTGACAGTACATGAGACCTGAACTCTGATGTGGAGCTGAAGGCTTGCCCCACTGAGGTGTATGACCACCACTTAACTTTAAACACATTTAGGTAAAACATGCAAACAACAGAATTTAATGATAGATATAGATTAATTCTATAAATGTCACCTCCTCCCACTAAACAGCCAGGCCAAACAATCAAACTGTTAGAACAGTTAAATGATATCTATATGCAGACAACCAGATAATGAACCTGGTCATTTCATGTTAATAATCTTGAATACAGATCATCTAAGTAAGAATTGTATTCCAGAATTTTCTTTCCCTCCAGCCATATCACTAAATGCTGCAATAACAAGACACCAGATTAGTTTCTTAGTGCAAAGAATGAATATTTTCTGTGTTCAGTGGTTGCTTGAGGTTGGGACTTGGCAAACTTCTTCTGAAAAGAATGAGACGGTAAATATTTTAGGCTTTGTGAGCCATATAGTCTCTGTTTCAACTATTAAACTCTGCTATTATAGCAAAAAAGCAACGACAATCTGTAAATGAATGAGCATGTCTATGCTCCAATAAAGCTTATGTATAACAATAAGTGTGGGGCCATATTGGCTCAGGGGCCACAGTTTGCCTATCCATGACTTGGGTATTCAATGACCTTTTTTTCTGAGCTGACATATCACATGACAAATAACTCCAACACCTGAGGGAAATAAAATTAACTTCAAAAATAAAGGAACACAGCTTGAAAGCATTTCACCTTTAAGCATGGTTTTCCCAGCTGGACACACAGGCCATCGCTTGTCTTGGTGTAGTGAGTCACAAATTCATTCAGTGTCGAAAAGGTTCTTCTCCGGGTAAGGAAAAAGCCCCCTTCATCCAGTCTTCTGATTCTGTAGTGTTTCACAACCCCTTTGTCTAAAACTGGAACCCCAAATAAGTCCTTTTAATAAACTTCTTGCCAAAGCAAAGGAGATTTGCTTATTTTGTGACGATAGTTTCAATGCATGGAATAAAATTTTAACAAATTCTATTTATTTCTCAACTTTGTTTCAGAAAAGACTTCAGGAAGCTTATAAAGGACATACAGCAGACTAAAAAGGAAAAAAGAATGTGGAATCATATTTTAAAGGAAATATAAAAATAAAAGAGTACAGTTAGCACCAAAAATAAACTTTGATTTGAGGCCTGGTATACTTGTTTAAAACAAGCTATAAAATGGACTCTGTCATTCTAGCAATGTAAAGAAGGAAACAGTTTCAGAAACCACAGTGTTCATAAGATAAAATCACAAAAGATGTTTAGAAACAGTTCTTTCTGGCACAGAGACAAAGGAGAATTTCCTCCCATGAAATTCTATAACATGGACACTAAAATAAAATAAAGTGTTCTCAGAAAGCAAAATCTATGTGTAGATATAGATATAAATACAGGTAGAGATGGAGAGAGGGAGAAAGGGAGGAAGGGAGACAGAAATATTATTGAGCCTTAAAAAAGGAAGGAAATCCTGTCATTTGCAACAACATGGATGAACCTTGAGGCTATTGTGCTAAGTGAGATAAGACAGAGGAAGACAAATACTGTGTAGTATCACTTATATGTGGAATCTTTTTTTTAGAAAAAATTAAACTCATAGAAACAGTAGAAAAATTGTTGCCTGGGAATGGGGTTGGGGAGAGCAGGATAAGGGAGAAGTTGGTAAAAGGGCATAAAACTTCAGCTATAAGATGAGTAAGTTCTAAGCATCTAGTATATAACATGGTGACTAAAGTTGATAACACTGTATGATATAGTTGAAATTTGCTAAGAGAGTAAAACTTACATGGTCTCACCAAAAACGGAGAGAAATATGTGAGGTGATAGATATGTTAATTAACTCTATGTGGGAAGGGGGAATCCTTTCACAATGTATATATATTTCAAATCATCATGTTGTACATTTTAAATACCTTTTTATTTTATTTGTCAATTATACCTCAATAAAACTGAAAAAAAGCATTTCATCTGCATACAGGAGAATATTTTTTTTCGGTTCTTTATAATAAAATCAAGAGAACAGGCAAACATTTAGCTCCTCCAAAAGTAATATAAGGTTCTTAAATTACAATTTTTTAAGTGTCTGGGACACATCGTTGTACTCTGATCTGTCAAATTACCATTCCCACTGACTATAACTCTTGGGGCAATGTTAATTGCCTTATATAATCATCACCAGAAAGAGGGGCTTTATTAGGATACAGAGCTAAGCTCATTACAGATTCCGTTTATGGATTAAAAGGCTAACAAAAAAAATCAAAGAGAGATGTAAACAATATTAGCCCCAATTCATTTCTCCACAAAGTAATAAAAATATTAGAAGTAGAAAGGTAGCTAAGTATAAATTATACCTGCAATTTATATAAATTGTTGGCCTGAAAATTCGTTTGCCATTTATCAAAAAGAAAAGTGCATAAAGTATGACTGAGATGTCTAGCAAGCCAACAGATCTATAATTGGAAATGATGGGAAGCAATAAAAAAATTCTCCTTTTTTAATCAAGATGGACCATATCTGGTTCCAAACTGAAGTGGACTACATGGAAATTAAACTTAGGAATTCCCTTTTAATGCATCACAAAAGACTTAATGATTTCTAAGCTAGAAACTAAAGTCAATAGACGGCTGAAAGGTTAAAATACTCTTTGTGATTTTCTTAATAAGGGATGCAAATCCCAATGATTGATATGGCTTTGGCAATTGCCATTGATCATAAAGAAAGCCTAAATAAATGTTTGCCATCTATTTGTAGATAAAGGTTTAAACTCTCAACAGTAAAAACCAATACTTTCAATACATCTGGAGTTGTCAAGCACAATAAAGGTAATTTTGTTTAATAGAAAAAAGCTATAGACAGGAAGATGGGAGACCCAGGTTATAATTTAACTAGTATGTGACCAAAACATGGCAATGTCACTGGGCCTCCATTTCTTCATCATTAAAAGAGCAGGCTTTAAGAAATCTCCAAATTTCCAAATGTTTCCACTCTAATGTTCCAACATTTCTATTGGCTGTTGCTTTCTCTCTCTGAATTCTCATTTCTTTCTGTAGTGCTTTCAGAAAACTACAAATTGTGAAAACTACACATTACCAAAAAAAAAGTAATTCTCACCTTGGAGCCTTGAACACCACTTGAATGCTTTTTCTATGAATTTTCTAGTAGCCAGCCCCTCTTCAGGTCTCAATTTAAATCCTCAGAACCAGCCTTCCCCATCACCCTGTTGCATGTACTCCTCCCAGCTCCTTTCTATCACATTACCCAGTTTAATTGTGATGGTGGATTTATCTCAGTGGAGGCGGCTCTGTGAAGGGCAAGGGACTCTGTGTCTTGAACTAATACCTACTCAGAGCCTGACACAGAGTAACAACTAACATAAACATCTGCTAGATGAATGAATGATGTCACTAACTCTTGGATTTGAAGAGAAATGTAAGCTTCTGAAGTGTCTGCTGCAAAATTAAACAGGTAATTATACAAATACTTTTAAGTCAAGTCTTCCCTGGAATTTTATTTTTCAATAGAGGAAGACAAACTTAGCCCCAGCATATAAATACTATTAGAGGACAGTCATTCATGTTTATATCTAATTTCTTGAGCTTTGCAACATAACACAGGAATAAGTACTCCATCTCTGACCAGCATCATAGATTACTTATATGCAGTTCATTTAAGTTTTCAGTCTAGCCAAGACTGAAATATATATATATATATATATATATAATTTTAAAATTAGATCACAGAAGCTACATCAGGGAAATTCAATACACCATAGTCAGGATGAAGGCACTTTTAATATTGTATTCCTGAGTAATCAAATCCAAAATAAGTGGGTTTTTAAAAGTGATTTAAATTTGATAGTAGTGAGTCCACACATTTGCCAACTGTCATTCTTAATAAAGATTGAATTCAGAAGGTCTCAGAACTAAGGAGAAATGAATTTTCTATTCCTTTTCTGGTTTGCTTTGATCTTTATTATTGAACCAAACCTATTCCAAATTCTACAGGCTATAAGTGAATGATAATGCTTGTGCTATTCTTATTGTGAATTACTGTGAGTTCAGATTAGTTAAGCATTTTAGTAGTTTAACTGCAAAACATGTAAACGTTATATAAAATATAATGGAATCATCCCTCAACAAACTCAGCAGCATCACAGTTGAATGAACTGAGCTACTGAAAGCCAGGCATCCTGAGTTTACATCTTGACTCTCACTGATGCTGTTTGACCTAGGGGAGAATGTTTCACCTGTCAACTGCTTAATCTACCAGAACATGTCCAAGAATTAGGATATATTGCAGAGATGCAGGTACGTATGTATGAGGAGTACAATAAAGGTTTGTTGAACATTGAAAGAATTCAGCTATTTCTGCCCATGACCTTCTATAAGGACCATGGCACTGGTCACCTGATTATTTGGCCACCTTCACATCCAGGGTAACTGATTCTGCAGGAGCGCATGTACTATAGATGGAGTCTTATGATTTCAGTCCTAAATGCCAGGCCCAAATGAATTTAGAAGGAGTTGGTGGCAGACGTAGAAGCCCAGCTTTCTCCTAATGGTGAGATCTTATCGTATAGTCTCTGATGATAGAAAAGAGTTTGTCTACCACCGCACAAAGGTGTGAGATTTCATCAAAAAACACTTTCAGGGCTTCCCTGGTGGCGCAGTGGTTGAGAGTCCGCCTGCCGATGCAGGGGACACGGGTTCGTGCCCGGGTCCGGGAAGATCCCACATGCCGCGGAGCGGCTGGGCCCGTGAGCCATGGCCGCTGAGCCTGCGCGTCCGGAGCCTGTGCTCCGCAGTGGGAGAGGCCACAACAGTGAGAGGCCCGCGTACCGCAAAAAAAAAAAACACTTTCAAAGAGTGTTTTTCCTCAATTTACCACACGACTAACATATTATTCAGAACATATTAAATAATTATAATATTCCAAAACTAAGTTTTTAAAAGACAGAACCTCCAGAAATTAACTAAAGTTAATTTTAGTACAATATAAACATTAAGTTAGAGGCTATGTCTGCCAAACATGAGACAACCTATTAGGCTTAGTGAAAGATATCAGTATAACAAGTAGTTTGGCATTTTACAGATAAATGATTGAGCAGATTTTCATTTTTCAGCTAGTCTTCTGGCATCATCTGGGCACAGCCTTATTCTTACTGACTGAAAAATAATCTGTTCCCGTTCTGGGTAAAACAATATGACTTAGATGATTAAGCAAAGGATTGAAAATCAAGAACTCACTGCCCTAATCTAATTCTCCCAGTGATTTGTTCTTTGACCTTTGGCAAGGAATTTCATTTCAGTTTCCTTATCTAGAAAATGAAAATAATGATCTTATCTATATACTCTCACAGGGATGGTTTGAGTGTCATTATTCACAAAGGATGATAGCCATTTCTAAATGTGCAATGTGTGAGTACTATACTAGAATATCAGTATTATCAAATAGCATTGTCAACAAGAGAGCCACTTCCAAAGTAAAAGTGTCCACTCTTTGCACAATAAAGGCTACATAACATAGTGGCTACCAAACATATTAAGTGAAGAAACTGCCATTAATTCTGTGAGAGAACTCCTGCATATGCAAACTCCTGTTTATTTGATTTCTCTTTGGAAGGGTGGCTTGTACTTTTCAGAACTATTATAATCATGATAACACCTCCTATAGCATTGCTTTAGAAATCATGTTAAGATAGTTCTACACCAGTAAGTAAATAACATTAAATTGAGTTATTACACTGTATCCCCCATTAAAACAGAATCTAACACACACACCCATTTTACACTGTGTTTTGTTCTACAGCAAACAGAATAGAATTCCTGTATGAGTAGTTTTGAAAGAAGAAATTACACCTGTCTCAAAATATTAAAGTGGTATCATGTAGAAGACTTCTTCTTTTCTGATGAAAAAAAATCCACTAAACCAAAAGGAACAAACAGATTTGACTCTCTTCATGCATAAAATTCAACTACTGGGTCCCCAAGGGCACCTGTCTCCCAGCCAGGCATATTCAGTGTGCTGTGGACATCAGTCAGTAAGTTTGACTACTAAACTGCTAGGTTAAGTGAAGGCTCATTAAGAGAATGTCTACATTAGGTGACTCAAAAATCTTTAAAAATGTATTTGAAGATACATCTGATAGCTCTCATGTCCTGAGGTCTTCAGCATTGTTACTGGTACTTTTATAGTCAAAGACAACATAATCAACTACCTTTACGTGCAAAAATCAACTATCTCTTCCATATTATATAGCATGGAAATCCATGAGCCTGAACCACATATTTTGTGCAAATACTTAGGATATGTTTGAGAAAACTGTTGCTCTTATCCTCAAGACCCCTATGGTCTAACTCCTTATTAAAACAGGCCAATCCCCAATCAAAGCTGGCTCTTAAATTTTCAGAACAAAATGTCAGTTTTGCTGTTTATACATATGATATCTTATGAAGATGAGCATCACTTTAATTAATACATAATTATAACATTCAATATATTGTCATATAATTTAATTAAAAAGCATCTACCACAGTTTTACATGAAAATAGCATTTACAGCATCTGATATTGCACAGAAAGTCTCTGGGAAACAACTTGACTCTTTATTCCTCTTGGGACTCTTAACTTCTCATTCAGTATTATTTCTGCAATAAATCATCAGGAATTTACATCCGTGGATTATATTATCTCAGTTTCCTACAGAAAGTCTTTCACTGGATTAAGATTTAATGTGACATGAAAGCCAGTGCTTCTACTTTTCAAAATTTACCCTAAGGAAATAATCCAAGTATTTACACGCATTCATTTAGTTATATATCTGCTTTGTTCCAGAAAGATCCAAAGGCTTGCATAAATTATCAAAATAAAATGAAATTTAAGATAAGTGGACAAAAAGGAAAGGAAAGGACGATGACTCCAGGAACAAGGCTGGTATGCTTTATGTAAGGTATTCTTTAGATTTCCGTCCATGTTTGCTAGATGTGGACCAAAGATTTGGCTCTCCGCATTTTTGACAGCTCAAAACCATGAGAGAAACTCATTCAGTTACCTGATTCCCTGAATAAAATATTAATAAACTGTTATTCAAAAAAAAAAAACCCAAAACACTATTGCTGGTACTGAAATGAGAGAGAAACTTCTCACATAGGTCTTCATAAAACACACACACACACACACACACACACACACACACACACACACACAGAAAATGTAATAAGCAATATCATCATCAAGATTCTTAATAGTGAATACACTAACACATTGCAAAGGGCTGGTTCTTATAATGTCCACTAACGTGGGTCCATTTCCAACATGAAATTCAATGAAAACATTTGTATAGGAAACTAACTACTGTTCATCAGCCAAAACAGGGAAAGCAATACGTATAAGAATGTTCACTGCAGCATTTTTACAGCATTAAATGACTGGAAAATTGTAGCAAATCTGAAAATTAAGAGTTAAAACTATAATCATAAAAATTATGTAGTAACAAGAAAAAAATAGATAATGTGTTAAGTGAAATAAAATGTGTTAAGTGAAATAATTGGGATACAAAATTAAGAGAATAGTATTATTTTAAACATGAGGATACATCTGGCTGCTCACACATCCTGGAGCCCTTTCCTGCTGAAGGAACCCAGCTGAGGTTCCTTGTGAAAACCATAATTGCATGAGGGCCAAGATGATTCAATTTGCCAACATGGTAACAGCTGAGTTAGACTGGCAGATTTGTGAGTATTTTACTCTGTTTTTCCAAACCAACTGTAATGAAGGTATAGTGAATTTAAAATAAAAATATATACATAATGCTTCCCACTTTGTTAGAGAGGCAACATAAGAATTAACTACCTAAGACAATGTCCACATATATGTCTCAAGACACTGACTATAATGATACTTGATATTCTTTATATAAAGACCCCCATGAACTCATTTCTCTTTGAACTTAATGCTTAAAATATAGTGCATCTCTTCTTACATAACCCAGTGAGAAGCACAGTATGGTTCCCTTTCTGCCTTAACTGCCAGAGAACTCCCAGCTAAACTGATTTCTAAACTGTGATACTTTTCTCCCATTTGAGGCTCAGCAAGATCTATTTCTCTGTTCTTTTTCATTGATTTGCCTTTTTTATGTTTAGCTGTATTTTGCACTGTGTTTCAGCAACGTAAGCCAACTTAAATCCTTTCGTAGAAGTAAATAAACACATTCACAAATGAAGTGATAAATAATCCAATAAAATGGCACATCTACTAAACATAAGAAAGAATTTCTAATGAAATGAACTGTCCAACACCAGAGTAGGCTGGTTCTCTCTTCTGTTCATGGGAGGTTTGATGCTCCCCTTAGAAGTTTCAAATTATAAGAGATCTCAGAAAGAGCAATATGAGACTTGACAGTTTTTGCAAGTCCTACTATTCTATCAACGGAAGGAGAATATGATATATGAGTGACAAGAAATTTTGAAGATGATTTAGTCTAAATTCTTCTTTTACTGATGAGTCTAGAGTTTCAAAATAAACTACTTTTTGTTCGCAGGGTTGGAATCCAAGTCTAGTCTTCTAGGGTGTCCTGTGAATGACAGTAGAAACCTTTAACTGTTTATTTCTTGTTTCCTGTTTTGTTTAGTTGTTTTCTTTTTTTTCAAGTAATAATTTACTAATTTCTCAGGAGAATGTTTTAGGACTTTTAGAATGCCATCTTTCCTGTCCCTATCAAACTCTCCCCAAACTCTTGGGAAGCCTTTTCTATTATGAAGGAGAACTCAGTCCCTGAATCTCTCTTCTTCTCTGCACCCCATTTCGGTAATGAGGAGACATGCTAAACAGAGTGAACATGAAAGTCCTGGAGATATGTAATGGATGATAATTGAAATACCTTGAAATCAATTTTTATCTTCTTGTGAAAATACAAAGGACCTTCTCGTGTATTAGCTAATTGATTTTCACAGCAGAATACTGTGTCCTTCCATTTTTTCATTGTTTTTACATATGCAAGACAGCTTTTGGTAGTTTGCTCATTATTCCTTCACGTTTCCAAAAGCAGAGAGCTCTCATTCCTGGAAATTTCTTCATATTAAATGAGGACCCTTGATATAAGATATATTCCTGTTATTTATTTCAGACAAGTATTAGGCAAAGTTTACATAAGTCTGTTTAGATTTGGTTTCATTTGTCATAACTTCCGGCCTACACAGTTCAGGTCATGTTCACGTAACACTTCATATAAAGACAAACCATCTCCTAGTCACAGGCTACACTTTGAAGACTGGCCAACCATCTTCCTAATGACTCTCACTAGTTCAGGGGTGAACCAGGTAAACAACCGTGGGTACTCAGGATGATTCATCACTACCCCAGAAAAACAGTTCAAAGTACACGTTCCAATGCAAGGTGGGCCAACACCTCCATCTTTCTGTGCAAAAGGTAGTGTTCTTGACACATAAACATAAAGGCAACTGGATTTTTATTGAGTGCCTGCCTTAAGCAAGCCCTGTGCTAAGTGCTTTTTTGTGAAGTATTTTATTTAATTCTCATACCAACCCTAAGGGATATGGATATTATTTTCATCATTTTACAGAGGAGAAACTAAAGTCGAGGGAGATTAAGTACTTTTCCCCTGGATACAAAGCAGGTAAATATTCATTCTGTGAGTCAAAACCAGGGAACGAGACTCTGAATCCCACACCACATTCTTAATCCCTCCACCAACTGTCTCCTTCTATTGCCAAACAGCAAGTATTTTTAGGCAACTCTCACAAGACACTGCTCACAGCTCCGGGAGCAAGGAGGCTTATTGGTACTATTTAATCTTGAGATGAGGATAATGCTGCAGAGAAGGTCTATTTCTGCAACTGACACCTTTAAAGGGAAACACAGGTTGAACATTCCTCCATCTAACACAGTGATTCTACTTTTCTTATTCTTACTGGTTCTCAGGCTTCTCTGCCTCCATCTTCTCCTTCTATATTGGTTCTCACCTGGGCCAGCATATCAGCTCTCACAACCATTCTTAGTAATATTGCAGACATTTGGCTTCTGATGACTGTACTGAATGTGTAATGACCCCCCAGTCTCTCTCTGCTAAGCTGCTCACTCAACTCCTGCCAGCACCTCAAATGTACCAAGTCAAAATCTTAATTCACATTATCTTATTCCCCAAGTTTCCTCCCCAGCTTGAATATTCTGTCTCAGTGAATGGCACTGCCATCCTGAAACCCAGACAGTAAAGCTAGAGATTTGAGGGTCACGCCGAATCCTCTCTCTCCCTGACTTCTCATCTCTGACCGAGCATTATGTCCTGTCAGCCCGTACTCTCCACTGCCATCACCTTGTGGCGTGCCCCTTAAAGTCCCTCTTCTGGACCACTGCAGTAAGCTCACTGTTTTCCCTGTGTCCTGCATCACTATCCAGCTTCCACAGTCACCAGAGTCATCTTCTAAAACACAATCTGAATTTGTTATTCTCCTTTCTAAAGCTCTTCAAGGGCACCCCAGTGCCTAAAGTTCACACGCCTTAACGGAATTCTCTCCTGCACCCTACCCTCAACGTTTAAACACTTATCTGTAGTTTCCTGAATGCACCATGGTGTTTTCTGTTTCTGTCCTTTTGCACAGACTATTTACTCCAACTACGATGTCACTCTATTTATGTGCTACAGACAAGTTCATTTTTCAAGGCCCATTTCAGGCGTCTCCTCCTCCATTAAGCCCCTAGACTCAAGCAAGCAGAGCAGCTCACCTGGCCCTTCATATCCCACTGCACATCGACTTCTGCTATTGAATTCATTCACAGTATTGCTCCTGTAATTTATACTGTACCTCTCCTACTGGATTTTGAGCCCTTTGATTGCATTTACTTATATGAGACATGAGGTCAGTGAATCATTCTCTCTTGGCCTTTGCAATGGCTTGCAATAGGTGGAGCATCATTCCCCATCACATGAACTTAGGATGCAGCTTTGTGACCTGCTTTGGAGTGTGGGCAAACACAATATATGGCACATCCTAGCAGAAGCTTTAAAGAGTCTGAACAGTACGTCCTCCCCTTCCCCCCTCGCCCTTCCAAGGAGAGTGCCATATACCCAGGCTGCAGAGTTTATTACTGTTTAATGGGAGAATCCAACTGACACTATGATGACCTCATCTTCCCAACCGAGATAATCTTAGCATAATATTCTGCTTCCAGATTTCTCTCAAATTTCCAATGTAAGAAAGCAATCCTCATTTCTACTCCAACCTATCATTAGTCTGTATAGAAAATTAAAGTGTGGGACTTCTCTGGTGGCGCACTGGGTAAGAATCTGCCTGCCAATGAAGGGGACACAGGTTCGATCCCTGGTCCAGGAAGATCCCACATGTCACGGAGCAACAAAGCCTGTGCGCCACAACTACTGAGCCTGTGCTCTAGAGCCCATGAACCACAACTACTGAGCCCGAGTGCCACAACTACTGAAGCCCGTGCACCTAGACCCCGTGCTCCGCAACAAGAGAAGACACCACAATGAGAAAGAAGGCTGCGCACCTCAACGAAGAGTAGCCCCCGCTCGTCGCAAGTAGAGAAAGCCCGTGCGTAGCAAAGAAGACCCAATGCAGCCAAAAAATAAATAAAAAAAAAAGAAAGAAAATCAAAATGCTTTCCTTGATTTCCACTATTTGCTTAGTCTTGTAAAAACCAGAGACACAACAAATAAGTAGATATCTTTCCTATACGAGTGTGTCTTTTCTATTTAGTTGGCATCTCCCCTCCACTGCCAACTAGAATACACACTTCATGAGGTCAGGGACTGTCTTATTTACCACTGTAGCCCAGCCTTCTGAATACCAACTGCACATAGTATGCATTAAATAAGTATTTGATGAATGAATGAATGAATCCCAAGTTCTTTAAGGCCTGGATCATCATTTTGTTCAGGATTATACACATAAGGGATATACAGAAAATGATGCTTACTAAAATTATATGAAAATAGGAAAATAATTTTTGCTTCTTTCCTTTTATGTTTTTGCTTCCTGCATATTTTATTTCTAGCAAAACCGTTTTTAAAGCATCTGCAGGTGAAAGGGAGATAGCTATGAGAGAGGATTTAAGGAAAGTCCCTGCCCTGCTGAAACAAATAAGGAAATAAATTTAGTCTCTGCCATGCATAGGCTTTTAAGACAACAGAATACTTTCTTAAATTGTAATCCCTGTGCCAAAGCGCCTAATAGCTTAATGCAAAGCACATTTCTAAAATGCATTAGAAATGACTTCATGATACATGCAATGCTGACAAATAGAAAGTAGCTAATATACATATATCATTTTAAATACACAGCTTAAAATTAGAGCTACTCTTTTATTAAATTGGACTGTATTTATTTCATTCACTTTTTACACTATGAACACATCTTATGTAACTTTCACTACAAAGAAACTAGATACCTGAATCATTAAGAAAAATGTAAACCCTGGTCAATTTTTTGACATTAATAAAGTAAGATTACTGCCAGTCAGATGTTTTTAATATTTATAGTGCAAGTTGCTAGAGGTATTTTAAAATTATAAACTTCTTTTCAACTAAAATCAGATATTCTTCCCCTTCCTATAAATTAATGGGTCATGAAAACAGACAATCTAAACTACTGCATTGTTTCCATGATGGCATGCTATTTCTTGACACGCCACAAGAGGGGGCACATGTTTGACTGAAAGCCCTCAGTAGCTGCAGTTGTAGAGTGGGGAGCAGAAAGCAGAAGCCAGTATGGTGTTTTGGTTTTAAAATAAAGGTACACATATAGCATTCAGCATTGCAGACAATGTCCCTGTTTGTATAAACACCATGTGAAATATTCTGGTTAAGCTTAATTTTACAATTTTTTTCAATAACACGTATTTGCCACTTAGAGTAACAAAAAGAAATTGCTTAGATACTTTAAGAATCAGGTAACCTTGAAATATAAACCTTTATTTAGTTATTATTTCCCTGAAGTATAAAATGGACTAAATTGCTCAAGCCTGGTGGTAAGGAGGAGGAACTGGAAGGCCTGCTGGTCTCTGACTTTCATTTCCAGAGCGGAGATGTCTTAGTTTTCTGTTCAACCCAAAATTCAGCACCATGCCTCAAATGTTCTTCCTTATCTATGCCTCCTTTTGTATTCCACTGCTCAACTCTGCTTTTAATCCTTCCCCCTTTTCCCAGTTTGAGATCATTAAATTTATATATTATCAAAGCCCAAGACCCAGAGAGAACTGGTCGGGTACCTCAGGTCTGGCAATGTCTTGCTATCCAAAAATATAACCCACGTTGAATTTATCATGATTGCACTTATAATACATACAATCTAGCACCTTGTTAGTTATTAAAGCATACTGGTGGCAATGGATGAACAATTTACAGATCTCCATTTTATTTCTTAAAGGGTTCAAAAGTGCATCACAGAAAATGATTTATTTTTAATCTAAGGAGCATCACCTGATTTTTCAAAGGAAGAAAGATTCTTAAGAATGAACATTATCTAAAGAGAAAAATAAGTTTTATGCATGCTATTTTCCATTTACTCTTACTCACTATTTGGTATAGTGTTGACTGTTGTCTCATTTCCCTGTAATGCCCTCCTTTTTTAATCCCTTTCAGAAATCAACTGTTCTCTTTTCTGGATTCTTAAAGTACTTTGCATATTAGTGCCTTATATGCATAATAATCAAGTGCACGTTATAGTGTGAACTGCTTAGTTGTTTACACAATCATGCCATATAGCAAACACAAATGAAAGTTCTATGATGAACGGGTGAATGAATGAATCAATGAATACATGAATGGTTAAAAAATAATTCAAAATATTCTTGCCAATATTTTTGAAAATTGACTTTTTGTGTACAGAACCAAATGCAATGCATAATCCTTTATTGTATCAAAAAGCAAATAAATAAACAAAAGGCTAGCAAGGACATTTGGAGACATTTGAGTATGTACTCTATGGTAGATAATATTATTGCATTAGTGTGAAAATTTGGGGGGTTAATAATGGGGTTGTAATAATGCAAGAGAGGGTCCTTATTCCTGGGACATACATACTAATACTAAAGCTTTTAAAGGTGAAGTGACATAATACCTGCAACTTACATATATGTTACATATATGAGACATATATAGATATGTGAATGATGGAAAGTAAACGTCACCATGTGTTAACAATTGATGAATTTAGGTGAAAGGACATAGTTATCTTTTCAACTTTATCAATAAAGTTAGGGAGAAACAAAGACTCTATATGTTTATATTGAGTTTTGGTATTTAATGGTGTGGAATTGTTTTGTAATTTTTTTTTTTCCTGGATGCTCAGAGAATTTTTCCTTTATGCCTGATATTAAAGTATTTTGAAAAGATACCCTAGGTATGTATCTTCTCATTTATGCTACTTAGAACAACTAGGAGTACTTTTAATCTACAAGCACAGATTTTTTTTTAACTCAGGAAAGTTTTCTTCTGCTACATATTTAGCTGTTGCTTCCATTTAATTATTCTAGTAAATGTCAAAGAAATGTCTCCTGTTTGTGCATGATCTACCCTTATATATTTTCATTGATTTCTCTTCTCTCTCTAGACAGCATCTCAAGTCTGCTCTTTACATCCCTAAAGTGACAATTTTTCTGCTTCCTATCTCCCATCTATTGCCTTTTCATGCCCCTTTTGATGCCTAATTTTATAGAGTTTGTGTTTTCTTGTATTTTATAGTTTCAAATCAAATGCTTTCAATTTTTTTCTTCTGTTCCTTTTAGTGAATATGTCTCAAAAAATGAGTTTTCTCTACATCTTCAGGTTATTGTTTATCAACTATTATACAATTATTTTTTCCCAAATCATGTTTGAGAGAAGAAGAAATGGTTCTATGATCAAGTAATTTGGAAAACTCTGGGTTGAAAAGCTAACTTTCTTGGCTGTAGGACTTCTGAGACTTTAATGTGCTTTTGTTGAGTCAGGGCAGAGAAGATATAATATGAGGTGTTCTTCAAATGTATTTAACTCCTGAACCCTCTGTCCTATGGAACGCTTTTGACTTACCAAAGAATTCCTGTTCTAGAACATAAGTTGGAAAATTTTGTTATTGAGCATCCAGAATCTCATGGCTTTTGTTTTTATTATACTCATCCTTGAATGCAAAGAAATTTGATGCTCAGGAGAAAAACATATGCAACTGGTCCTCCTTTCCATCCACTTAGATGAGTGTACATTTCCTTCTCTTAGCACACGCACAGCAGGGCTGCTAACACACCAAGCCTCTAAACATACTTCCGATGTCTAGCAAATGTTCAGCTCCTGTGGCTTTGCTGGAGGAATGGTGGATATTCTCCTACTCACTTGGCATGCCTGCCATAAGAAATAGAATCCAGTCCTTTGTAATTGCTATGGACTGAATGTTTTCCCTTCAAATTCATATGTCGAAGCCCTAATCTCCCATGTGATGGCATTAAGAGGTGGGTCTTTGGGAGGTAATTAAGATGAGGTCATGGGGGTGAAATCCTCATCATGGGATTAGTGCCCTTATAAGAAGAGAAAGAGACCAGAGCGCTCTTTCTCTCTCTCTCTCTCTGCCATGTGAGGATACAACAAGAAGGCAGATCAGGAAGAGAGCCCTCACCGATATCAAATCTGCTGGCACCTTGATCTAGGACTTGCAGACTCCAGAACTGTGAGAAATAAATATTTGTTGTTTAAGCCACCCAGTCTGTGGTATTTTGTTATAGCAGCCCAAAGTAAGGCAGCAATGCTGAGTTGTTTGTTTAACCAGAAGAATGTATGAAAAACACAATCACAGGAGAACAGAGTTCTTATTTCCTTCTTTCTTTAAGGTTAACGTCACCTAATTTGCAACACACAGTCATCATCTGTCATCTTCTGCCCTTATAACATTTACTGTGCTGGAAGCTTCTGTTCCACTTGGATGAGGAAAAGGCAGGGTGGGGGGAGGCTATGCACAGATGCCCAGGGAAGACCAAAATCACTAAGTCGGTTCCAAAACAGTGGTTGCCTGGTTTCCTGGTATCTGCATGTCCTGCCTTTCTAAGATAGGGGCACACACTGAGCAGGGGTCAAAGCATCCTCGCACCTTCTTTATGACTAGCCCTGACCGATGCAAAAGTCAAAGTCTACTCCTATATGTCAGTTCACCTGTATTCACACTGAAGTTGGGAGAATATTTACCTAGAGTCTAACAAATCACTGATTGATAGACTCAGTTTACAGGGCCACTCTGATTCTGTATCTCTTATGTATATTCTTGAATTTCTATTCAAGGGGATGCTAACTTAAATGATTGTTAGCTAGCTGCTATCTTCATTTGAAGTACAACATTGGACAAAATGTAAATAAAGGATCAATTTAATTTGGCAGCCAATAAAATGAAAAAAACTAAGAGAATGGAATATGTCATGAAGTATGAAAAGGTAGCAATTTCACCAACCTCCACATGACTTATCAACTTCTCATTTATTTAATATCTGGAATTGATTACTATAAAGTTACATTCAAAGGGCAATAATATGCATCAGTTCTTTGTTGTGCTTGCCTCCAAATAGCTCAAACTACTCATACAGAAAAGATATTTTTAATAAACAAAATAAGGTAAGCAGAAGAGAAGAGAAAACTTAGATGAGCCAACATGTGGTGTTCACAGAGAAACAAAAGAAAAAACAATGCAAGCACCCTAAAGAATACTGCAACTTCTAGAAATGCTAGCCATGGATTTTCAATAAAATAGAAGATTTCTCCATGAGCAGAGCCCTGGAGAAAAAAGTTCTTTGCCTGTGCATCTGTGTGTGTATGTTTGTGTACACACACAAACACAGATATATGTACTACATAATAAAATGTTAATTTAACTTTATAGAGTATTTAAAACATCTGAATATAATTTATCAGTAGTAACATTAAGAAAAGGCAGAATATACGATAACTGACCCAAAAAGCCACTTGCTATTATAGGCAATTATATTTGTAATTAAGTTGAACACAACTAAATTATGACTTTAATTAAAAGGCATTTTCTAAGATGGCACCGACATGTTTAAAATTCAATACATTTTATATGAGGTACTGGAGTTATTAACAAAAATTTCTTTCTGCAGCTTGTGTATTTTTTAAAAAGCAAAACATCATCTCTAACCAATATCAAAACGCTCCCAGAATCCATAGACATTTCATTGCATAGTAAATTCAAGGGGCAATTTTTTCCAACCACTTAATACTTGCCCCTCCTTGGGATATACAATTGTATTTACATCCATGGTTAATAGTAACAGAATTCCTGACACACTCTTATGGCCACTATGTCCACATTAATTTTAAATGAAGAATACATGGAGGCTCAGAGGACTGACAATGAAACACACAGCCTTTTGCCATTGGTCAGCATCAGATTAGAATGAATCAGCAGGTCTTAAAAAAGTTTGGGAGCAATAATGGTATCTCAGTGGCTGGTGGAAAGTGAGTTTGGGTCTGAACCCTGTGCCAGGCGGAGAGAGACAGGGCCACAATGCAAGTGACATCCTTTTCCAATCTTGTCTCCTCTACAAAAGTCTTGTCACCTGGAAACAACTAACCTGTTAAGGTGAGAAGTTGTCTTTCTAAAATAAGTCTGAAACACAGCAATGAAGAGGATTATTTGTGATCTTACATGGTCCAGACTTCAGAGGTTTAAGAATATGACAGTGGCCTTGCTTATCTTCGCTCTTGGTAGATGACAGGGTAAAGAGGTGAGTGTTTGAGCATCTACTGTCTTTACAAACTGTACTAGAAACTATGGAGATAGAGAAGAAGCATGAAACAGAAGCAATAAAAGTATGTTGCTTCGGCTCAAGGACTGTATAACCTAGTTTGAGAAGCACACTTTTACCTACAGTGAAAGAGTTACTCATAAATATAAAAGACTCTTTGAATATGTAAGTTCAACATGAAGGATACACACAAGGTCAACATGAACAGATACACATCTTCCCTAATGAAGCTGCTGTTATTCTCATTACTTTTTGAATTGCCTTCAGAATTAACTTATAAGGCATGCAGAAATATTTACAAAGCTACAAGTCCATGGTTTCGCTCGGGTTAATCATCCATATTATTCAGAAAGTGGCTTCAGATAATTCTGGTCAATTCCAAGTATCAAAGCTGCACTTAATGAACATATAATTGCCCAGCTAAGGCCTTTAACATAAAGTGATATCTTTCTGTAAAGGAAGTTCTACCATTTGTGCAATACTTTGAACAACAGCAGTCTATTCTTTTGAAGGATAAAACATTTATTTGGTTCTAAAAATTCTAGTATATTTATTTTAAAATTAAATTATGTTGCTACAGAGACCTACCTATATTCTCAAGAACAGACTTCATAGCAATCACAAAGTACTATTATAAAAGTTCTGCACGTTCCATGGGACCTACATGTTCACTGTAATGGAGATGTATCACAGTGAGTTCTCAGCTCAAAATCAGCAGACAAAAGTCAAAAAAGAGACAATGGCCCCTTGTATGTCCTCCTGCAATTACTTCAAACACCTCTGAACTTAATTCCTTTGGTCCCCTCTTCTCTCTTCCTGTAAGTATCTCCTCCCATGGACCTCATCTTGGCTCAGTTGACCACTATCCCCCAATCACTCAAGTCAGAGATCTGCAAGTCATCCTAGATTCTGCATTCTCTCTTATTTTACCCCATTTCTGATCAACTACCAATTCCTGTTGGCTCTATCTTCTAAATATTTCTCACCCCCATGCCCTACCCTCTATTTGCCAAAACTGCCCTGGATCAAGCCATCACCTGTGGAGATAAACAAGACTCTCTAGCAAAGAGCCCCAGGAGCTCTTTCTAGATGGCATGGTAATGGGTCCACTGGGCCTGTCCCACCATCGCCCCCTATGGCCAGCAAGAAGGACTGCATCTGAATTCAACTTTCAACAGGCCCTATGGTTTCCTTTTCTACAAAAGAGAAGCTGCAATTTCGCATGGTGCCAAAGTCCAGAGGTGCTGGGCTTTTCAAACCACCCTGCAAATAGTTGGTGTCCAAACTCACTTCTTAGCACCAAAGCAAAGACTGCTATCGAGAGTCCTAAGGCCATTCCCACACTTGCCCCATAAAAAAAGGAGAGCCACAGAGGGGCCGTGAGGCTTCTGGGGACTGAGGAGCATTAGTGCAGCCAGCTGAGTGTAGGTTCCCTGGCCCTACTCCGCGGAACGCTGACTGACTTCTGTCTCACACCTGTGATTTCAGACAGCAGCAAGTGACGCCTCTGTGTTTGCCCCGTCACTTCTCCCCAGACTATTACCTATAAATCTTTCATCCGTTCTGTTCTCCACTCTGTCATCAAAGGTCAGACCGAGTCACTTTCTGCCTAAAACTTCCCTCTATATTTGGACCTGTAGAAAAAGCTCCAAATTCCTCAGCATGGTATACAAGGCCCTGAACAGTCTAGTTCCAACTTTCCTTTCCAGACTCATTTTTGGCCATTCCTCCTCTCTTCCACCTCTGCTCCCCATCTACACACACGTGCACACACACACACACCTGCACTGTCCTCCCCACTCCCTACCCTCCACTCTGTGCATTTGCTTTGCCGGGAATAATCCTTCCCACGCGGCTACCTTGTGACACACACTGAGCACAAGTGCTGCCTCCTCTGTGAAACCTTCCTAACTCCTCTCTGAGACTTGGCCCCTGCCCCCTCTTGTCTCACCAGACAGCTGTGTTATCACCCTCCTGGAGACTGGGGCCAGGGACTGTGCCTCACTCTCCTTGCTGCCCTAGACCTAGCAGAAGCCTGGCACAGACTAGGCACTCAAATATTTGTTCAAGAAATAGACAGTATATAAAGAAATGATATCAGCTACTAGATGCATCACCCTGAACACTGCTGATGAACTTTTTTGCCTCATGTCCTCTGTCATTTTTCAACTATCTTCAATCTATTATCATTCGCTCTTAAAAAGCTTTCGCTGAGGATGAATCTGGAATTCCCTCTACTACTCTGGAGATTTTCCTATGCAGAGCTGCCTAAAGTAAAATTACAATGTGCAATGCAAAATCCTTTCTGAAAAAACTCCCCTGAAATTCAGTTTTATCCCTCAAGGTATCTTTTTCCGAAAGTGTACTTTAAGCAACAATATAAATGCTTATGGAACGCCAAACATCAAATTTATATTAATGGCAATAACAATAATAATTTCCTTTAAAGTAATTGACTGAAGTCAAGAAATAGCCAAACTAGTTGACATGCAGTCAGAATTTTATATTTTTCATCAGAAAAACAATTCTCTACCAATGACAAATAACAGTAAAGCCCCTAAAACTACCTGTCACGCATCTAATGAAGATGGATTCTCTGGCTACCACGTATAATACCTAATATCCAAAAGCACTGCTGTAATTCACAGCTAATTAGTGTCTTGCCGTTATGAGAGGTGTCATAGCCCTAACTCTCTCCCCAACTCTCTACTCAGACCTCACAAGAGCTGACAGCCAGGCAAGGATCACAACAAGCCAATTAGCACCCACCCCAACCTTGGGCTGCTGTTTCTGGCAGCATCAATAAATCATGCCCCCCTCATGAAGCGCTTCTCTGACAGCTGCAAGCCACTGTCGCCTGAGGAATAAAGACAATACTTCTAAGGAAAACTCACGTGGGAAAGACAGAGATAGAAAAGGGATATTATTTGCCTTCCTTTAGCAGCATAGCTGTCAGCAAAATTGAAGACCATTCATTCGGACTGATTAGGAGACAACTGCCCTGAGAAATAAATCCATGACTGGTATACCTGAAGATCCTTAGTGGTAATCAACAGTCAGCAATTGGGTTGTACACTTGTTTGTTCATTTTAATGTAGATTATATCGAAGACCCTTTTCTTTCCATTTTTCTCCTGTATAGTCCTCCTTCTGGCTAATAAGAAAATTATCCTTTCAGTAGGACATAATGGTCTGCATTTACTTTGTCCCCTAGTGAATACACAGCAATCAGATAATTTGTTTGAAAGACTCTAAATGGTCTGACTTCACTGAAAAGGAATCTATAATGTTATGCTAGTCTCCAAGTAGGGCCTACAAAGCTTGCTAAACCCATAAGCAAGCATTACAGTATTCTCGGCACATAACAGCCAATATCCTTGTAATTTTGTTCTAAGCCTGTAAAGCTGTTTTGCTCCGTAATATTCTACTAAGAAAGTGTTCAGCATAGTCACTGTAGCCTGGGAATTATTCAAAGATATGACTCAGTTAATTCTACTTTTTCTTTGTTTTCCTCATGGAAATATTCTACTTCTATATTTTTAATGCTAGAATCAAAAACATTTAATCTAGTTTTTGGCTAACTAATGACTACCTAATATAGAAGCACCTGTAACACTTAAAGATAATTCTCAGGTCTCCTGTGCTTTTTCTTTCCTAGGGTATTGTAAACATGCACTTGACTCTCAGCTGGAAAACTACATTTGACCAAATGTTACATGTCATTGGTTAATTAAGCACATTTGCATTCAGCATTTCAATTCATTTTCTATTTACCAGGCAAAGACAAATGAAATGCAAAAAGAAAAAAAAAATGGGTATTATGGCAAGATCAATTTTGACAACAGTTTAGACTTTGCTTCTTGCTTATCATTTCCCTAAATGGATAGGCTCCTAGGTAATGCAAACGTGAGAAAACACAGGCAGATCCATATATTTTTCATCTCATACCTAGAGTGTGTGTATTTGAAACATTTATAGTCACATCTAGCCACAGACAGAAATTGTTTTGCTAATTTTTACATTACTCTTGAGTAGTTCAATAGATTTAATTTTGGTACTATTGTGAAGATAACAGATAAGGCAAATTTAAAATTAACATGTCCATGTTCACACAGAAGGTTCATGACTACAGACTCTCAAATCCACATTTAAATCACACAGAACAATGCCCATACCTGAAAGGGAGAAGTTGCCTTTCTGACTTTCACTTTCTCTGATTAGAAAAGCACCTGTCTGATTTTCTGAATATAATAGTTGTTTTTCAGCATCTGCCCTCTTGATTGCTCCAAAGAACCACCTAAAAAGAGAGAGATATAAACTTTAATTAACCAGTCAACATTCATTTTTTTTAAGGAGCAAGAAGTTTGGCAAGAAAGTTCCAATATCAGAAGGGCTTATACTCTTTAGTGAAACTATAACAGGTATAAACGGTAGTTTTTGATACTTGACATGATTTTTCTGGATGTCTGCAACACTCACCAGGAGTCTTTAATATATTACAAAATAGGAATTTAGCTGATGTCTCTGCTACCACATGTCTTCTCACACCTGCATTCTGTCTGAGAAACCCTGTGTTCTCCTGTCAAATCCAAAGCTTCTAGGGCAGGCCCACCACACGGTAAGTTTGCCATGTTGCGCGCTCTAAAACTATTCACATCACCATCAGACTGTCCACTGCCTCTCCTAACACCTTCTAGGTGTTAGGAGGCAAACATTCCAATCCAGGGATTCATATATTTCACATCAAAGTGTGAACAGTAAAAATGTAGTTCTCTGGGTTTTAATTCCCATCTTTCTCCCCTCCATCACTGTCCAACTCCCCTGACCCCCATAATATAAGATGGTTTTGCATGTTTAAAAGGAAATTTTCATCGGTGGAGAGATTATGTGAAAAAGATACTTCTGCCTGGGATGTATCTTCTTAGTGTCCCCTCCACTTCTCATCTTTACACTCTTATCCTTAACATTCCAGAACTACAAGAGTCAGTAAATGTGAATGTGATCAACCCCAACAAAGAATTATGGATTTTAATATCAGAACCAGTTTAAAACATATATCAAGTCAGCAGACACTAATGTGATAATAAGAGGAAACTGAGACAGCCAGCTTTGCGTTAATGACCTTTCACTCTAGGGTCATAACGTCGATCTTTATCATTAAAGACTTCAGGTAAAACATTTATCTTTCTAGGCATCATTTTTAAAAATGTAAACACTCAAAGAGAAGAAATGTAGGCTTGAGGGAAGAAATACAGGCCAGGTGAGAAATTGCAGGCTGGGAGAGGCCCTCAAAAATTGGTTCCAATTGGTTTGACAGGTCATGGGTATTGGGGAATATGAGTGCACTAAGGGTGACACAATTGGAAGGAAGAGGGGAAGAAATTTTAAAAAAAGAGACATTAAAATATAATTACCTTCTAACAAAAGTAAGATGTTTGTTTACCATTTTCCCAATCGTCAAATTGCAAATTACACAATATTAACTATATTATCCAGGAAATGCCAGATTATGTTGGAACAATGAACAACTCCAAAAACCTCAGTGGTTTAAGACAACAAAGATTTGTTTTTCACTCAACTGCACGTCCACTGAAGGTCATCTGTGCCATGTCCATCTCTATGTCCACCAAAGAATTTCCATCGCCATGCCTCCACGATTGAGTAGGCAGGCTGGATTGGAAAATGTGGCAAATCACAGGCTGGTTCCTGGAGTTTCTATTTAAAGCTTCTGCTCAAGAATGAGCCTACTGAGAAATACGTTGTATGTTCATACTAAATCCAAAGAGAGTAGAAAATGCAATCCTACTATTTCCCTGAAGGCAGAAAACTGGAAACATTTGGTAGACTACACTAATGACTACCATATTGATTCAATATCAGGAACCAAATTAATGTCCATAGGCTATTGTTTGTCCAAATGAAATTTTAAAAGACTTGGAAACATTCCAAGGTGGCCATGGAATGAATTCACAGAAAAATAGAAACGTATGTTTTCCACTATTGCAGAAATAAGTAAATATCAATAGAATAATGGAACATAATAAAAAACTCAAACAGACCCAAACATACAAATTAGTGATGAAAGGATGGATTAGTCAATAAATGATGCTGGTACCAATCATAATCCATATAAAAAAATTAATTGCTGCTACCTATAGCATACACAACAATTTTACATAGATTAAAAACCTAATGTAAGGGCTTCCCTGGTGGCGCAGTGGTTGAGAGTCCACCTGCCAATGCAGGGGACACGGGTTCGTGCCCTGGTCCGGGAAGATCCCACATGCCGCGGAGCGGCTGGCCCGTGAGCCATGGCCGCTGAGCCTGCGCGTCTGGAGCCTGTGCTCCGCAACGGGAGAGACCACAACAGTGAGAGGCCCGCGTACCAGAAAAAAAAACAAAAAAACAAAAAAACCTAATGTAAAAGGCACATTCTAAAACTTTCTGAGACTATGAGACTAAGGAAGTTTTCTTCCACAAGACAAAAAGAAAAAGAAGACATACGAGCCTTAAGGGAAAAGATTAATAATATTTATTACACCATAATTAAAAACTTGCAACACCAAGATTACCATGAAATAAAATTAAACTATAAGCCACAGACCTGGAGGAGGTATTTGCAGAGCATATAAACAAGGATAAGATTAGTATTCAGGTTATATAGAGACCTATAATCACTAAAAAAAAAGACAACACAGTAGAAAAACTGACACAGTATATAACTGGATAGATCACAGAAAAGAAAAACCCAATAACTAATAAAAATAAGGAAAGAAGTACAGCCTCTGTCTATTGCCAGTAATTAGAAATATTAAGAATATTAAATATAAAAAAATGAAATGCACTTTCACACTTTTCAGGCTGGACAAAATTTAAAACTCTCACATTCAGGCACTGGAAAAAACATGAAACAAGAACCTTTATATAATACTAGTGGCAATGCAATTTGATACAACTAATTCAGAGAACATTTGGCAATATCTAGTAAAGCTGAATATTTGTATGCTACTTAATTTCACTTCTAGATTGTATACTCTGTGTGCTCAAGGAAATATACCACAAGCACATTCACTGAAGAATTCTAGCATGGAAAGTTGGAAACAACCTAAAGGCCCATTGTAGGGTAATAAGTAAACTTAATTATGGATATAAAATGGAATACTATCTGGCAGTTAAACCAAATAAATTGTTGAGGGACAAAAGGAAGTTGAAGAATGATACATACCTTTATAATACTATTTATATAAAGTTTAAACAAACACATGAAAAACATTAGATATTTTTATGGATAGCATGCTTAGTGAAAGCTAATAGTTAAAATACTCAGGCAATTTTTTTTTAGACTCCATTTCCAGCAATGGCAAAATTTCTTCACACAAATATTTCAAGCAAAGGAGCAACATGGATCAAATATACTTATCAACCCCACGCATTTTCCTGATTTCTAGTGCATTAATTATGCAGCATCATTAAAATGTTTGGTCCAAATATAAATATGTAAACCTTTACAAGAATTACAATTTATCTAACAGATTAAATTCTTAGAAGTACAATTATATCTCATATATCTCATAATTCTAAAGAATAAATACTCCATTAGATAAGCTTTACATATATACATTACATTTGTATTTTGGATAATCACATTTATAAAATGATGTCTTTTCTCTGCCTAATATATGTATAAGCAAGCAGGTTTTGTAAATCAAATGATTAAAGATATAATAATTTTACTACATTTGCAGAGAGGAACTGTGTGATGAATTTTTTTCCTTAAATTCTCTTCTGTCTCACCAATTTTGGATTCTTTTTTTTTTAATTTAATTTAATTTATTTATTTTTACAGCAGGTTCTTATTAGTCATCCATTTTATACACATCAGTGTATACATGTCAATCCCAATTGCCCAATGCATCACACCCCCACCCCCACCCCCCCGAATTCTGGATTCTTGTACAATCACTTTACAAGGCAAATCACACCAGTAATGAATTGATAATAAGAATGAAATACATGTAACTATTTGAATGGATGCATCAGCTCACTTAATACCTGGAATTTTACTTGGCTGAGCTGCCATCAAGAAGTGAAGAAAATAAATCGTTGTTTTCTGGATGTAGTGGCATTATAACGCCATCTTTCATACTCAAAGATGACGCGTCTGCTATAGACTGTGATCGCTAGAGCATGTGCTGCTGTGCAGACTAGTGGGCAACCGATAGTTCGGTCCACCCTCTGCACAGGTGAAAACCGTTCCTTAATTTGTGGTTTGAGCCATGGGCAGAACTGTCATTCTCCTCAGTTCTGCCTTTAGAGCCCCTGCTGGTCCCACTCTGGAAGGGCACGTACACCCCAAGCCTCGTTGTCCACAGGCCACAGCCATTTTCAACGCTCTCTTTAAGCTGTAGTTCTTATGTGCAGTAAACAGTGAGTGCTGAGAAGAGATCAGGATATCCTAGGAGGCAGAAAGCATCCGGGGAGAGTCTTATAGATCGTGATCCTCGAAATGTGGATCAGCAACAGCATCACACGGAAACTTGTTGGAAATGTGCAGGCTTCACGTCATACCAAGTGAATCAGAAACTCTGAAGGTGGGGCCCGGAAATCTGGGTTTTAATAATTAGTTCCCCAGTAAATCTTATGCACACCAAAGATTGAGAACCACTGAGGTACAGAAATAGTAAAGAAGTTGGAAATTTACACAAGACATCTGAAAATAAGTTAGATTTGGCACTTACATGTAAAAATTATCCAATAAAATGATACTACATACACTCTTACATACACATTTTATTGATATTTAATGAAAATAATCTTTATTACTATGCCATACCTGCCATGAAAGAGATCTTGACTAAGAATAACCAAAAAGGAGAGGAGATCCATAATAACCTATAACCTTGGAGAAAAATGCTTTAGTTAGGTGAAAATGGAGCAAAAAGTACACTGCCTGTTTTAGATGAAAGGAGTATGTAACTGAAATCTGAGATTCATTCTGCAAACATTTGAGTGTCCATTGTGTGTAAATTCTGTAGCATGGACACAGAAAGATCTGCAAGACATACTGCTGAATGAAAAAGGGTAAATTGCAGAGTACTAGGAATATTATAGTTTTATTTATATTTTAAAAACCAACAAACCAAAAATTATATGTGCTTACTTCTCCAGAGATTAGGGAGAGATGACAAAATAGATGACAAAAGACTTTCACTTTTTACTCTGCATTCTTCTCTATAATTGGATGTTTATGATAAGACGTAGTTATATCACTTCACAATTTATTTATACACAAAAAAATGAAAGAAGTCAATCAGGTATATGCTACAAAAACCTACATGTCATAAAGATCTGGACTAGAGATTTTGGCAGTTAGAATTGATAGTTACAAGAAAAATCTCAAAGGAATATGGGATGGGTGATTATAGATGAGCAGTGAAACAGATGGAAGATCAAACATGACACCAGGGTTTCAAATCTGCATGACTGGAGGACAATGTACCCAGCAGCACATTAGAAGGCAGAGTGTAACAACAAGTAAGAGTTACAGCATCTCACTGGGAAAGTTATCCCTGGATTTCCTCACTTGTAAGTGGGACTAATAATCATTACCCTGTAGGCTTCTTTTGAGATGAAGAAAAATAATGTGTGTAAAGTGCTTGATGCCTGGCCACATTCACACTTAATAAATAGCACCTATTTTAAGAGAACTGATTTAAGGGAAAAATTATATATTTGGTTTTAGACACGACGGATTTGAGGTAAAGACAGAACATGAGTGAATATGTGAACATGATCTCACTTCTCTAACTGTATTTGTACTAACTTTGCTGTTCTGCCTGCCCAGTCTTGACTAGGTCATGCTGCCACCAGGTGGCAGTAGACCATTTTACTAAAGCAAAAAGGCTAACGAAAGCTATAAGGTGATTAACTGGATGTTATTTTACAAAAAAGTCACAATGTGTCTTTTAAAAACAAAAATGAGAATTTATGCAGTGTTACTGAATATAAACATTTAAATAATATAGATCCACCAGAGGGCAAACAGCAGAAGCAAGAAGAACTACAATCCTGCAGCCTGTGGAACAAAAACCACATTCACAGAAAGACACAAGATGAAAAGGCAGAGGGCTTTGTACCAGATGAAGGAACAAGATAAAACCCCCCAAAACAAGTAAATGCGGTAGACATAGGCAACCTTCCAGAAAAATAATTCAGAATAATGATAGTGAAGATGATCCAGGACCTCGGAAAAAGAAAGGAGGCAAAGATCGAGAAGATGCAAGAAATGTTTAACAAAGATCTAGAAGAATTAAAGAACAAACAGAGATGAACAATATAATAACTGAAATGAAAAATACACTAGAAGGAATCAATAGCAGAATAACTGAGGCAGAAGAACGGGTAAGTGACCTAGAAGACAGAATGGTGGAATTCACTGCTGCAGAACAGAATAAAGAAAAAAGTATGCAAAGAAATAAAGACAGCCTAAGAGACCTCTGGGACAACATTAAACACAATAACATTCGTATTATAGGGGTTCCAGAAGGAGAAGAGAGAGAGAAAGGACCCGAGAAAATATTTGAAGAGATTATAGTCAAAAACTTCCCTAACATGGGAAAGGAAATGGCCACCCAAGTCCAGGAAGCGCAGCAAGTCCCATACAGGATAAACCCAAGGAGAAACATGCCGAGACACATAGTAATCAAATTGGTAAAAGTTAAAGACAAAGAAAAATTATTGAAAGCAGCAAGGGAAAAAGGATAAATCACATACAAGGGAACTCCCATAAGGTTAACAGCTGATTTCTCAGCAGAAACTCTACAAGCCAGAAGGGAGCAGCATGATACTTAAAGTGATGAAAGGGAAGAACCTACAACCAAGATGACTCTACCTGGCAAGGATCTCATTCAGATTCGAAGGAGAAATCAAAAGCTTTACAGAAAAGCAAAAGCTAATAAGAGAATTGAGCACCAGCAAACCAGCTCTACAACAAATGCTAAAAAAACTTCTCTAAATCAAGCCTTAGTAAATTTAAGAAAACTGAAATCTTACCAAGCATCTTTTCTGACCACAACGCTATGAGATTAGAAATGAACTACGGGGAAAAAATGTGAAAAACACAAACACATGGAGCCCAAAAAATACGTTACTAAATAACCAAGAGATCACTGAAGAAACCAGAGGGGAAATCAAGAAATATCTAGAGACAAATAACAATGAAAACACAACGGTCCAAAATCTATGGGACGCAGCAAAAGCAGTTCTAAGAAGGAAGTTTATAGCTATACAAGCCTATCTCAAGAAACAAGAAAAATGTGAACTAAACAATCTAACCTTACACCTAAAGGAACTAGAGAAAGAAGAACAAACAAAACCCAAAGTTAGCAGAAGGAAAGAAATCATAAAGATCAGAGCAGAAACAAATGAAATTGAAACAAAGAAAACAATAGCAAAGATCAATAAAACTAAATACTGGTTCTTTAAGAAGATAAACAAAGTTGCCAAACCATTAGCCAGACTCATCAAGAAAAAGAGGGAGAGGACTCAAATCAATAAAATTAGAAATGAGAAAGGAGAAGTTACAACAGACACTGCAGAAATACAAAACATCCTAAGCACTCTATGCCAATAAAATGGACAACCTGGAAGAAATGGACAAATTCTTAGAGAGGTATAACCTTCCAAGGCTGAACCAGGAAGAAATAGAAAATATGAACAGACCAATCACAAGTAATGAAATTGAAACTGTGATTAAAAATCTTCCAACAAACCAAAGTCCAGGACCAGATGGCTTCACAGGTGTATTCTATCAAACATTTAGAGAAGCGCTAACACCCATCCTTCTCAGACTCTTCCAAAAATATGCAGAGGAGGGAACACTCCCAAACTCATTCTATGATGCCACCATCACCCTGATACCAAAACCAGAAAAGGTACTACTAAAAAAGAAAATTATAGACCAATAATCCTTAACAAAATACTAGCACACAGGGCTTCCCTGGTGGCGCAGTGGTTAAGAATCCGCCTGCCAGTGCAGGGGACACGGGTTTGAGCCCTGGTCCGGGAAGATCCCACATGCCGCGGAGCAACTAAGCCCATGGGCCACAACTACTGAGCCTGCGTGCTGCAACTACTGAAGCCTGTGTGCCTAGAGCCCGTGCTCCGCAACAAGAGAAGCCACCGCAATGAGAAGCCCGTGCACCGCAACGAAGAGTAGCCCCCGCTTGCCGCAACTAGAGAGAAGCCCGTGCGCAGCAATGAAGACCCAAGGCAGCCAAAAAACAAAAAAAAGAGTACTAGCAAACAGAATCCAACAACACATTAAAAGGATCATACACCATGATCAAATGGGATTTATCCTAAAGTGGATTAGAGACCTAAATGTAAGACCGGACACTATAAAACTCTTAGAGGAAAACCTAGGAAGAACACTCTTTGACATAAATCACAGCAAGATCTTTTTTGATCCACCTCCTAGAGTAATGGAAATAAAAACAAAAATAAACAAATGGGACCTAATGAAACTTAAAAGCTTTTGCACAGCAAAGGAAACCATAAGCAAGACAAAAAGATAACCCTCAGAATGGGACAAAATATTTGCAAACGAATCAACGGACAATGGATTAATCTCCAAAATATATAAATAGCTCATGCAGCTCAATATTAAAGAAACAAACAACCCAATCCAAAAATGGGCAGAAGACCTAAATAGACATTTCTCCAAAGAAGACATACAGATGGCCAAGAAGTACATGAAAAGCTGCTCAACATCACTAATTATTAGAGAAATGCAAATCAAAACTGCAATGAGGTATCACCTCACAGCAGTTAGAATGGGCATCATCAGAAAATCTACAAACAACAAATGCTGGAGAGGGTGTGGAGAAAAGGGTACCCTCTTGCACTGTTGGTGGGAATGTAAATTGATACAGCCACTATGGAGAACATTATGGAGGTTCCTTAAAAAACTAAAAATAGAATTACCCTGTAACCCAGCAATCCCACTACTTGGCATATACCCAGAGAGCACCATAATTCAAAAAGACACATGCACCCCAACGTTCATTGCAGCACTATTTACAATAGCCAGGTCATGGAAGCAACCTAAATGCCCATCGACAGACGAATGGGTAGAGAAGATGTCGTACATATATACAATGGACTTTTACTCAGCCATAAAAAGGAACGAAATTGGGTCATTTGTAGAGACGTGGATGGATCTACAGAGTGTCATACAGAGTGAAGTAAGAAAGAGAAAAACAAATATCGCATATTAACACATATATGTGGAACCTAGAAAAATGGTACAGATGAACCGGTTTGCAGGGCAGAAATTGAGACACAGATGTAGAGAACAGACGTATGGACACCAAGCAGGGAAAGCAGCGGGTGGGGGGGGGTGGTGTGATGAATTGGGAGATTGGGATTGACATGTATACACTGACATGTATAAAATGGACGACTAATAAGAACCTGCTGTATAAAACAATAAATAAATTAAGTAAAGAAAAGAAAAGCAGGATGTGCTTATACACACTCTTGAATATTTATAAAACATTTGTGGAAGGTTACCCAACACTGTTCTGTACAGTTTATTTTTTGATTGTGTGTATGTATTACATTTTTCCTAAAGAAAAAAACATTTAAATAATATAGATATCAATCAAAATTGAGGGAAATCAACCTGTTAATAGATGTGGTATCTCCATGAATGTTTCCTCATTTCATTTACTGGAGTCTTATTCTATCCACTCTGCTGCCTCACTGACTGGCATGCAGCAGGACACTCATAATTCCAATCAGATAGAGGTAATTTCCTCCTACATTTTTTAAAAGGGAAAACCCATCCTTAGTAACTGCTGGCTAAGGTTTACAAAATTTAACAAACAATTTCTTTCCCCAATGTCTCCCTAAAATCCAGGACAGCTGGCCTTAAACCACAGTAGACAGACCCTAACAAAATAAACTCCTAAAACCAGTCCCAGAAAAACACATGGATCTTCCATGTGGGAAAGTGGGTAGATCAACTTGACCCATAGCCACGATGGGGAAAGTGCCCTGGGCGCCTCCCCTGGTGGAATGCAGGCTAGGGGTGTTTTTATTGTTGTCATCACAGTTACACACGTTATCAGGGATAAACCCACCTATTGTCCTCACCAGTGTGGTTTGGGAGGATCAGTGACATTAACATTTTTGCAAAATAACTACAGTTTGCAGGGTATGCTCATAATCATATTTAGCCATTTATGGTACCTAAATGTAAGGCTTGGAATCATGACCCCTCGAGCTATGGAAGTTCTATATGGCTCACCTGCATTGATCTGTGTTTCAGCAACATTGCCAGGAAAGCCTCTATCGAAGTTCCTTACGGTCCAGGTAATCATGTCCCTTCCCCTCTATAAAAATCTCCTTAGGCTCAGCATCCCCCTTGGCTTGCAGTAAATGAACACTGTCACTTTTCCCCACTACCCTACCATGATAAGGACAAAATAATAATAATAATACTGCTCCGTGTATTTTCTTATTCTTTCCTTCCTTTCCATTTCCCCCACCACAAACTTTGTCCAATGCATCATCACTATTTGGACTCTGGTAATATTTTGCTACCTCTTATCTTTAATCTTAATAGCTTTCACTTCCAGATCACACACAAGGAGCCAGGTACTGTTGCTACAAGTTGTATGTACATCACCTCAGTCTCTCTCCCCCTTGCTTACACCACCACCACTAGATTAATCTTCTGAAAATATGACCTGCTACATCTCACTGGTACATACACATTAAAAAAGTTTTAAGGTGGGCTTCCCTTTAAGGTGGCGCAGTGGTTGAGAGTCTGCCTGCCGATGCAAGGGACACGGGTTCGTGCCCCGATCTGGGAAGATCTCACATGCCATGCCGCAGAGTGGCTGGGCCCGTTAGCCATGGCCGCTGAGCCTGCGCGACCGGAGCCTGTGCTCCGCAACGGGAGAGGCCACAACAGTGAGAGGCCTGCGTACGGCAAAAAAAAAAAAAAGTTTTAAGGGTTCCCTTTGCTTATGGACGAAAATCCTTATTAACCTGGAATTCCAAGCCCACCTCCATCTAGATGCCATCCATTTCTTCAATCTTATCTTCCCTACATCAACTGTGCTCCAGCTAAACACATCCTCTCACCGCTGTCGGTGGTAGCATTACTTAAACCTGCCTACCCACGATTCCCACAGTTCTCAGCCTCTACCCCTCTGGTTTGGAATGGAGCACACAAAAGCTAGTGCTGCACAGTTTTACTTTTTATTTTTAGATTATTCCCTGTGTTCACCTGAGGCTGCAGACTTTCCTGGCACAGAGACTGAGTCTGATAACACCACATATGCCTTTTGGAGCAGTTAAATAAATACTTGTTGATGAACAGTTAACACATTGTACCTCAATGTGGGCATCTTATATAGTCTTTTGGTTTATACTGAACGTTGGACTTAACACGTGTGTTTTCACGTAACCTTTTATCTGTGCTTGCCACAGTGCGTGGAGGGTAAAGCACTTAAAAGAGAAGCCTTATCTGCTCTGGGCCAGTTGCAGCACAGATTCGAATGTTAATTGGCCTCAGACCACAGATTCCAATCTGACCGCTCTCTTCTCCCAAAGAGGAAAAACACTTCCACATGAATGTAGAGACCAAAAATGAGGCTGACTCTTCTGTTCTCCAAAACACAAGCATGTCAGGTCTGCACACATGAAAACCGTGTGTGATAAACTGACAATGTCACATCCAGTATCTGAAGTACGACTTGCAGTCACAGAGGAAACAGGAAATTCCTTGCGTGGGTCATTTGATAAAGCTTTTTTGTTGCTATTATTCACCTTTACAGTCATCACAAAAGGGGACTTTTGAAGGAATTTTCTTAGGGAGGAAGTAAGGTGAACTAATTGGTACTTTCCCCACTGAGGAAGGTGTGTACCGTGTGTTTATGAAAGAATCTGATTGTAACCTGAATCCACTTCCCTGAGTCTAGTCATCAAAAGTATGCAATTCCTCACAAAAGGTTTACAAAGAATACAGCAAAGTTCAGATGGGCATTTAATCTCAAGGCAGTGTTTTTGCTTCACAACAATTCCCAACTGTGTAAAAGGAAGTAAAAGCTAATATTGATGTCTCTTTTAAAATAAAAAACAAGATGTGCACATATATTATGGTATTTCCAATCATCAAGCCTGAGATAAAAGTGTAAATTTTAATCTGTCTGCTTTGCTTTTGTACAACATTTGTGATAATGTTTGTCCTAGAAACTAGAGGAATATGGGTTAGAGTTGAAAGCATTAACCATTAAATAGTTTCTACCTTTGTCCCATCCAAAGAAAGTATATGCAGTTGATTTTATAATTCCTAGGGAAGTGCTTTACTTCACAAAACACCACAAATGTTCATTCAGATTCCTTATATCAATAAGCTTTGGGGTAGTAGCGTTTCTTTTTAATAGTTATATGGGTCACTAATTTCAGAGTGACAGCCCCACTTAGTTTCCTACCCAAAAAATAGTTATCTACTTCCATGAATCATTTCCTTTCTCATTCCAAGACAAAAATAAAAGGAACTTTTAAATTCACTTAACTTTAAAGAATTTTAATTTCTGGTGTCATGAATGATATTATCTCATCCCACTTTATTTAAGCCACTGAGTATCCTTTAAAAAGCTACAAAATAACTTGTTCTTTGGGAACTACTTTCATGGAATAAACAAGACCAAACATTTGACTCTAATCAGCTGGTAGTCCCTGTGTGCACCTGGTCTGGATGGGTTAATAATGCTATGCTTTGGACTTGCAGCCCAGTCTGCATTTACTGGATACAGGTTTCTCATACAAAAAGAAAAAATGAGGAGTATCTGTCTTCTTTTTTGCCAATATCGGAGGTGATATTCAAAGTATTTTATGACTGATACAGCACAGGTGCCCACTATTAGAACAGACACCAGCAAAACCAGAGGTTCACGTCCACATTTCAGCCGTGGTACTTATCATTTTAACACTAAAGGATGCACTGTGTCATCCCTTACTTTCATTAAATCCTTTATCCAAATAAAAGATAGTAAACATCTTTAAAATATCTTAAGCTTCTTATTACCCTACAGGGTAATATTGATATAATTTTCTATGTGCTTTATAAGCTGAAATATATCAGTAATATTTACTTCATAATACCTATATGGAGAACAGGTGAAAAAGCAAAAGAGGAAAAGAAGGGTGTATTTCCTTTCCTTTGAGAATCTTAGAGTATCGAGGGAGGGATAAAAGACCTTTTTAACTGAGTAATAACTCAAAAAGAAAGTGATAAAACAAAAAGAACATTTAATCACCAAGGGTATACCGCCAGAGATATGAACAACTAACAGTGAGTCAACGACGGAAGCCTTCTTAAAGAAAATACACTTTAAGTGTATTTTCTTAAGTGAATACGGATTTGGAAAAGATGAGAAATCCAAAGAAATGAAGGGCAAGGGCATGTGCACAAGTAAAGAACCAACAAGGTGTCTGTGAGCAGATTGGTTTGGTGGGCAACAGCGGGGGAGAAGGGTCCATTAAAGGAAGAAACTAGAAAACCATTTCTTTGATGTTTATAGGTAATTCCATGTGGAAACTACTAACTCCATGGAAGAAGTAGATCTTCAGCAAAATTCAAAAAGTTCATTATGAGGATAAGATATTGCATTTAAGATTTAGCATGGTAGAGAATATTAAGTTTGGGGCACACCAGCAAAAATGATAGAAAATTTTGACTTGTTCTTTAAAAATTATTTAAACAATAAATTTAAGAGATGACAGTATGGAGGGTGGGAACAAGGAAGAATTCTTCTGTGGGAGGAACACAGGAGAGTTGATCAGAAGTTTAGAGCTGGAAAGAAATTTTTATCTGGGCCCATGGGTAAATCTTTGAAACTCACTGTAAATGTGTTTGAAAGAGTACATGCACTTTTCTGGGAAAAGAATCCATCATTTCATTAAATTCTCAGTGATGCCTGTGACAGAAAATACTCATCTTCCTCAGTAAGGCTAAGTGTTTTTTCCAGGTTCACACAAGAGCTGGTGACAAAGCTATAACCAGAGTCTACCACCATAAAATTCATTCACTCATTCATTTTTCATTCAACAATTGCAACCATTCATTCAAGCACCTACACTGCGCCAGGCACAGTTCTAATTGGTAGAATTACAGCAGTCAATGAAAGAAACAAAAAGTGCTGCTTCTGTGGAGCTCACGTACTAATGGGGAAAGACAGCAATAAACAAAATAAATGAGCAACTATATAGTGTGTTCGAAGGTGAAAAGTGCAAAGGAGAAAGAAAAAAGAAGCAAAAGAAGGAAGAGGGAGAGTGCATTTTTAAAATCACTCTTAGTAGGTGGCAGTAATTCCAGAGGGTTTTCCTGTGTGTTCCTAAAGTCAAAGTAATCAGAATAAATAGAGCTGTGGAGAAAAACTGAACTGAATCTTTGAGAGAAGTAAATGAGTGAGGATTATAATCCACTCTAGGATTGAAGCCAATATCCAGGTTTTTCAACTGCAGTTTGGCCAAGATCTATCAGCAGTTTTTTTTTTCTAATTAAGGAATAAACAGTGTCCATCAATTCCACTTATTTCTATCACTGATGTTTATGGAAATGCAAAACACCAGGAGCTATGAGTATCCTCCAAGGGTCTTCTTGGAAGCAATGGCTCGTTAGCCAAAGAAAAGTGAGCAATCTGTTTAAAGGCAAGAGCACCATTTTATGAAAAATAACTATACACAGAACAGAAATAATATGTTTGATTCTAATAGAATAAATAATGTAGGATTTGTTCATAGATATCTCTTAAATCCATATAAAAATCAAAATGTTTAAATGAAATTGTCTTTCACATTTGGCAAACATACAATGAAAAACAAAATCTCTACTAATCTTTATCCATATGTGGCACAGAGACACACACATATATGTGGATGTGGATGTGTAAGTGTGTGTGTGTGTGTGTGTGTGTGTATGCCTGCAGCTACCATCACAGATGTGCACTAATTTCACTGCCTTTTTAGGGGTTTAAATGAAGCAGGTGTTCCCAAGCAGACAGAGTGAGACAAAGAGTTCACTAAAGGTCAGAAAAAACAGTTTTTTTCTTTTTTAATAATTTGACCCTGTGCACCCAGCTACCCACTAAAGATGATATCATTAATAATTACCAATAATAATGCTAGCATAAATAACCGAAGTTTATAACCTATGTAAATGCCACCCACTGGACTTTGAAATGGTAGAAGCTGAACACGTCCACAAATCAGCTGGTTCTTGTCAAAAGGAAAGCCAGAAGCAGTGGCAGAAAATACACCTTTTGTTTTCAGTGTCAACAAGCTATTTGTCAGGAAACAAAAGGAAGGCTCTGCCAGCCCTGGAGGGTTTTTCTGAACCTGAAAATTGGTTTTCTGCTTGTTTTTGCTCAGAGTTAGAGGAAAAGACAGTTGCACAAGTATATTAAAGCTTCACTCCTGGGAACTGTTATGAGGAAAGGTTGCTGAGAAAAGCAAAACTGTCCCTCACCTGCCACACACACACCAGGGCCACTTAACTTCCTGCAGGGCCTGTTTCCAACCCCAGTTTGCCTAAGAATGCCAGGAAGAATGTGTACAAGGCAAATGCTCCCAGGCCTGAGGTGGAGTTCAGGATGCTTCAGGTTCCAAAGCCCAGCCCACAATTCAGAGGCTTGGAACCTCATGGCTCACGGGCCCAGCCGCTCCGCGGCATGTGGGATCTTCCCCGACCGGGGCACGAACCCGTGTCCCCTACATCGGCAGGCGGACTCTCAACCACTGCGCCACCAGGGAAGCCCCAACCCTGTTTTCTGAGTGGAAAGCCTTTCTCTTATGTCTGTATCATCCACCCCAAACCTTTGTTCTCTCGGGTCTACTCTGCCCCACGCTGGACTTCACTCTCTCATTTTCAACCCATCCAACAAGTTATAAATTCAGTCCAAACTTTATGCAAAATTTGTGAAGAGCAAAGATTTAAGTACAATCTAGAATAGAAAACAAGTTCAAACATGTGTCAGAAATCTCTGTTCTTAGAAATTTATATCTTCTCCCCTGAGGAGAAAATTTCCTATCACCTCTTTTCCCTCAGATCCAGGGCCACCTGCTTTTACAACAAAATACCCTCTGCTTTTGTATGCAAAGCAATTTGGTTCTGGGCCTCCTTCTGGATACTCCAATAGACATTAAATTATTCTGTCCTATAAAGGCCCATCCACTCCAGGTCTTGATTCTCATCAGCACCAACAGTCAGAGTTTTGAAAATAGAACTTTTTTCAGCACATCAAATCCTTAGGCAGAGCATCTCTCACACCATAGCCCATATCAGAGGGTGGCGATGTAGTTATGCGTTCTCTTGCTGACAAAGACACACCCAAGTATAAGGGTGAAGGGGCAAAGTTTCGTGCAGTTACAATTTATGCTTTAAATAATGCAACTTTATTAAAATAATGAATTTCTTGAATTAGGTTAAAATATTTGCTGTCTCAAAGTACCTTCATAAGGGGATAAACTCCAATGATACACAATGTAAATATTACTTATAAATAGCACATAAGCTATTTGTACACAAGTATGTGTTCTAAGAAGCTGAAATATGCCCTGCGTGGATGGCCACCTTACTAATTAGCCAATTGCAATTCAATAAGGTATCATTTCATAATTTGGATGATACAAAGACTTTTCCAGCTACTAAAACACTATGCTAACTTCTTGGCCTGGGATTAATTGAAGAACTCAGTGAAATACAGAGTACACTACACTCTGACCTGTCAGGTGTGTCCCAGAAAAGACATTTTTAAATCTTACACATTTGAAAAGACTTGCTGTTGGAATGAGAGCACAGGACAGGAATACCCTAGAGCGTCAGGATTGGGGCCCTCAATAAGAATGAGGGGCAGGTTTTGGCGACACTGAGTGATAGTAGATTTATTATATGAGACACCTCCTTATTTAATTCCTACTCCTCCTTTGGATTGCAGCTCAAGCCTCTTGGGCTAGGAAATCCTTGTCTCCTTACAATACTTGTAAGTGCCAAGAGAGCAAAACCCTATCTTTCTGGTCATCACTGCAATGCTCAGAGCCTAGCACAACACCTGGTATTAAATATACTCTCAGTAAGTCCGCCTGCCGATGCAGGGGACACGGGTTCATGCCCCGGTCCGGGAAGATCCCACATGCCGCGGAGCGGCTAGGCCCGTGAGCCATGGCCACTGAGCCTGTGCATCCAGAGCCTGTGCTCTGCAACGGGAGAGGCCACAGCAGTGAGAGGCCCACGTACCTCAAAATAAATAAATAAATAAATACATATACTCTCAATAAATACCATGAATGAATGAACAAATTATTATTTGGGGATATGAGTCTTACCAAGTTAAAGTGAGTCTTACAAAGTTAAAGCTGACCAAATAACTTCAAAAAATAGATCATTATTATAGTGAGAATTGTCTGAAGGTTTGGAACAGAGAGCAAAAGAATAAGTCAGATTTTATCAGTCATGAATATCCTCATAGCCAATCAGATGATCACAGTCCTATAAAAAAGGTGACAATAACAACAATCTCCATAAGGATAACATGTGGATTTCACTTCACAATTCACAGTGTCATCACCTACGTCATGGCACTCATTCTCACGGCAAATCTTGGGGTCGTCAGAGCAGGTGCTTCAATATCCCCATTTTGTGGAGGAGGAAACTAGAGCCGGGAGAAATTGCATAACCTGATCAGGTCATGCAGAGAGCAACCAGTGCCAGTGTGTTGGTAGATGTCCAAAGCAGTTAGGTATGACCTCTCTAAAACTGTGCAGAATGTGGAGTAGGAAATGTGGACTTGTCCTCAAATCAAAATTTTACTCGACAGAGTGGGTCAGAAATATAAAGAAACGATTGCATAAAGAGGAGCATCAGGTTGAAACTATTATAAAAAGACATTTAAAAAATTTTACCTAAATTCTTAGAAAACTGCCCCACAAGGAGGTCTTAGTAGAAAACAGGATGTTTGGGGACACATCCCTTTCACTGTGAATAGATAAGTTCTCTTTTAGCTATCTCCCAGAGAGAATGCTAAACAGAGTGAACCATTGCTTTGGACTATTGTAACAAATCATGTACTTTTTTCATTTTTTAAATTTCCCTTCAACTTCACTGATTTCCCACCAAAAAAAAAGAAAATCATATGAGGATATTTACCCTTCATTTTCTTTGAAATTCTGCGTAAAAAAATATTATATACAACACAAAGTATTGTTCACTTTCAATAGTTTTGACTTACTAAGAGCCAACTTATTAAAAATGTTCCCACAGGGACTCCCCTGGTGGTCTAGTGGTTGAGACTTTGCCTTCCAATGCAGGGTGTGCAGGTTCGATCCCTGGTCAGGGAACTAAGATCCCACATGGCGTGCGGCCAAAAAACCAAAACAGAAAACAGAAAAAATATTGTAACAAATTCAATGAAAGACTTTAAAAATGGTCCACATCAAAAAAATCTTTTAAAAAAATGTTCCCACAGAATATCAGAGTATACTTTTTTAAAGTTAAACACTAATTCCTGTTTGTTGTTCAGAGGTAGACTCGGTTGCATAAAGATCAAAACTTGAAAATGGAAAGCAAAATAAGATTCAAATACATATTTAAATAAGTAAAACAATCCTAAAATTATAGATGAGATTGCAAATAATGAAGTATGAAGCTTAAAGCAGCTTTTCTACTACACTATCAACCAAAAAATTGATTAAACATCTCAAAAATAAAACCAAATTATCACTTATTCTTTCTATAGAAAATGATATTACAAAATCATTTTCACATGAAGAGCCAATCAAAGAAAATGAAGTTAAAAAAAAGCAGGGGAAAACTTTATAGAGAATGTAGTTCATTAATATCTTACTATAGTTATAATGTTTATTATTTGTCAGCTACTTTAAATAATTTGTAGTGATTTCACCTTCTGTTCTTGATAAATATTCCCCTTCTTACCAAATTTTGTCTACATAATTTTGAATTCTTTTTTTAAAGAGAACCTCCCCGTCCAGACTATATAAGCTATAGGCCCATGAAACCTAGATCCACCCATGTTCAGAAATATTTTCTTAGACAGAAAATCTCAATGACAAGACACAAGTTTCCCACCTCCTTTAGTTTCCATGTACATACTCATAACATTTTTAAACTTTGCATTATAGTAATTTTCAAACACAGTCCAAAGTGCAGAGAATAGTTTAATGACCCACTTTTACCCAATAGCCAACTTTAATTATTACCAACATTTTTTAAATCTTATTTCTTGTAGCACAGGCATACCTTGGAGATATTGAGGGTTTGGTTCCAGACCACTGAAATAAAGTGAATATCACAATAATAAAGCGAGTCACATGAATTTTTTGGTTTCCCAGTACATATAAAAGTTATGTTTACACATTGTAGCATATTAAGTATGCAATAGCATTATGTGTACAAAAACAATGTAATACCTTAATTAAAAAATACTTTATTGATTTAAAATTCTAACCATCATCTGAGCCTTCAGTGAGTTGTAATCTTTTTGCTGGGGGAGAGTCTTGCTCCCATGTTAATTGCTGCTGACTGATCAGGGTGGTGGTTACTGAAGGCTGGGGCAGTTGTGGCACGAACCCGTGTCCCCTGCATCGGCAGGCGGACGCTCCACCACTGCGCCACCAGGGAAGCCCGTAGCAATTTCTTAAAATAAGACAACAGTGAAGTTTGCCGCATTGATGGACTCTTCCTTTCATGAACGATTTCTCTGTAGCATGCAATGCTGTTTGATACATTTTACCCACAGAATTGCTTTCAAATTTGGAGTCAACCCTCTCAAACTCTGCTGCTGCTTTATCAACTAGGTTTATGTAATACTCCAAATCTTTTGTTGTCATTTCAACAATCTTTATAGCATCTTCACCAGAAGTAGATTCCACTTTCTTTGCTCATCCTTAGGAAGCAACTCCTCATCCATTAATGTTTTATCATGAGATTGTAGCAATTAAATCACATCTTCAGGCCCCACTTCTAATTCTGGTTCTCTTGTTATTTCTACCACATCTTCAGTTCCTTCCTCCACTGAAGCCTTGAACCCCTCAAAGTCATCTGTGAGGGTTGGAATCAACTTCTTTCCAACTCCTTTAATGTTGATATCTTGATCTCTTCCCATGAATCACAAATGTTCTTGACGGCATCTAAAATGGTGAATCCTTTCCAGGTTTTCAGTTTACTGTGCCCAGATCCATCAGAGGAACCACTGTCTATGGCAGCTATTGCCCTATGAAATGTAGTTCTTAAATAATAAGACTTGAAAGTAGAAATTACTCCTTGATCCATGGGCTGCAGAATTGATGTTGTCTTAGCAGACATGAAAACAAAATGAATCTCATTGTACATCTCCATCAGAGCTCTTGGGTGACCAGGTGCATTGTCAATGAGCAGTAATATTTTGAAAACAATCTTTTTTTTCTGAGCAGCAGGTCTCTAAAGTGAGCTTTAAATATTCTGTAAACCATGTTGGAAACAGATGTGCTGTTATCCAGGCTTTGTTGTTTCACTTATAAAGCACAGGCAGAGTAGATTTAGCATACTTCTTAAGGGCCCTAGGATATTTGGAATGGAAAATGAGCGCTGGCTTCAATTTAAAGTCACCAGCTACATTAGCCCCTACCTAACAAGAGAGTCAGCCCATCCTTTCAAACCATTTCTCCTATCTAGCTATGAAAGTCCTAGATGGCATCTTCTTCCCACCTAAGACTACTTAATCTTCATTGAAAATTTCTTGTTTAGTGCAGCCACCTTCATTAATTATCTTAGCTACATCTTCTGGACAACTTGCTACAGCTTCTACATCAGCACTTGCTGCTTCCCCTTGCATTTTTAGGTTATGGAGATGGCTTCTTTCTTTAAGCCTCATGAATCAACCTGTACTAGCTTCAAAGTTTTCTTCTGCAGCTTCCTCACCTCTCTCAGTCTTCGTAGAACTGAAGAGAGTTAGAACTTTGCTCTGGATTAGGCTTTGGTTTAAGGAAATGTTGTGGCTGGTTTGATCTCTGTCTAGACCACTAAAACTTTCTCCATATGAACAGTAAGGTGGCTTTGCTTTCTTATCATTTGTATGTTCACTGAAGCAGTACATTTAATTCCCTTCAAGAACTTTTCCTCTCTGTTCACAATTTGGCTAACTGTTTGGCACAAGAGGCCCAGCTTTCAGACTATCTTGGCTTTCAACATGCCTTCCTCACTGAGCTTAATCATTTCTAGCTTTTTATTTAAAGCAAGAGACATGCAACTCTTCCTTTCACTTGAACACGTAGAGGTTATTATGGGGTTATTAACTGGCCTAACTTCAATATAGTTGTGTCTCAAGGAATAGGGATGCTTGTTGGAGGAGAGGGAGAGAAATGAGGGAACAGCCGGTTGGTGGAGTAGTCAGAACACACACAACGTTTATCAAGTTCTCTGTTTTATATGTGGTACGTGGAGCCCCCAACAATTACAATAGTAACATCAAAGATCACCAATCACAGATCACTGTAATAAATGTATTAATAACAATAAAGTTTGAAATGCAGCATGAATTACAAAAATGTGACACAGAGACACGAAGTGAGCAAATGCTACTGGAAAAACGGCACCAATAGACTTACTCAACACAGGGTTTCCAATATTTGGTGGGAAAATTTGAGTAAAAAAAAAAGAACTACAAAAATTTCAATGGTTTTATGTTGTTTTTAAAAATGATATTTTATAATCTACTAACTTTTAAAATCAGATTCTTTATATTCTTTAGAAACTAAAAAAATAAATTTTAAAATGTTTTAAATGCTGAGAAATATCTAAAGGAAAAACATTAAAATAAATAAACATTTACTGAGGCCTACTCTGAGACTATGCTTGCTTTTACAAATTTACACTATAATTGGAAAAACATACATGTAGATCAGTATAAAAAGAAAAAAAAGTCAAAACATTTACACTACCTAACCATATCATACATCATTTTGATGTCAGATAATTGGAGAAATACATTTTAAGAGCAATGTATTGTAAAGTGTTTCATAATTGACATGTATGATCAATATGTCAATGGTGCAGAAAAAATTTCACATATAGTGGCTGATAAGGCAGAGACCATGAAAAAAAAAAAAGACTAGTGCTGTATATTGCCTGAAATATATAACTATACTTCTACTTTCAAATTAAAGTGCTATTTTTAGGAGTTTGATTTGACAAATGAGAAACAAGGATTTTTCTGCCTTATAATTTCTCTATGCCGCCTATAATCTTCATGTCCATTGTATGTAATTAACTGAAATTAAATTACAGCAGTAATCATGTCACTTGAAAAGAAATCCCTGATAACAAAAATAAGATTGCAAAACTGTAAGCAAACGTACACATATCTTCCTAGTGCTTTTTCAAAACCGTACCAGAGAGCCCCTTTAAAAATAATAGAAAAAAGAAGAACAAATTGAACCTAAGAGACAGTGGAAAGAAATAATAAAAACAACAGTGGAAAAAACAAAAAATAGAAAAAAATCCACAAGACAAAAATTGATTTTTTTCAAAGATTAATAAAAGGTATAAACCTCTAGCAATATTGTTCAAGGAAAAAACAAATTATCAATATCTGCAGTTAAAGGGACCATCACAGATTCCCACAGACATTAAAACAACAATAAAGGACTATTGTTAACAATTATATGTCAATAAATCTGACAACTTGGATGAAATAGACATGTCCCTTGATAAATACATCTTACCCAACTAACACAAGGAGAAATATAAACTTTTAATAACCTTACATTCATTAAAGAAATTGTATTCATAATTTAAAACCTTCCCACAAAGGAAACTTCATGTCCCCAAGGCTTTACAGGTGAATTCTACCAAAATTTAAGGAAGAAATAATATCAATCTTACATACAAACCATTTCAGAAAATACAAGAAGAAAGGATATTTTCCAATTTATTTTATAAAGCCAGAATTACTGTGATATCAAAATCAGATATTTCAAGAAAAGAAAACTACAGATAAATATCTCTCATTAGCCCAGATGCAAAACCTTTAAAATATATTAGTAAATTAGATCCAAATATATATATATCTATCTCTCACAAATCAAGTGGGGCTTATTCCCACTTGGGGATAAAGAAAGTTGATTTATATTTAAAATTCAATGCAACTGACCATATTAATGGACTAAAAATAAAAACTACATAACCTAACCTAACATCACAGTCAATGGTGAAATAAGAACAGGATAGAGATACAAGTAGTTATATACCTTGTAAGAGGCAAAGTGTGCAGCTAAAGCCCAGTAAGTTTAACTATCTACTAAGATAGAATGCCACTAATTCTCAGAAGAATGTGACAGAATCTAGAGTAGCTGCAAGAATGTCCTGTATTCAACCAAACATTAGATTGCAAAGAAACAGGAAAGTGTGATCCACACTCAAGAAAAAAATGCAGTCAATAGAAATTAACTCCAAGTAGGCCCAGATATTGGGTTTAAAAATGGGCAAAAGACTTGGACAGACACTTCACAAAAGGAGGTATAAGACTGGCCAACACCCACAGGAAACGGTGCTCAACTTCATTAGTCATTAAGGAAGTGCAAATTTAAACCACAGTGAGATATTTATACCCAGTAGAAGGGCTAACATTAAAAAGACCAAGAATACCAAACACTGGCAAGATACAAAGCATCCCTCATATGTTGTTGTAAGAATGTAAAATAGTACAACACTTTGAAGAACTATTTGGCAATATCTTATAAAGTTACCCATACATTGACCCTATGACACAGCCATTCCACTCTTGGGTATTTACTTAAGAAAAATGAAATCATGTCCACAGATAGACTTGCACAAAAATACTGATAGCAGGGCTTCCCTGGTGGCGCAGTGGTTGAGAGTCCGCCTGCCAATGCAGGGAACACGGGTTCGTGCCCCGGTCCGGGAAGATCCCACATGCCGCGCGGCTAGGTCCGTGAGCCATGGCCGCTGAGCCTGCGCATCTGGAGCCTGTGCTCCGCAACGGGAGAGGCCACAACAGTGAGAGGCCCGCGTACCGCAAAAAGAAAAAAATACTGATAGCAGTTTTACTCATGATGGGCAAAAATGGGAAACAGCCCAAATATCCATCAAAGCGAAAATGAAAAGGCAAATCGTGGTACAGCATACAATGAACTAGGACTTAACACTAAAAATCAAACTAATGGTAATACAACAACATGGTTGAGTCCCAAAACCATTATATTGAGCAAAAGAAGCAAGACACAAAAAAATAAATGTAGGACTGCACTTATGTGAAGTGCCAGAATGGGCAAAACTAAGAAATCACAACAGTGTTTGTCCAGGGGCAAGGGAAGAGGGAGTGTCTGGAAAAGGACAGTGAGGGAACTTTCTGAGGTAATGGGAATGTTCTACAACTTAATTGTTGTGTCGTTTATATGGGCGTATGTATACAGTTATCAAACTTCTTCGAAATGTAAGTTTAGGATCCATGCATTTTGCTGTGTGTAATCTGTACTTCATAAAACTTACTTTTTAAAAAAACCATTCGATGTAGTTTTTATAATGCCAATATTTCCTTAGTTATACTTGAAAATAAGTAGGTTGGCATTTGCAAAAAAGATTCACTTGGAAAGTTTGACCTCCTCAGAAATCTCCCTTTAATAAAATGTATCTGTGCTGCCTTGGGCACCTACAAATGTCCACCCTCCCTTTTTAGATGCCCCATATGAATATAACTGTCCTGGCTTCTGCTTCTTTAGGATTCTATTCTCAGGTAAGGGATGGGGTATGGAAATGTGAGTCTCTTGAGGATATTAATATCTACTTCCCTGGTAAGATATTTACCTTTTTAAAAAAGATCTTCTGCATAGAAGGCTTTAACTCAAAGGGCAGCAAAAATTCCAGGCTCCATGAAAAGGAGAAGCTGGGATTAGTGCAGCCTCATAACATCTGTCAGATGATACCACATAGGCTGCCACTGCTTCTTTGATTATGACAGTATAGACATACTCACATTTTCAGGGGACTAACTGGTGCTCAAAGCCTGAAGTCAAGAAAGTAAATATCTAATCTTCAATATGTCATACAAAGCTATGCTTCTGGTTAGCTAGTTTTTTTAGGAAGGAAATATTAAGACCAAGAAGCAAACAAAAATACATTGTTTGCTTTCACTTCTATTTGGAAAATGACTATAAACTTCATCTTAAAATCTATATATGAACTCTATGCTTATTTAACTGTAAAAAATTATTTTAATTTTCAGTTCTAAAAGGAAACTACCACTACTGATGAAGGCATTGTGAACTTCTGCCTGAACCTTGAACATATTTTCAAAGTAATCAAGCCCTTTTCAGAAATAATAAAGCTTGAAGCCACACCCTTATAATTTTGACCTTTTTAAAAGACCAGGCTTATTAGAAGGCCCAAACACCCAAGGTATGTGATTATATCTTTCTCTGATAGTCTATTTTTCAGCAATGTTCTCACCTATTACTAACCTTTCATGGGTTATAATCCTTTGTTGTTATGAGTCACGTTACATTGATTCTGTAATACAGGACAGTAAACACACTTAGGAGAACAAGCTAAAAGTTCTCGGTTTATGCTTGAGTCCAAAGTCTGCCATTTACTCTCTGGAAATGAATATGCTTTACATGCTGCATGACCTCTGACCTTAGCTTCCTTCTCAACATTTCTATTGGATGCCTCTTATTCTGGTAATCTACCAATAACTCTATAAGGCACAGAGAGCAGGAGTCCTATCATTCCATGCTCTTCTTCCTTCATGACAGTACCTACAGTAGAGGCACTTTGTGTTTCTTCTTCACAATGCTAAAACCATCAAAAATATTTTTTAAAGACTCCAGCGATATAGACTGTGGCTAATTCATACATTTATTCATTTACATAGTTTTTGACTTTGGAATCAAGACTACTGATTTCACTTCAGAAGAGTGCAGCAAGTAAGTCTCCAATTAAAATGCACTAATGTAACATAAAAAAAAATCTTCAGAATCTAGGGCTATGCAAAGAGATCTTAAACTTTTCACCAAAAGTATTATACATAATAGGGAAACATGATAAAATGAACCTCAGCAAAATTAAAAACTTTTGCTCTGTGAAAGATCCCATTAAGGAGATAAAAAGACAACCTACAGACTGAAAGAAAATATGTATATTATATGCAAACCACATATATGACAAAGGGTTAGTGTCTAGAATATATAAAGAATTCTTAAAATTCAACAGTAGAAAAAAAAATCCTTTAAGAAAATGAGCAAAAGACATAAAGAGACACTTCATGGAAGAGGACATACAAAGGGCAAATAAACACATAAAAAGATCTTCAACATCATTAGCCACTAGGGAAATGCAAATTAAAATAAAAAGATATCATTACCCCTTATCAGAATGGCTAAAATAAAAAATGACAATACTAAATGTTGGTAAGGATGCAGAGCAGCTGGATCACTCATACATTGCTGGCGGGAATATAAAATGCTGCAGCCACTCTGGATAACGGTTTGGCTAATTTTTATAAAACTGAAATGCAACTATCATATGCTTAGCAATTGTACTCTTGTGCATTCATCCTAGAGGAATGAAGACTTATGTTCACACAAAAACCTGAGTAAGAATGTTTATAGAAGCTTTACTTATAATACCCAAAACATGTAAATAACTCAAATGCTCTTCAGTGGGTGAATGGTTAAACAAACTGTGTGCATCCACATCATGGAATACTATTCAGCAATGAAAAGGAACAAACTACTGATACCCACAACAACCTACATGAATTGCCAGGGCACTACACTGGGTGGGAAAAAAATCAAATCTCAAAATGTATAATTCCATTTATGTAACATTCTTGAAATAAAACTAAAGAAATGGAGATTAGTAGTTTTCAGGGGACGGGGCCAGGAGCTGGAGGGAACAGGAGTGGGGTGGTGAGAAGCAGGGCAGTGGCTGACTACAAAAGAGTAAGAAGAGGGATTCTTGTGGTGATGGAACTGCCTGAATCTTGACTACATCGATATCAATATTTTGGTTCTGATATTGCAGTATAGTTTTGAAGGATGTTACCATTAGGGAAAAGAGGGGGAAAGATATACTGAATCTCTCTGTATTATTTCTATCAACTCCATGTGAACCTACCATTATCTCAAAATAAAATGTTTTACTTAAAAAACTGATGTTTACAACTATTACCTTTAGAAAGGATAAACAACAAGGTCCTACTATACAGCACAGGGAACTACATACAATCTTCTGGGATAAACCATAATGGAAAAGAATATTTTAAAAAAATGTCTCTAGGTGTATAACTGAGTCACTTTGCTGTACAGCAGAGATTGGCACAGCATTGTAAATCAACTCTACTTCAATTAAAATAAAACTGATTATACACTACCGAACGTAAAATAGATAGCTAGTGGGAAGCAGCCGCATAGCACAGGGAGATCAGCTCGGTGGTTTGTGACCACCTAGAGGGGTGGGATAGGGAGGGTGGGAGGGAGGGAGACGCAAGAGGGAAGAGATATGGGAACATATGCATATGTATAACTGATTCACTTTGTTATAAAGCAGTAACTAACACACCATTGTAAAGCAATTATACTCCAATAAAGATGTTAAAAAATAAAATAAAATAAAATAAATAAATAAAACTGATGTTTATAAATTGCTCAGTCTCTTAAAGCTCAGAGTAGAATCAGTTATCCCACTTGCCTATAATTTAATATGCTTTCTTGTTTAATAAATAAAAGACCTAGAAAGAAGAAACTGAGGTTTATTTTATCTATGCTGCAGGCATTAATGGTTGTAACAATCATAAATTACTGTGGCACAAGATGTCAAAATATCAACTGTGTGATATATTTAAAGGTATCCAAATTATTAGTTGAAATTGAGCTGCTACTCTTTTCAAGGAACCAAATTTGAACAGCAAGCAAAAATAACATATATTGATAAAGTAAAAAAAAAGATAAAGAAAAAGAAGAAGGAGGAGATAAACATCCACTTCTAGAAAGATGACAGAGAAAAACCCACAGGGCACCAGTTCCTGTGCCCCAGTTTTCCAGTAAAATGTTTGAAGTCAGTGAGATGACAAACAAGACATACTGATTAGTAAGGAAATTCTAAGTGACTGAAGAAGAGATGCACCTAGAGTAATAGTGCCCAGAAATTTGATGTCGTCGCTGTTGTCATTTAAGTAGTTCCCACATTCATGGTCATAGCATAATAGGGACAATAAAGGGGCCAGAGTAGATCAAACATCAGTTACCATAAGAAAACAATAGATGATAGATAGATAGATAAAGATTTGTTTTCACTGATGAAAAAGGGTCAGGTATGTGAATAATGGGTCCTTCAAGGAGCCAAGTTCTTAGGGATTCAAGTTAGAGAAAACTGGCTACTCTTCCCACAAGAACAATCAGAAAAGGAAAGATCTTGAGAAGACAAAAGGTGAGCTATTAAAGAGACAATCCTCAAAAATGATTTACCAGAAGAAGGGAAATGCAGCCTGTAAGTAAAGGATGCCATGACTTGGGACCTGGAGAAACAGAGAAAGGTATCAATATGGGGCAAGAAATAAGGGTATCGAGTAGGGAAGAGATGATAAGGAGTTCATAATAAATCTCAAAAAGTATTGGACACGGCCATCGTGTTTGCTTTATGTAGAGTGATGTGCTCCCACAGGGTTAGGATCAGGCCTTAAAGAGTTGGCCATGGACCATCCTAAACTGACTGATGTGTCAAAGATAATTACTAATTACATGATGAAAGAACTAATGAGAAAACATATTTAAATCATCTAGCACTGTTTAAACACTTCTACTCTTTAAGATGAAATAACTTCCATCCGTCATATTAGTAGAGCAAAATAAAAACAGTCCCAAAGAAAGACCCTCGATAGAAAAGAGACAAGGAGCTATAATTTTTAAAGTGTCAAATAGGATGATAAATGACAATACTTATAACAATAAATATTATGTAAGCAAATGAATATTATATAATGAATAATGGCTATAAGCAGCCTAAATGGTCCATCAAGTCATAGAATTTAAGACTGGTTTAAAAGACCAAATATAACTGCATGTTTTACTATTTGGGGCACCAAAGGTAAAAAGATACAGAAATAATAACAGTAGATTGTTAGATAGACGCTTATCCACTTAATTTTTTTTTTTTTTTTGCGGTACGCGGGCCTCTCCCCTTGGGGAGCACAGGCTCCGGATGCGCAGGCTCATGGGCCCAGCCGCTCCATGGCATGTGGGATCTTCCCGGACCGGGGCACTAACCCATGTGCCCTGCATCGGCAGGCGGACTCTCAACCACTGCACCACCAGGGAAGCCCCACTTAATTTTTTTAATCTTGAAAAAACAATATTAATTTAGAAGAAGTAGACTTTGGAGGTTTTTGAAAGCATCAGAATAAAAAGGTCATTGTAATTGATAATCATAATTAAAAATTAAAATATGTTAATATGTATAAAATATTATAAATCAAAATAACATAAAGCAAGAAGTACTTGAAATTAAAAGAGAAAACAGAAGATTTTTAATCCAGTATTATAGGTCTACAACAGATTCAGTAAACAAAAAAATGTTAATGGCTTAAAGAAGAAAAAATATGATTAAAAAGATTAAGATTTTTAAAAATTAGAAGAAAGCTTCAAAGTGAAACAAGAACTTTTGAGGGTTTTTTTTTTTTTCATTTAATGCTAATGTACAGGAGTGAGTCAGGGTAGTTAGAGACACTGGTCAAAAAGAACTATTCAGAGGTAGGATCAGGGGTCGAGGGAGAAGCCTGCCAGTATCTACAAGAAAGGAAAACTGAAAATCATTATAATATTCATAAAAAGTGTCCAAGGCAGGGACTGTGCAACATAATGTCATGAGAGGATGGGTGGCTAAGGCACAAAGCCATTCTAGCCACAAGCTGCTTGAATGAAAACTACCAGCATAGACATTATAAGTGAACAGAATCCACAAATAGCACCACCTGGGGGAATGCTTTTTTGCTAAGTTCTTGGATTCACTGGAAGTAAGTTAGCAATATCATAGAGTGCCAGGCATACCACACCAAAAGAAATAGCATTTTGTGGGATTCCTGAGGTATTCTTCTCCCTCCTTTCTGCTTCCCCCCTCAACTCCCCTGTGCACTTTGGGACTTAAGAAAAATAAAATACTAGCATAACCAAAATCAAAAACAGAAGGCAGCTTTGCTTCTCCCAGAACCACACCTCCAATCAGCCTCTCACCCTGCATACTCAGACCATGGAGCCTGTCCTCAACACCACAACAGCCTCAGGAAGGAGTAATATCTACAGAACAAATATAGCAGAAACTCAAGATTCATATAGTAGGCATAATAAACCTGTTTAATAATGCAGCATTCAAAAACAAATCTTTAATAAGCACGAAGTGTATTGATGAATGTGCCTAATCTACTCAGCATTGTTATTACACTTCATGCTTAAGGCACTTTACATTGTTAATTAATGTTGGTTAATATTCGAAGTCCTTTTAATTACAGTTAAAATGTCAAGTAGCACTACAGCAAGAACATATTTATTTATATTTTCATGTTTGTGTTTAATTTCTTACGGGAAGGAGAAACATTTGAGATGCAGAAGGTAATTTTACATGATGACAACAGAATTACTCATTATTTTTGTGTGTTTAGAGCTATTTTTAGACGTGCATACATTGCATTGAATTCATTAAGAACAATTCTCCTATAAAGACATAAATAAGAGAAAAGCAAATGCAATGTCAAGGATCTTAAAATGCCTGGGACTGAAATCTAAATACCTGTTTAGTAATAACACAGCCTTTTGCTGATGTTAGTACAAGAGACCAATTTGTTCAACTCCCAGATTTTCCCCTTTTGCCCTCAGCATCAATGAGCAAGAAGGACTGTGTTCTCAAAACTATACAGTGGCATATAGGCTGTCCCTTATTAAAGAGAATCAGTTTGAAATGCCAAACACAGATGAAACATCAGCACAAGCTAATTAAAAGGCCACTCTTCAATTCCAAAATCTAAGTGAAAATAATAGTCTTTCGTACCCGATCAATAGACCTGAAACTGGTTATGTTCTCCAATATTCTTAGGATGAATATACATATTCATGGACCAAGAAAGACTTCTTCTCCCTTAATATCAAAATTAATGATTTAGGAGTAATTTGGCCACACCTTGTATATCAACGGTTCAGGGTAGAGCAAGTTATTCCATCTATGAGAACACCTACAAAGTTCTTTATTTCTCCCTATGTCTTACAAGTTTAACGAGCAATAATAATTCAAATTCCAGACTCTAAACAAAATTTTACAAAATCATTTTCAGCTAGATCCACACTCCCCCTCCCCCCCAAAAAAAGTCATGTGGCAGAGGTAGAAGGGAAAGAAATGAGGAGTGAAGTCAGAGAGGTAATGGTAGAAATGGGGGGGGGGTCGCTGCAAGGAGACTTGCGAGTTAGCTCTGAGTGAGACAGGAAGCTGCTGGAGAGTTTCAAGCAGAGAAGTAATTTTAATTTTTTGGCATTTTAACAGAGTCACTCTGCCTGCTGGGTTGGGTATAGATTATATTTTAAGGCAACAGTCAAATCAGAGAGGCCAGTTAGGATGCTATCACACTAAGCCAGATTGAAAGATCAAGATGAGTTGGACCAGACAATGGCAGGGGCTGGTAAGGTACTGATTTGTGGATATTTATTGAGGATAGAGGCAAAATGATGTTCTGAATGATGAGAAGTGAGGTCTGAAAGGAAAATGGCAGTTGGTGATTCCAAGATATTTGGCCTGAGCAAATGGAGGCATAGTTGCTATCGACAGAGCTGGGGAAGACAGTGGGACAGGTTCATAGGAAGAATGTAGGAGCTCAGTTTTGGAAGTGTTGGAAATGTCTGGAATTTGGAAACTTCCATTAGGATATAGTGATGTCAAGTATACGAACAAGATGACCAAGAAAATGAGGCCAGATAGAGAAGAGGATCAAGGTCAGAGGACTGGGCACTCTGATATTTAATGGTCTAGGAGAAGAGAGGGTACCAGCTCAAATGTCTCAGTTATGCAGGAGTAAACCAGGTGACTGGGTATCCTGGAGATCAATTAAAAGAACTGTATTAAGGATGGTGGAGTTATCAAGTGTGTTAAATATTATAGTATCGGTAAGATAACTAAGATGAAGACTAAGAACTGACTAACGGATTTTGCAATGTGGAGTTTCTTGGTGACCTTTAATAAGAGCAGCTTCCTGGAGTGATAAAGTCTAATTGCAATTCAATTCAAGAGAGAATCAGTCCGCAAAATCCAGCTTGGGAAGCAAAGGAAATACATTTCAAGGAATGTACCAAGGATGAACATAGAAGAGGAATCCAAGTTAAGAGAGATTAAAAGGTACAAATAAACCAATTGTAATGTATGGGCTTTACTTGGATCCACAAACAAATCACAAAATAAATCCACAAAAATTTAGATTCAAATCAAATATTAAGAAAAGGTTTATAAAACTATGGGAAGTTTCACACTGACCAGATATTTGATGATATTAGGGTTACTTTATATTTTTAGAAGTGATCATTATACTCTATGTTTGTTTGTTTGTTTAAGAGTATTTCATGTATTTTAGAGATACTTACAAATGAATTTACAGATAGAATTATATGATGTCTAGGATTTGCTTCAAAATAACCCATGGTGGGGTGGGAGTAGAGGTGGGAAAAAGGAGTATAAGGATATTTGTGGAAGTTGAGTGATGAGACACGGAGTACTGTTTTCTACAGTTCTGTAAATGTTGGAAAATTTATATAGTAAAAACATTTAAAGAAGCAGTGTGGTTGAGAGAGAGATAGAGGGAAAAAAAAAAATGAAAAAGACCCCAAGTAAAGGCAACTTTTTCAAAGGTTTGCTGTAGAGAAGAGATTTTGTGCAATAGCCCGAGGGGGAGAGGAGTTAAGGGTTGTTTTTAAGAGTTAAGAATGTTGATTTTATTTGCTTGCTGCTGCATAGCTTTCGAAGAGGAAATTAGTCTGAAAAATAATTTAATTCTTTACTAACTGGAATTTAAATTATAGTGGTGACCTTAAGAGAGGTCAAGAATTTTTATAAGAAATGAATATCCATAGATTCAATTTCAGTTGAACCTACAGAATGCTTAAGATTCAGGCACATTCTAAACTTGCTAATTCTTTTTCAATATGCCCCCTCAGCCGTTATTCACTCCTATGCACCCACCAAATACATACTACCAGAAACTTTTCACCTAATAACATTGATTGAAAAATTCTGTTTCAAAGTTATAATCTGCTAACATATTTGATTAACAAAGTATTGTGCATGATAGTCAATACATTTGAACTAAATGTAACAAAATGACTGAATCGAAAAAGGTAGAAGCAAGAGAAATTGTCATGTAAATTGTGTAGCCACTCGTTGAAATCAAGCTTTCCAACTCATTGACCTCTTAATCAAGCTATTATTAAAGGTTTTCCTTAATACTCCACTGTACTGATTTTCTTTTTTCAATATTAGTGGCTAAGCTAACAGGTAATGAATTTTTGTGTTGCAACAAATTCTCACAAATAAATAGTGAGCAGGGTGAATGTCTGTTTCTGTGGTTTCTATTTACAGTAGAGAAGAACATGCTCAGTGATTGTTTGACACTTGTTACTTTCCATCATTTTTCTCATAACAACCCCTACACAAAACTAAACCACTAAGCATGTTCGGTGATCTCTGTCAGCTGCAACAATGCACTTAGAATGTTAAAACGAAATGCTCTTTGAAATATTTTATCTTCCTAGAACTGTTAAGCAAAGATTCCTGGGAGATGTTCTTTCTTTGCATTTGAAGAAGATTAGCTTCTATTAAGTTAATTTCAAAGTCAAACTGAAAATGTTCCTTTGAAAAGGAAAAAAATAGTATTTTGTGCATTAAATAAATGAAATAGCTTTACAAGAAAAATATTAGTCTTCTTAACTGCAAATGTAAATGTATAGATAAGGTAAGCAAAGTAAGTGACCTCTGTCCTAGGAAAAGTCATCATTGGAACTGTGCAGAAGCTTATGTAAACCTTCCCTGATAAATGTTCAGCTATCTATTCTTTTATTTTCTCAAAAAGAGATTTCATAGTCTACATGTGAACATGTCAGCAGAACAACAGTTGGTTTTACTATTATGAACATAGTATTTCTTTGACAATTAAATCAGCAAATAATAAATCCTTCTTGTTTGCCCTAATGGAGTACTTTCTTTGTGAGACCTTCTCAACCAGTGGGAGCAAGCAAGGCTGTTAACTTCCTCTAATTCCCTACAGAAGTCTTCTGTTTTACCACTTTGCCTATACAGCCAATTTTCCATTAGTGAATGTAAAAGACTTCTTATATCACTATCAATTTGCTTTCATCCAAATTGCCCACAGTCCAGGCAGGAGGCCAATTCATTGTTAGGTCCATGAAGTCACTTGGTTTCATTCTCTGTATGATGAATACGCAAATTTTTGTGGGTTCTTTTCTTTTTACATTGTGAAAGATGATGAACCCTAAAATATAACATATCTTTTGGGTGGTAGAAAGAGGGTACAGAATGAGGGAAGAAAAGGGTTTAACTCACTTTCAGTGACAATGATTAGCATTTTATTTTCTTCACTATGGATGGACCCAAAAGAAAGTCTGCCTTTGAAAAGTTACGTTGGCTATAGTCTCCTTAGTATAGATGCTTATGTAACACAAAAGCAAAAGCTCCAGGGATATTTATTTTAATACAGTTAAATATTATAAGCCTAGAATCATGAACTTCCCTACCGAACACATTTGTCTGACATACTTCCATTCTTAGCATGGAAATGCTAAGTATCCTTACCTAGTCTTTCCTCAACTACAAACCAAGCCATATTGTCTGTCTGCTCCTCAATCCTCTTTCCTATTCTCTCTAATTTCTCACATACTCTCACTTTGTATTACTTAAACATTAGCTTTACTTTATTTTATTTTACTTTATTTTATTTTAGCTTATGGGATCTTCGGTTTGTTCCTTACATCTCCTTTTCTGATGTTTATTAAAAATTCATCTGCCTTTTTTACTGACATTTTAAACTACTATGTCCCTTCCTTCCCTTTGTCTCTATTTTTTTTTTTCTTGGCTCCTTGTGTGTTTCTCCTCTAATGCATGTGGGTCTTACACAGGGCTGAAGCCCCTAGTGAGGGCACTTTTCTGCCTCACTCTGCAGATCAAGAGGTAACCAGAATGAATCCTACGCATGTGCACAAACACAAGCTGACTGCAACCCCAGAAACAAGGAGAAATGGCGGGGAGGTTGTATCAAATTCTCCAGCACACAAAGATGTGTGCCCTTGGTTGAAATTGAAAAGAAATGAAACAAACAAGTAAGAGGCAGGGGAAACAGCACCAACCAGTGTTAGAGCCAGAAAAGCAAAGTGGGAGCGAAGTAAGGGAGTAGCGAGGTAGGTTTTTGGCCAACAGTCTTTAATTGTATTCAATCAAACAACCTGTCACTTTGGCTTAGAACTAGTCGCTCAACAAAGCTCAGAAAGACAATTTTTTTAAGTACGCTTTAATTAGTATATAAAGATATAAAATTATTTTTATTTATAATTTAAGATCCTAAAACATAAAACATGTCTAGCCTAATCATCAGTATTTACGTATTAAAGTAGGTTATAACAACAGACCCCTACAAAACTCAATATTATGTTCTAGAAAATAGAAATAAAAAAGAATTCAAAAAAATAAAGAGAGAGAAAAGGAAGAAAATAAACCAGAATTAAGGTCAAATACAGTTATTGTGAACAAGCATTTAACTGGACTCTGAGCTTCCTCGTAGCTAAGAATAAAAATGTGATGTATAATAAATTAAGGATTTATTATCTGCTATAAGGAAGTAAATCAATTTTTCAAGAGAAACAAACAAACTTTGCCTGTGCTAATTTTACAACAGGTTCTTACACTTTTTAAACTCCATTCCTTTTAGAATATCATAAAACCTATAACCCCTTATCCTAAAAAATGCACAAATATACATCACACAAATTTTATATGCAATTTCAGAGGGTTCATAGACTGTCTCAAGCCCCTCTCTGTAACCTTTAGGAGTCCATGGTCTAAGGTTAAGAATTCTTGTCACTGGAATTTGGGGAAGGAGTATCTTAAAAGTCAGAGTGGATAATGACAACAGTAATTGCAAAAGCTATGTTTCTGTTTTTTTTTTTTAATAAATTTATTTATTTATTTTTGGCTGCGTTGGGTCTTCGTTGCTGTGCACGGGCTTTTTCTAGTTGTTGCGAGCGGGGGCTGCTCTTCTTTGAGGTGTGCGGGCTTCTCATTGCAGTGGCTTCTCTTGTTGCAAAGCACGGGCTCTAGAGCGCAGGCTCAGTAGTTGCTCACGGGCTTAGTTGCTCCGCGGCATATGGGATCTTCCCGGACCAGGGCTCGAACCCATGTCTCCTGCATTGGCGGGTAGATTCTTAACCACTGTGCCACCAGGGAAGTCCCCAAAGCTATAATTTTTTATGTCTTTCTTATATTAGGAGGATAATATTAAAGGATAATTCAGTGAAAATAGTATTGTGAGGAGGGCAGAGTCATAAACAATATCTGATCAATCACAATATCTACATTTGAACTTTTGGCCAGAATATTTGTTACCTTTACTTTTCATGATTGAATCATGAAAATCATTCTTTTAATCATTTCTTTAAATGTTCAACAGAAGCATAGAATCTACAATACTCAGATAAATAAATCAAATAGCTGTTTATCATTCCCCTACTTTATTTTATAGTTTACTAATATACATGCCTAAACAATATATTAATTGGTTTTATTTGCAGACTTCATAAACTAGAATCATATTATATGCCATCTCTTGAAATTTACTTTCCACTCAACATATTTCAAAAACATACCCATGCTGTTGCATGCCACTCACTTCATCGTTTTCACTATTGTATAATATTTCATTGAATAAATAAACCACAATTTATCCCTCTCCTATTAATGGACATTTGGGTTGATTCCAGCCTTTCGCTATTAGAAATTGAATTGCTATCAACATTGCCTAGGAAAAGGTTTTACTATAGAGATGGGGGAGGGGAAGAACTCATAGGCTCATTGTTAGTTATAGTCTAGGTCATAGGCTAGCTGGTTAAATGGATGTTCATTAATCATCATGCTTTAAATCTTACCTTAAAGTTGCACATATTGTTTTGTATTTAATCAAACGTGTTTTTTTAAAAAATAAAGTTGTTGTTTTTAAAAAACCATCGGTAAACGAGAATCTTTTCTAACATTAAAATTTTCAGAAAATGGACAATTATGCCTTAAAAGATATCAGGGGTTTCAGTAAGCACCAAAATTATCATAAGAGAAAAATTGTCTATTGGGATCCTTTGATCTCCATTAATTATCATGTAACTATTTTGTTTTCTACCATTTTACCAGGACCTGCTAAATCAATAACATGACTTTCCATTTTCCTAAACTACTGCTTTTTAAAGTGAGGCTTTTAATAAGAGGTAGTACAGAGTTCAGAGTGATTCAGCATCAACACCAATATGTGCCTGATTCCTATAAACTACTGCCTAACACAGATACAAGATACTGAGTCACTCTTCTATTGTTTTTATCTGAAACATCATTGTATTCTCTGCATGATAATAGCCTGAAGTTAAAGCGAGGAATATCTTATAACTATAGTATATCATAGAAGACAACAGGGCTTACCTTCACAGACAATCTTCTTTAAAAGTTACATATATTTGCTGCCTGTACTTTAAGACCTTGAACTAAGCTCAGTCTTTCCACATGACCCCAAAACTGGGGAGGATAGCACTCAAGAGAAAAATTCTTTAATTTTGCCAACAATTTTGGGAAGCCCCAACTTCACTAAAGATAAACCCTTGACTTATCCTCACTCTGCCCCAACTTCTAAATCTAAATATCTAAACTTATCAGAGGATGTTTAAAAGCTACCAACTTTGATGCCCTAGAGAAGGTGAAATTTTTGGTAAATCCCAACCAAACAGATATAGTCCTTAGGACCCTGCATACTCTGCTCAGAGACGGAGGCAGCTAAGTTCCACTGCCTCTTTTAATTTTGCTTTTCCTCAGCTCAGGTTCTCAGGATGGACCCAAGTCCCACGTGTAGAGCCCTATCATACAATACTTTTTCTATGACTCAACCTAGCCTAAACCTCCCAGTTCAGAGTCCCAGACACAGCATGAAGTTCCTTGTTATAACTCGCTCACTCTCTTTACTGAATGACATCATCTGTATTTACATTATAAAACTGCTTTTTAGTGTCACCAGTAATCTTCCAGCAAATCTAATGGTCTTTACCTCTTCCTCATTACTCTGACCTTTGTTTAGCATTTGACTTAAACATCCTTCTTGACATTTTATCTTCTTATTTTGAGTAAGATGCTCATTGTTTCCTTCAGGGGCTCTTCTTCCCTGTATGAGTTAGGTTTTGCTTCATAACAACTACAGTCTTCCCTCCTTATCTGAGGGGGATTGGTTCCAGGATACCGATATCTGTGGAGGCTCAAGGCCCCTATATAAAATGGTGTACTATTTGCATATAACCTATGCACATCCCTTAAAGATACTTTAAATCATCTCTGGATTACTTATAATACCTAATACAACATAAATGCTATGTAAACCGTTGCCAACATGTGGTGAATTCAAGTTTCACTTTTTGGAACTTTTTGGATTTTTTTTTCCAACTAGTTTTTATCACATTTAGCTGAATACACAGATACAAAACCTATAGATATGAAGAACTAACTGTGTTTGGTTAACTCAGGAATCTAAAGGTGTGCAATTTGGGATGGGCTCCACTGACCTTAGCTGGGCTCATGAGTCTCCACTCAGCTGGTAAGTCAGCTAGGACAAAATAGGGCTTCTCTTCACATGGTTTTCCCTCCTCCAGGAGGTTTGCTTGAGTTTTTTCATAGTAGTTACAGAACTCCAAGAGCAATAAGAAAGCAAGCCCCAACATGCAAGCCCTTTTCAATCTCTATTTTTGTCACGTTTACTATCGTCCCATTGGCCAAAGCAAGTTCCGTGGTCAACGAAGATTTTGTGTGGGGGGAGACTACCCGAGGGTGTGTAGTAAGGAGGTATAAAAAACCGGGCCGTTACTACAGTCTACTCACCGCATCTACTCACATAAATGACGGGAATTTCTAAAGAGTTAACCTTTGGCCCCTTCTGTTTCTTAAAGTCTCACACTATGGTTCTCATAATCCTTGCAAAGCCTACAATGCCCTGCAGTTCTTATATTCCTGTAATATCTATAACACCTCGGTGTGAATGCCTTCAAAAATCTATCTTCACAGAATAGACTTTTCTTTTTGCCCACACTTTTGTATTTCTACACTTCTCCTGGACATTGTCATTGAGATGACTTATTAGTACTTCACATTCAACATGCCTAAAAGCGAATGTGTTGTCAGCTTTTCTGTTTCAACCACACCCCCTAATAAGAAGTACTTTATGAAATGTATATTTCTCTTACTATTTCACGTGGTCCCAAATAACATTTTTAATTCTCTCTCTTTCTCTTCTACATCTAATTTGTAGTTTTGCCTCAACTATTTACCACATAAGAATGCTCTTGGATTTATTTAAATTTGAGTTTCAATTTTCTCATCCTAAAAACAGTGATAAGAAAACCTGCCTTGCAGGGCTATTATAAAGATTAAATTAGCTCATATATATGGTTTTGTGTGCTCAGCACATCAAAGGTACTTAAAAGTGCTAATTATTTCCCTTCCCCTAAGTCCTCTCGATTTTTCATTCATGAGATTATTCATATTCCTACTCTTCTTTTTTTTTAACAGTACCACAATTAGAAATTAAACCCTGACAACCTCATGCTGGAGACATTTGGTACAACTTCCCTACTCCTGCCTAGCCTCTCTCTTCTCCATTCCATTCTCACATCATCACTGCCTTTTCAAAGTTCTTATTTCCATCTATTTCCTATCAGACAAAACCCAAACTCTTTAACGTGACACACATGGTCTTTTCCAAAACCTAGTCCCAACCTCTTTTTCCAGATTTCTCATTGCTCTCTCCGTAAATGCTTCAACTAAACTGTACAACTTCCCATTCCCTGAATATACTTTTACTTCCCTTCTGCCATGTTCAACAATTTGTACTGAATTGTCCCGTCAATAAGCATTGAGTAAAACTGAATGGGACAGTGCTTCTACTACACAGAATCTACAACTTCAAGAGGAAATAGAGAGTCTCACCTCCTGAGATTATAAATTCGCTGGAGCACAAGCACTGCCTTAAATAGATTTCCAGGCATGATACAGGAAACACAAGTATCCTGCCCTCAAAGACTTCACAGTCTTATATGAAAGAGAGAAGTTGTACAACTAGCCATTATACGATAAAAGTACAAGCTCCAGAGGCAGGCTGGAAGGGGGTCATGAGAGCTGAACCCTGAAAGAAAGAAAGGTGTGATTCTCCCCAAAGCAGGACTTGTCTCTTCTACGTCTGCATACATTCAGCCACGTATTTGTTTCCTCATTCATCCATTAAGATTTTTTTTTTTTTTTTTTTTTGCTGTACACGGGCCTCTCACTGTCGTGGCCTCTCCCGTTGCGAAGCACAGGCTCAGGACGCGCAGGCTCAGCGGCCATGGCTCATGGGCCCAGCCGCTCCACAGCATGTGGGATCCTCCCGGACCGGGGCACGAACCCGTGTCCCCTGCATCGGCAGGCGGACTCTCAACCACGGCGCCACCAGGGAAGCCCAAGATATTATTTTTAAGTGCATGCTACATCACAGACAGTTGTGTGACTCTACAGCATTTAGCAGCATCTGTATTATGCTGGCTGAAAAAGAGAAAAGCAGACCCTAGAGTCCAGGAGTTTGCCTGGCACTTACGACCAGGCCTGGGTGTTCTCCTCTTGAACACAAACAACGTCACAGAATACCAACATCAGAAAAGGCCACTCTGTGACCACGACGGATCAGGACAAAAACAAGATCGGATTCTCTTTTTTTTTTTTTTTTAACATCTTTACTGGAGTATAATTGCTTTACAATGTTATGTTAGTTTCTGCTGCATAACAAAGTGAATCAGCTATATGTATACATGTATCCCCATATCCCCTCCCTCTTGTGTCTCCCTCCCAATCCCACCCCTCTAGGTGGTCACAAAGCACAGAGCTGATCTCCCTGTGCCATGTGGCAGCTTCCCACTAGCTATCTATTTTACAGTTGGTAGTGTATATATGTCCATGCCACTCTCTCACTTCGTCCCACCTTACCCTTACCCCTCCCCGTGTCCTCAAGTCTACTCTCTACATCTGCCTCTTTATTCCTGTCCTGCCCCTAGGTTCTTCAGAACCTTTTTTTTTTTTTTTAGATTCCATATATATGTGTTAGAATATGTTATTTGTTTTACTCTTTCTGACTTATTTCACTCTGTATGACAGACTCTAGGTCCATCCACCTCACTACAAATAACTCAATTTTGTTTCATTTATTGGCTGAGTAATATTCCATTGCATATATGTGCCACACCTTCTTTATCCATTCATCTGTCGATGGACACTTAGGTTGCTTCCAAGTCCTGGCTATTGTAAATAGAGCTGCAATGAACATTGTGGTACATGACTCTTTTTGAATTATGGTTTTCTCAGGGTATATGCCCAGTAGTGGGATTGCTGGGTACTATGCTAGTTCTATTTTTAGTTTCTTAAGGAAACTCCATACTGTTCTCCATAGTGGCTGTATCAATTTACATTCCCACCAACAGTGCAAGAGGGTTCCCTTTTCTCCACACTCTCTCGAGCATTTATCGTTTGTAGATTTTTTGATGATGCCCATTCTGACCGGTGTGAGGTGATACCTCACTGTAGTTTTCATTTGCATTTCTCTAATGATTAGTGATGCTGAGCATCCTTTCATGTGTTTGTTGGAAATCTGTATATCTTCTTTGGAGAAATGTCTATTTAGGTCTTCTGCCCATTTTTGGATTGGGTTGTTTGTTATTTTGATATTGAGTTGCATGAGCTGCTTGTAAATTTTGGAGATTAATCCTTTGTCAGTTGCTTCATTTGCAAATATTTTCTCCCATTCTGAGGGTTGTCTTTTCGTCTTGTTTATGGTTTCCTTTGCTGTGCAAAAGCTTTTAAGTTTCATTAGGTCCCATTTGGTTTATTTTGTGTTTATTTCCATTTCTCTAGGAGGTGGGTCAAAAAGGATCTTGCTGTGATTTATGTCATAGAGTTTTCTGCCTATGTTTTCCTCTAATAGTTTTATAGTGTCTTGCCTTACATTCAAGTCTTTAATCTATTTTGAGTTTATTTCTGTGTATGGTGTAGGGAGTGTTCTAATTTCATTCTTTTACATGTAGCTGTCTAGTTTTCCCAGCACCACTTATTGAAGGTCTGTCTTTTCTCTATTGTATATCCTTGCCTCCTTTATCAAAGATAAGATGACCATATGTGCGTGGGTTTATCTCTGGGCTGTCTATCCTGTTCCATTAATCTATATTTCTGTTTTTGTGCCAGTACCATACTGTCTTGATTACTGTAGCTTTATAGTATAGTCTGAAGTCAGGGAGCCTGATTCCTCCAGCTCCATTTTTCTTTCTCAAGATTGCTTTGGCTATTCGGGGTCTTTTGTGTTTCCATACAAATTGTGAAATATTTTGTTCTAGTTCTGTGAAAAATGTCATTGGTAGTTTGATAGGGATTGCATTGAATCTGTAGATTGCTTTGGGTAGTAGAGTCATTTTCACAATATTGATTCTTCCAATCCAAGAACATGGTATATCTCTCCACCTGTTGGTATCATCTTTAATTTCTTTCATCAGTGTCTTACAGTTTTCTGCATACAGGTCTTTTGTCTCCTTGGGTAGGTTTATTCCTAGGTATTTTATTCTTTTTGTTGCAATGGTAAATGGGAGTGTTTCCTTAATTTCTCTTTCAGATTTTTCATTGTTAGTGTATAGAAATGGAAGACATTTCTATCTAGGTGTAAAATAAGACACTTCCTAACATTTACAGGCCCTTGGCGTTGGAAAGAATCTCAAAAGCCCCCCAACCCCCTTTTGTATTTGAATTTGAGTTTGGAAATCAGCAACAACGCACCATGGCTCTTCCTACAATTTTATTACCTGGGCCAGTAAGGGATGCTGCAGCTCACATCAAAAGAAAAAACACATGAGAAAATGAGTGAATCCCCAGAGGTTCCTCTACTAAGGACCCACTCTATAAAATGAGTCCTGAGAGACATTCCCAGTCTTAGGTTTCACTGCAACCAGGCAGCAAGAAGTTTAGGGTAAGTAGCAGTCAGCCTGCTTCTCAACACACCAGACCCCAAGTATGACAATGGTGTCAAGACCTTGCTTTATCTACTTTATATTCAACTACCACTAGCATAACATTGCCACTTCTCCCCCCATGCCACTACTCCACCTGACACTTGCATGGATGGATGGATGGACAGATGGATACGTGCATAAGTACATAAAGTTTTCTTCCTTGGTTCCACTATAACTCATAGGATTTATTCAAATATCAGGGTAAAGTCTTAACCTCCTTCTCTGGAGAAATAATGTCATTATTTTTCTTGTTAAAACTTCCAAAACATCTGTAGCTGGCTAGTTTCTAATCATAATAAAACCCAAAAGATATCATAATTTGGGTAGCATAACTCCATATCTGGGACTCAAAAATATCCAGTCATGATTTCACTGGGAAAATGTAGCATCTTCTAAATGTGACCTTCTACATTAGTTACCCCTGTGTGTGCCTATCAGAACTGGAGTTGATGCTTCCAAAAGTTTAAAAACAGAGAGAGCTGGACTTTAGATTTGCAAGTGTAGTTTAAGGAAGATCTATGATATACCTGCAAATGAGATGCAGTTCTATGTTAAAGTGAGGCATGACTTATTTTACAGCCAAAGAAAAGATAGATCATTAAATGCACCATTCGTTTATGTTGATGAAAATGCACCCAGGGCTTGTGGGTATACAAACTGTTAATAGAAGTCATTTCAACAGTTACCTTCCAGTTTCACTCTCACCTAGCAGGGGAGGTGTGTTTCAATTAGAAGATTCTTGCCAGTACTTCCTTATACTTTCCAGGCAGCTCTTTGAAAATTAGTGGGTTTGCAGATAGGTAAGAAGGAAACCTCATTACCCGCCCTCAGAGAGCTGAGAAATAAAATGTGTGTACTACTCACGGCTCTGCCTGGAGGCTCCTGTCCTCAGCCACATAGTTAGAAGGAATATAGCCCTGCAGCTGCTGGTCGGAGCCGTCTGCCCTTTTCTCCAAGTGCCTGGCGAGCCACCAACCCTCGTGGGATGTGTCCAAGACTTGGAGCTTGTCGCCCGCGCGGAAGCTCAGGTCCTCTGCGGTCCGAGCCTGGTAATCAAACAGAGCCACAAAGTACTGGCCCTGGCTTCTCTCGGGCTCCGGAGGCGGTGGCCGGGGAGGATCGGGGGGGCAGACAGTCCACGGGTTCTGAATCACCACCGACTTGTCTGCCTCCTGAGACAAGCAGGGGAGACAGGGCTCCAGGTACGTCCGGAGCCTCAGGCAGATGTTACCCATGGCGCCCCCGTGGGCAGTGGGGGAGAGGGGCTTCTCCCTCTCCCCTTACTCTCTGCAGATCCACTTTCTCTTCCTCCACCTGGAAACTTTGAAATCAGCACCAGTCCTCCAGGTTTGGGGAGCGTGTACCCAAGCCCTGGTTCCCAGCAGTCCGGCGGACCTCCTTGGAGAGACTCACCGGCTTGCTTTCTGTGCCCGTAGCTGCTGCCCCAGAGCAAAACCTGGTGGGAGCTGGGCAGCTGCTCGGTGGGAGAGTGACTTTTCTTCTTGTCTGCTTAGGAATCCCACCACAAAAATAAATTTGAGAGGGCTTTATTTAGACAAACGTCTGAGAACAGAAAAGAGTCCTCTTGCCTCTTGTCCCAAGAAAAAGTTACCAAGCGAAAGAGGTGAACTCCAGGTAAGATCTCCACGTCTTACCTTTGCCAGCAGCTCTCTCCCGCGTCAGGTCTGTCTGTGGTTTGACCAGTCCTGACCCCCACTGCTCTTTCTTTTTTGCCAATGAATAACCAACCGGCCCAGCCTTCTGCCTTTAACATCCTGAGCTAGGAACAGACTGTAATAATTTCTTCTTACTTCCTGGTTCTTTTGTGTCTGTGAGCTAAATGGGATTCCCGTCCTCTCTGCCTCTCCCTTCTCCCACACCCGAGAGACTAGCGCCCTCACCAGGGAGCCAAACTCTTAAAAGCAGCTGTCAAATTCCATGCTCCCGAGTTTCCCTGGTGGCGCAGTGGTTGAGAGTCCGCCTGCCGATGCAGGGGATGCGGGTTCGTGCCCCGGTCCGGGGAGATGCCGCATGCCGCGGAGCGGCTGGGCCCCTAGGCCATGGCCGCTGGGCCTGCGCGCCCGGAGCCTATGCTCCACAACGGGAGAGGCCACAACAGTGAGAGGTCTGCGTATTGCATGGCCACAACAGTGAGAGGCCCGTGTATTGAAAAAAAAAAAAAAAAAAAAAAAAAAATCATGCTCCTGGACAAATAGGCCAGCACAGGGACCATTTTGTCCTGCTATGCTACCAGCACAGAAATTAAAGGCAGAGATATTTTTCTTCCATAAGGACAAGTAGGATAGTTTTGCCACCACTAAGGAGAATAAAATGGAAAATTAAAGTGTTTGGGTATTTGTTACTGGACAAAAGGGCAATTGGGAAAGAGCCATTGAGTTCCTACCTTTTTTTAAAATCACTGTGAATAGATTTTAATAGCCTCAAAATACATTTACAGTCTGGAAAAATACAAGAGCAGCTGACTAAAACGGTGAGAAACCAAAACACTGCATTTTCCCACAAAGACATGTAATTTCCCATCCTTCATGTACTTTTTCAGAAACACACACACACACACACACACGCACACACGCGCAGACTAGGTGACCAGCGGAGAGAAAGAGTAGGAGGGCTGCATGTGAGCTGCTGTGGAAGCTCCTTCTATTCAACTTTGACTCCAGGGCTGCACTAGTTCTTGCTAACTTCGCTGGCAGGAGCTCAGGAACTAATGAAGCTGACATCAGCGCAGCCATCACGATAGGCAGTGAGTTTTGCTCTACTTTCCCTAGTTCAGGGCAGCTGTCTCACAAATGGGTGCCCTGGATCCCAAAGAACACATAGGCAGTAAGTTTAGATGGGTCAACACAAGGCCATTTTCACTAGTAGAGAACACTGCAGACTTGTTTATGATGTGTCACTTCTTTTTGTATAAGGCCTTTATTACCAAGTTGTTCTCTTTTTTTTTTTTTTTTTGTGGTACACGGGCCTCTCACTGTTGTGGCCTCTCCCGTTGCGGAGCACAGGCTCCTGACGCGCAGGCTCTGCGGTCATGGCTCACGGGCCCAGCCGCTCCGCGGCATGTGGGATCTTCCCGGACCGGGGCACGAACCCGTGTCCCCTGCATCGGCAAGCAGACTCTCAACCACTGCACCACCAGGGAAGCCCCCAAGTTGTTCTCTTAAAAACAGTTTCTCTAAATGTTGCTGGAGCCTTGGACCTGGCTAACCTAACCCCAGTACAAACTCAAAATTCCTGTTCTTTGTCAAATAGCAAGGCATTTTTTGTAATCAGAATAACTGAACTCAAGAAAAAGAAAAAAAGAAGAAAAGAAAGACAACCAGAGGACCATGGCCTTAGCCCCTCCTGCTATTTCCTTGTACTAAAATCAGGCATTCATGGCAGACAGATCATTTGGTTAAAACAAGATCTCATGTTCTAGGTTTCTCCAACTGTCTTCAGAGTCAGAGTAGAAAGTACTAATTTGGCAGGAAGAGAAAAGCCAAAAGCCAAGCCAGGTTTGTTTGTGATATGGGACCGAAAATATAATTCCAATATAAAACAGAAGAGAAAGTAATGATTATATAATATTGAGAAGCCATAAGAATATTTTGTTCCAAACACAATATTAATTGTAAAAAGTGTAGGATCCTATTAATGCCCCTAAACAGAGGCATAGGTGCTAAAGTCCTTCCAGAGATATCTACATGATCTAGAATATGAAATAAGATTTGGAAGCAACTAGAGAGATGTATTCAAAACCAATTTGTAAGTGGAGTTTAAGACTTAAGAAATTTGAAGTTTCTAAATTCAAATATGCCTCCATTATTGTTATGACAAGGCATTCCAGAACAAGACAGAGTGGCAGACCTGTACAGCACCGTCACTGAGCTAGTGAATGAAATTGAAAAAAGAAACCAGCCATCCAAAGACATCAGGTAAGCAATGGCCTGAGAAACCTGAGGCAAGGGGTGGGGAGAGAAAGGGTTTCCTTGTGTCGATAGCACCAGAATTCTACAGTCACCCAAGCTTGAAGCCTTGCAGTCATCTTTTACTCTTTCCCCGGTTTCTTTGAGCTAATCAATCACTAAATTCCACTTGTCTGTCTTTCCATTTATTCTACATTTTTTTTTTATTCCTTCTGAATGACAGCTGGGTGTTGAACAAAACAAATATTCTTCCCTAGATTATTCCAGAGGGCTCGTAACTAATCCCCTTTCCTCCAGTTTATCTCGTATTTCTGACTCATCTTGCACACCACTCCCAGAGCAGTTTTTATAATAGTAACAATGCCAGAGGTGATATGAGTACTAGTAAAAGTAGCTATCAGTTTTGAGGGCTTTCTATGTGCCAGGCACTGTGCTAAGAATGTTACAAATGATACATCATTTAACTCTCAGAAAATAAAAAACAACAATACCTGTGAGGCAGGTAGTATTTTTTTTAATTTCAGTGAAGAAGAAACTGAAGCAGAGGGGTTAAGTAACTTGCCCAAGGTCACACAGCCCCCATGTGGCTGAACCATGAGTAACACCCTGGTCTCAATCTGACTCCAGAGTCTGAGGTTTTAACTCCTGTGTTTCAATGACTCTAAAAAAAGGCTAATATTCTTCTGTGTAAAATCCTTCAGGGATCTCCAACATGTTTGGAATAGAACCTGCTGTCTTTATCAGGACACACAAGGCTCTGGTAACTTCTCGAACCTCTCGGCCCTTTACTCCTACATATACACACTGTGATGCAGGCTCACCAAGCCACCAGCCGCCCCTGAAGCCCAAGGTCCTCTTTCCTGTTGCACCTTTGTTCCTTTCTCTACCTGCTCCCCTGGTGACTTCCTTGTGATTTTTCCAGGCAGGTTCAAATAGCACCTTCTCTGCCATAATAGATTAGGGGCCTCTACTCTGTGTGCCCCTAAAACCTGGCACACACACTTCTACTTGGTCTCCTATTAAATTCCACTTGATACCCTTACTTGTTTGTTTTCCCCAGGAGAATAAAATTTCCTTCTTGGAATCTTCAGTGCCTTGTACAGTGTCCAGTATGTAAGCAGTAAATACTCAATGAGTATTTGTTGAAGGAGGGAAGGATGGAAGGAAGGAAGGAAAGAAGGAAGGAAGGGGAAGGAAGGGAAGGGAAGGGAAGGAGCCACTGGGGTAAGATAAACACGTGTACAAGTGTTCACGAATGAGAGCAAAGAGCGTGAAAAGAGCTGGGACCACAAAGGATAGTGACCTTCTGTCTGTTGTCTCTTAGTCCCCTTTTTTCCACGCATTGTTTCCCAAATGTTAGATTCCTTTGCCAGCCTCCTAAACCGGTTTTCCTGCCTACAGCCACTCTCCTTCCCATCCTTACTGCACACTGGCACCACATTAATCTTAAATCACTCTCCTGCACAATAACCTTCAACAGATCCTCATTGCCTGGAAGATACAGCTTGGAATTCAAGACGAAAAATTTGCACTTTATCCGATCTTTATCAGATGTACCCTTTCAACATCCTCCTTCCATTACTGCCTTATGTTAACCCTCCCACTCAGCCAAACAGGTTTACTGTGTCTCCAATAGGTCTTGTTCATTCCCACCTCTGATCCCGTCTCCTTTGCCATGCTTTTTATTGGTATTCCTTCTCCTCCCAACAGACTTCTGTCTGCATTTTGAGGCCTGAATAAAAATCCCATACCTCCTTTAGAACCTCCTTGTCCATTTCTGCCAAAATAATTTTTCTTTTCCTTGAGTTTTACTAGCTCCTGCAACCCCACATCCAACATACACACAGCGTTAAATGAATTTAGCCATGCTTCTGTAACTGATTTGCTGAGCACTGCAACAGAAAAAATCCCACAGCTACTCAGTTTTATACCAGGACAAATTAATGATCTCCAACTCCTGCTAAGCCCTTAGCTCTGCTCAACGTTCTTTTACATGCCGGCCCACTTAGATGCGGTTCTCCTCATTTTCTAGTAGCACTCTTCCAAATCGTCCACCATTCTTCCTAGACTCTGCAGATATCCTATTTCTCTAATGATGAACTTGTCACAGAAATTCCAAATCTGTTCAATATTAACCGATTCAATGTCCTTTTCTTACATCAAAAAATATATCCATATCTGCAAATCCTTGCACTTTCTTTCTCCCTGAGACAAAAACATCTACTTGCCTATCCAATGTCCAGTTTGTTCTTCCTACTAACAGAACCCTACTTTTATAGAAGTGAAAGGCTGCAGACTTCTTACAACCAGAAGTGGCCAAGAAGAAAGTAAGCAGAAGTCATTGGGTGGGGTTTCAGGAAAGTCCCTTAAAAAAGGGAGACTCAGCTGGAGGATCTACTCTCTTTCCCTTCCCTCTCTTCTTTTTCCTCTTGCCTGAAACTCAGTTGAGATGGCTGGACATCCAGCAGACATCTTAATTATTAGAAGCCAACATGGACTCAAAACTGAAGAAAGAAAAAAAGATGCCAAATTACCTCAATTTTCTTTTGTCATAGGAATTGCTATTATAAAGGGGAAAATTTTCACTTACAGCAGCACTTAGGGAATATCAAAGCCAAATGCATTAGTTGAAACAAGCTAAAACTGTTGAAGAATATGAACTTTGAGGAGCCGTTGCACGTTAGATCCTTACTGTTCGTAACTGAAGTATTTCTCCCGACCAATGACAATGGACTACTTTAAATATCAGCCAACACGGGACTCATTCTGTCCTATCCAAAGGGTATGTTTTCAACACTTAAAGAGTATAACCAGGAAACTCCATTTCTAACACTTCAGAAACCATGACATTTCCCCTCAGTGAACTATGCAGTGAATTTCTTTACTGATATGAGTTCTCTTGCTTGCAAGTAAATCAGTTCAGCTTGGAAGAAAAAATTTAAAAAAATTTTAATTCAAAAATGGTTAAAGCTCTTTGCTTCTTTCTTTGGCACTATCAAAGACATGAAATAGGCATAGTATGTCTAGATTTCAGCATGATACTGAGAAAAATATTCTAGAGATATCTGTAAAGGGATAAAGAACTTGCTGTCTTTTTATTGTTTTTTATTTTTTATTTTGGGCCACACCGCACGTCATGCAGAGTCTTAGTTCCCCGACCAGGGATCAAACCTGTGCCCACTGCAGTGGAAGCGCAGTCTTAACCACTGGACCACCAGGGAAGTCCCACTTGCTTTCAAAAAGGACTGAATATTCTCATGTATACAATCTCCTAGAAGCAGCTGATAAGCCTTTTCTAAAATGGAAATAAGTAAACATGTTTCACCCAGGTGGTTTGTCCTTGCCTGTTAAACAAATACTTCATTAATCAAGGTTCTCATCTATCTAGCAGCAAAATTATTTTAGTAATCTTGAGGACTCTCTCTAGTCTGTTAAAGACCATCACAATTCCCCCAAATGATAGAAAATGGAAACACCTAAAGTCTGTTTGTTTGTTTGTTTGTTTTCCTTAAGCCCTTCTCATATTTTGACAAACCTGCGATAGAAAATTTGTGGCTGGGTAGACAGAGCATGAGCATATATAGTGTTAAAGTATGATTCCTAGGGTTAATCTTTTAAGTTTCTTGGCTAATTCCAAACTCCATGTGCAAAATAAGATTAGTAGAGCCATGACTCTGCTGGGGTTTAACTCCTCTCAAAAGGTTAACCCTTACTCAATATTGCTATGGAAAAGACTTTTCTAATGCACATGAGATAACAGGAAAGTTAGATAGAATCACAACTGGCTGAAGAAATGAACCCAAATAGCATAGCTTGTTTAATCGATGCCATTTGAGTGGAGGTCTCTGGGGCACTATCTCAAGGAGGCAGCATGGCTTGGGGTGAGAATTCCTGTTCCCTTGGCACTCTTTGGCTCTGTGGTCTTGGATAAATTATTGACCGCCTAGCCTCAGTTTCTTCATCTGTAAAATGCTGACAATTCCTAGACACTAACATTTACCTCGTAGAGTTATAAGAATTAAATGAGAAAATGCGTTAAAATATTTAGCCCACGGTCCAGGACGTGGTAGCTGCCCAATAAATATTAGCCATTATTATGAAAATATGTAACTGGGCCACCCCTGGGGTACCTGTGCCCTCTCCTTGTACTACTAAAAACAGCTGTAGGAAATTATCACATTCCCAGCTCACTCCCACTTCAAACAAAAGCAAAATGCAGGGTTTCCCTGGTGGCGCAGTGGTTGAGAGTCCGCCTGCCGATGCAGGGGACGCGGGTTCGTGCCCCGGTCCGGGAAGATCCCACATGCCGCGGAGCGGCTGGGCCCGTGAGCCATGGCCGCTGAGCCTGCGCGTCCGGAGCCTGTGCTCTGCCATGGGAGAGGCCACAACAGTGAGAGGCCCGTGTAATGCAAAAAAAAAAAAAAAAGCAAAATGCAGGCAACATATCCAATTCCAAAAGCACTGCTACATACACAGCTAAAACTGTGGATCTGTGAGGATGTGAAGGAGACAGTTACACTGCACGGGAAAACATCCTTTTAAAACCTCTTTTAAAATCTCTGGTTTTCCACAGAAATTCTCTCCACATGACTGCTATCCCACCCATCATTTCTTAGTTCTCACCCTCCGCAGCTGTATCCCTCTCCCCATCTCTCATCATCCGTTCATTCGCATATTTCTTTCAGGAAAATATCAACTTATAAGTTTGTATGAACTAAAATTAAAATTACAGGACTCCCCTGGTGGCACAGTGGTTGAGAATCCACCTGCCAATGCAGGGGACATGGGTTTGATCCCTGGTCTGGGAAGATCCCACAGGCCACGGAGCAGCTAAGCCCGTTCACCGCAACTACTGAACCTGAGTTCTAGAGCCCGCGAGCCAAAACGGCTGAGCCCACACACCACAACTACTGAAGCCTGCACACTCTAGGGCCCACGTGGCACAACTACTGAGCCCGCGTGCTGCAACTACTGAAGCCTGCACGCCTAGAGCCTGTGCTCTGCAACAAGAGAAGCCACTGCAACGAGAGGCCTGCGCACTGCAATGAAGAGTGACCCCTGCTGACCACAACTAGAGAAAGCCCACGTGCAGCAGTGAAGACCCAACACAGCCAAAAATAATAATAGTAATAAGTGAAATAAAATAAAATAAAATTACACCTGCATCACCCCCAGTAGATCAACTAAAGTATGTTTCAATCTTATATTTTATGTTAAGATTTGGCATTAAAAGATTCCAAAATACCAACATTTATTATAAAATTTTAAATGATAAAATAATGTTATAGAACACTAGGATGCTTTGGTTCCATCTATTATGTCCTAGCCCCATGGATGGGGTGGAGGAGTCTCTTTCTTGCTCTTGCTTTCAGCATGGAAGGACCTCTGAAAAGTCTGAGAGTAGGTCTGTATGAGCCATGTAAGTTAACAGCGTCATTAGTAAATAGATTGTGTGTGTGTGTGTGTGCACGCATGCATGCACGCACCCCAATTTCTCTGTTAATGAGATAGGTTGGAACATACAGAAGAGAAATCTATCCCAGATGGGCATGTGGGAAAAGAGGGCAGTTAGAAATAAGAAATGACATCTAAACTGAGACTTGAAGAAACAATATGAGCTACTCAAGTGAAAAGGGGAGTGAACGAAAGTGCCCCAGGTAGAGGGAAAGCAAGTGTAAAGATCCAGAGGAAAGACAAGAGCTGGTGTCTTTTGAGAACTAAAGGCCACCCTCACCTGACATTTCCAGAAGGTCTTATCCAGGTACAGAGCAGACTCAACTCTGCTTCATTTGTCACATCAAACAAGCAAGGATTCAGGCTGGGAGACCTGCAGATGGTTAAGGGAAACTGGCTGGGGCTTTGGGCTACCTTCTCTCTCTCTCACCTTTGACACAAAGCAGAGCTGAGCAGGCATCAACATTCACAAACCTGATCGAGCTGCTCCTCAAACTTGAATGTGCTTGTGAACCATCTGAGGATCATGCAAAAACATAAATTCTGATTCCGTAGATCTGGGGTGAGGCCTGGGAGTCTGCATTTCCAGCGAAGTCCCAGAGGATGCCCATGCTCCTCATTTCTAGACCACAGTTTGTGTAGCAGAATTTAGTGACAGCTTGCTTCTCTGAGTGGGACATCAGCAAATGCTCAGCTGACAATCATTTACCTTTGAAAGTAATGCTATTGTCTAGTCTCTTTCTATCCTGAAAGAGATTTTAAAGACCATTTAGTCCAATTACCTCATTTTAGAATGAAGGAAATAGCTCAGAAATGAGGAAGTGACTTGCTTCAGGTCACTGAGCTACTATATTGATGATAAAGGAATACCCAGCACTCCTGCCCGGGAGGATCCTTCCTCTCCACCACGCGGCAGTCCCCTTCAAGATGTCCAGTCAAAAGATGATTCCATACAATCTGTGGTTGTCATAGTTGGGGGAAAAAGGACTTAAGGAGTAGAAGATGAAAGGACCAAGGATCATTTTGATACGACCCTATCCAGGATCCCAGAAGAGGATTATGTGAGCTTTGGGGTAGGACTCCAATCTCCTGATTTTCAGTCTGGACAGCTTATTTTGTATCCTTCTAATTATGATGTCCATGAATCATGTAGCCTGAACCCAGGCTTCTCTTTCTTATAATGCTGCATTTATGATACAATAAATCCCAGTAGCATTTTTTAGCATTCTTAGTATTTTTTAGTATTTGCAAGATTCCAAGAGTATTTTCAAAATCCTAACCCAAGGGGTGAAAAGAATATTGCCATACGTCTAATAGGCATTCTCCAATTGAAAGAGATTGTAATAGATTTATTTCTGTTAGTCATTAGCAACAATAACAAATGTACTGGTTCTTACTTATATATACATGATTTTATATAAAAACAAATTATTTTATATAAAAACAAATTATTATTTATATTAAAAAATTATTATACAAAACTTCCCAGATTTAGAATTTTCCAATGTCCATGCCAAGCAATTGGGCAGAGCTTCAAGAATTTCCTGTTCAGCTAGGCCTTTTTTTGTGTCTCAATAAATAAGTAGTATATTTGGCGTTCTTTATTTTGATATTGAACTATTCCTAAGTAACCACATTCAGGTTTCCACTGCTCATATAAATGGTTATTGTCTAATTGTCTCATGTTTTTAAGCATTTCTTTTCGTTTGTTCCTTGATTTAAAAGAAAAATCAATCCTATTATCTTCATAAATTCCTACTATTTAAAGTCAAGGTTAAAAAAATATTTTGGTTGACTTCAGATAAATACCTCTAATAAATTTTCAAAAATAATAAAAGACTTTAGATGGTTCGATTTTTTTCAGCTCTTGGAATTTTAGTAACTAAGCTCATAATAATGATGATTTAGCAATTTATATTGAAAATCTCTTGTTAAACCAGGTAATATGTAGAGGTTTTTATGGCACAACAATTTACAGACTTGTACTTTGTGTAATTGCTGTCCTGGACCTTGAAAAATGGTTGATCATCTTGGAAATGTAACCAGGTCTTAGAGGATTAATGTTCCTTGGAGAATCATCAAGGTAAATATGTTCAACATATTATAAAAGCCTATTAGAAGGTAGTTTGCATTTCCTCAATTGAATTTAAACCATAAGTAACATCTTGAGCCCCATGTACAGAGTGATATATGCATTTGTTTCATGTTAGCATGAAAAGCCTATAATCTGTGTGCTATGCTCATCTTCAGAAAGGAGTATTCATTACAGTATGGTTGACTGTACACATTTTTACATCTCCTCAGTTAAGAGAAATTACAGAATATCAAAACTTAAAAGAGTACATATGAATTGAGTTACAAATCCATGTTACAAACCTAGCCCCAAATGTATAGAATGTGACAAACCTCCCTCTTATCAGCCTTCACTCTGGCCTCCAGCAGAGGGTCTGTCTCCAGCCACTGGAGGTCATCTGCTAAAGCTCCATTGCCCAGTTAGTGTTCGATGCAATCAGAATTTTGTTCAATTACAAAAACACTCATCTGCTAAATTATCAGAAGCAATTGTGTGTAACACTCACACTTTAGAAGATTAAACCATATGTTACTAATGGACTGGTTGAAGGAAGTATACTCTAGTAGTGACTGCTATAAAACTGTGGCTTGCCTATTGGCAATTATTTATTTCAGTCATCCTCAGGGCTTATCTCCTTTGCTTCACTGAGTAAACAAATATTTACTGAGCTCCCATCATGTGTCAGGCACTGGGCTAGTGCTTGGGGTTATAACATTAAGTTAAAAAAAAAGCATAGTCTGTCCTGTGTAAGGACATTATTGCAAATCAAAAATGTGACCAGATCAATACTGCCAGTACAAAGGGAGATAAAGATCTAAACAAGGAATAAGTTTGTTAGGAAGTAATGTCTCCCTCTTTGACTTCCACAAGAATTTTCCTCTTTTATAATATATTCAGTACATAATCATTGAAACATCACCTACTGGGTATCAGGCATGGTGGTGCTTGCTCTTGAGAATATAGACAGGAAAAGAGATACAGCCCATATCCTATATAGAATTTATAATCTAGTGGATGAGACAGCATTACACAAATAGTTATAGAAATAATTAATCACCACTTGCTAAGGACTATGAAGCAGAAGTACCAAGTGCTATTAAGAAGACTGTTGTACTCTATTATATACCAGTCTTTAGATCTATACTTGTTTCATCTTTGTATCTTCCACAGAGCTTGGCAAAGTAAACTGAAAAAGTTGACACTTAAGTATTTGTTGAGTGACTGAGCCCTTAATTTGAGAACCAGGTCAGAAAACAGCACTCCTTAAAAATGGAAATATTAATCAAAATAACTAGATGTGGTATTTATTATCACTGTTCAAGGACATTTCTAGTCCTCCTCCGCCAAGCACATGGTAAAATTGTACTTTCCTAACCTCTTGAAGGTAAGCATGACCATATGACTTGCTTTGACCAACAAAACGGTTATTAGAACTAGTATGTATCACTTCCAAGTAGGAAGAATGTGGTTAATTGCACACTTAAGAGGAAGTGTGCAATTAACCACATTTCCTTTCCCTACCATGACAACAATGTTCCAGATGAAAGGTGATCTATTAGCCTGCATCCCTGGCTGAGCAAAACATGGCACAGAGCCTCACTACCAGCCAGGTACATATAAACTCACGAAGAAATAACCTTGGTTGTTTTACGCTTTAGAGTTTTTAAGTATTGTGTCTCATAGAGCTTAACCTAACGCTAACTGACTGATAAAAGTTAGACTTCTGCAGAAAGTGTACCAGGGATTGGGGGTTGGGCAGTGGGAAGACATCTAGAAGTATATTAAATAAACTGCTGATAAGATTAGGGCGATTCTCAAACCTCAGCAAAAGGCTTAGGGTACTCCCTGAAAAAGGAAGTATCCCTTTGAAATAGATCCTAGTAAACGTAATATGTTTGTCATGAGGAAATTCGTTATGTAATTATGAAGGATTTTCTGTGTATGTTACCAATAAGAAATATTGAAAGAAAAGAGTAGACAAAAAGAACATTTCAATATGTCTCTACTGTATGTACTCTGCTTTTAGTTACCGGTTATAATTATAGAATTTTGGTAAGAATGAGAAAGGCTCCCATTCTAAGACATATTAGAGTGAAGTTCTCATCTGCTTGGTAACAATTTCCAACATTTGGTGATTGGAGACAACATTGTCAGTGTCTTAACTAAATAGCAGCTGTGGCTGGAAAGAGTTACGTAGGTTGAAATTATGAGAAATGAGAGAAACATTTACAATAATAACTTTGGTCTTAAACACGATACAGAAGTTAAATTGTTAAATGCTAAATTGTTAAAATGACTGCTACTTCCCTGCTGTCACAACACATGAGGCAGAATTTTTTAAAATAATCTTTCTGAACTGGACTATCTTTTCACAGTTAATGTATTTATTTTTTACCATTTGTAAAATACTATCAAAACAAATATTTTGAGAATTGTTACTAATACGTGTTTTATGAGAAAGGTATTATTTCTCTATTTTACATAATTCATGAGCTTAACCAAATCCTTAAGTATAATTTTCTTATGCTGAAAATCCCATTTTCTTCCAGTTAAATATACTTTTAATTTTATTCAGAAGAACGTAAGGATGGGGCAAGAATTCATGTAACAGAAATGTGATGCAATGATCTTGGCTAGAGAAATATCTATTCTTTTAAGCAGTGGGTTTCAATAGTTATTCTTAAGTAATGACAAATGTCCTTTGTATACTGGACAAATTTCAGTGGAGGAAAATCATAGTCAGTGATTTAGAAAATCTTAACTGGAAATAAAGAGATGTACTGAATTTAACAGGAAACAAAATGTATCAATACAATAATAATAAAAATAAATTTAGCAGAAACACTGTTAAGAACATTAAATAACAAAACACTAAAAAACAAACAAACAAACAAAAAAACACTAAGCTTATTAAAGATGAAAGGGGAAGTGGCAGATAACTGATCATTATTTTAAAACTGTTCCAAGAAGACACTACAGTCCATGGCTTATTTTCCTCTGTGCATAATATTATATAGGAAACAATTTTTCAATTCATTCAATAATATTTCTACTGCACTTTTCCATTTAAATGTGTTCATAAATATTAATCAGTTCCCACAACAACACTGTGAGATAGCTCAGAATTATCCAGAGTTGACGGACTGAGAGCTTAAAATGATGTTTGGCTATGATGCCAAGGACTGCTGAGGGAATTAATAAAAGAGCTGACAACAAAGTCCAGAATCCTGGCTCCTGGCTATTGCTAGGGCAAAGAAGACTGTCAGAGAATTTCTTGTCCTGTCCTGACTCCTATCTTCCAGTGACACAGAAGTCAAAAGCACCTGCTCCCACATTACACCTGCCTGGTCAGCAAAGCTATCACAGATGCTTCTTCTAGCCTAGTCCTTGGTGTTTCATAGAGTTAGGTATCTCACATCTTCCTAGAAAATATTTTTAAAAATTTTAAATCCACAATTCAGAGAGCTGCTGACGACTCAAGAAATCCTCAATGAGTCCGAATGAGGAAAGTCTACTTAGAGCTTAAGAAGGAATATTGTGCAGAGCTACAACCAGTCATACTGGGACTGACTCATCTGAATTCCTTTAATGTTAGGGAGATGTGGTTTGTATGCAGCTGCTGCTGACCAACGGTCCTGGTTTACCAAGGACTGAGGATCTCCTGGCACAAAATACTATCTGTGTTAAAACTGGGGAGGTCTCAGGCAAATCCATATAGTTAATGAGCTTACCTCTCGGTAATGAAATATGCTGGTTCTTCTTTGCTTATCCAGTTGCTTTATTTCTGCAAGTAATCAGATATATAAGGGGCAAAATTAAATTTGAGGAAAAATTTTAAAGTATTTTTTAAAATACTTTTTTATTGCATTATGGTCAAAGTTTCATAGATAGCAAAACTTCATATACAGTATTCAAATTGCCATGGGGACCACGAGTAGGCATAAAAAGCCATATTGAAAACTTGTCTTAAGATTCTTTCCTTGTATAAGAGTCAGACTGGAGAGGTCTAAGTCCCCTTGTCCCATCCCAAGGCCTCTTCTCATCTGTAGCTCTCCGCAGTCTTACCTCAGAGCTCTATTCAGGGACAAAGGAAAGTTCCTACTCTTCTCCAGGATACAAGAGAATCTGAGCTGCTGCCCTGTTTTATCTGCAACGGCTCCTCCCTGCTGTGACTTTCTAGGTGAGGTCTTCTCTGGTTACAACCTGGGAATCAAGGAACACTCACTGCACTGGGGTGCCCCCATCATCCTCTCCCTCGTGAGTGCTCAGCCACAAGGGGAGGCGCAAAGATTAGGCTCATTTCAACCACCCACGGGACGGGGGTCTCTGATCTCACCAAGGCCCCTCTGCTTCTCTTCTTCCACCTGCTTGCTGAACTCTTCTCTCCTTTTGGGAGAAAAACTGGCTCTTAACATCATCATCCATTCATTTCTCTGCTATGGATGGAATAGACTGCTAGGTCACAAGGTTTTTGTCGTTTCTATGGCTACTTACTATCTACGTGACTATGAGCAAGTTTGAGGTTTTCTTTGTTTAATCTTGTGATGCCCAGTTCCTCATCTGTAAAAATGAGGATAATTACAGTATCTACACCACATGGATCATTGTGAAGATTAAATGAGATAATAGATGTAAAATGCTTATAAAATTTTTGACACAAAGTAAGCCCTCAATAAAAGATAGTTAATAATATTATTTATCTTCTTGTGATTATTTAAATCCAAGCTTTAGAATTATGAAATAACAACGCTTTTCTTCTCACCTCTTACCTCATTCAGATTTGTAATTTGATCCTTGTAGTAGGTTCACAGTGCTATTTCAATATGATCTTTCTGTAAGTAATGGTCTCCTCTCCTCTGATTTAAACTGTAATTACCCCTTAACTTCTTTCCTGATTATTGTATTTATTTATACATTCCCTTACTCGTTAAACAAACATTTTTTGACTACTTCCTATATTCCAGGGACTGTGCTGGCACTGGAGAAAGCCTGTGCTTCTTTCTTTCAAAGAAGATGGAGAATCACCTTCACTTGGTCATAGATCTTGATGCAAATCCTGCCTATGACCAGATTCCTTCATTTGTTCTGACCCTGCCAGATCAACTCATGCTCTTACAGCAGTTACACAAAGCTGGACACTGACATGTCTTACAAGAGAATGTACATTGGAGAATGAAAACTGGAGGAGATGGTTTTTTGATCCAGGAGTAGAGTATCACATCTTCTGGACACCCTCAATATCTCCCAACAGTTATGAGCATGGCATCCAAGGATTTGTTAGACAGAGGTATTTAACTTGTTGGCTACCATTATTGTTTATTCCCAAGATCAAAGACAAAAGAACACTCCCATAGGGACAATCTTGTTCTGCTTCTAATGCCTCTTGACCAATCTGGAAAAATGAGTCTAAACAGGCTGGAATCCAGTTATTAGATATAGGAGGACTCATAAAGAGTTTGGGATGGACACACAGACTCCTAAAAACAAATGTTGGTGAGGAATTTTTATGGTTCCAGGCTTTGTATTAGGTTTTTTTTTTTTTTTTTTTTAATGTATTTTGCCTCTTGAGTTAGTTTGGGTTGGGTCCTTAGTTTATTTTGTCTGATATGCGGTAGTCTCCCCTGCTTTCTCTTTTTTTTCTTTTAGCCATGCGCATTGCTTGCGGGATCAAACCCATGCCCACTGCAGTGGAAGCCCTAACCACTGGACTACCAGGGAATGCCCTGTGTTATGTATTTTAATACACACAACACTCCATGTGAAATAAATGCCTTATTTAGTTAAACTTTCAAAACTGTGATGTATAGCAAACATACAGAAAAGTGCATAAAACTTAAACTTGCAGTTTAATGAATTGTTGGAAAATAACACTTATGTGACCCCTACTGAGATGGTCTGCAGAGTCATATTGCAAGGGGCATAGATATAAGGAAGAGAAGAATTATGGTTGTTTTTGAAATCTACCACAACCAGTGTTGTGATTTTTTTTAAGAGGTGAAAAAACAATATAGGAATTAAGGATGTATCAACTAAGTGGTGATAATGATTCTCCATGAATATTCAGCTTGGCAAAAAGAAGCGAGAACATAATGGCAGTGAAGGACAGAGGAGAGGAGATGGGAATCATTGGATTGTAGATATCAGTGGACTCAAGTATTGTTGGAGCTGGAAACCTGAAGACATGAGCTGGAAAACAGAAGCGGGTAGCAAGAGAGTGGGATGCTCGTCTTTGAGATGATAAAGAAGGTGGGAGTGGGCCACTGAAATGGTGTGAGTGACAAGATCATTGTAGAAGAGAAGTTAAAGGAATTGAGAGGCTAGGGTATTGGAAACATTCAAAATTAAGAGAGAAGTGGAGATGGAAAAAATTACAATGAGCTAAGAACTAAAATCTTCAGGAATGGGAAATATGAAGGCAGGGACTGAGGTAGGTTGATAAATATATATATATATATTTAAATATTAAAAATATATAATATTTACATTTTTGTATGTTGGAATAGGTCTGTAAGGACATTTATTCAACTTACAGCAGTTATTTCTAGGAAGATAAATTATAACTTGCTGAGTAATGGTGAAAGACAATTTTCACTTTCATTCTATTGGCTTCATTTTTGTTTACCACACACATGTATTATGCATAAATAACTATAGTGAAATAGAGCTTTAAAAAAAGAAGGGGCTGACTTCTTGTCACACAGATCTGGATTTGAATTTCATCTGTAAAATGAGTATGCTCTTACCTACCTCTATGTTGTGATGATCAAGTGAGGTCATTACTTAATGTTCTTATTAACACAATGACTGGAGCATGGAAGAAGCTCAATATTGTTTGCTATTCCTCCACTCATTGACAAGCCCCCCTACCCACGTGCAAGTGCGTTGTGTGAGTGTGTGCATGCCCATACACCAGAGAGAGAGAGAGGACAGAGGTCACGTGTGCACCCAGAGACTCTGTAGCACTTGTGTACTCTCCTTGGAGTACTGTCATATTTGGGGGCAAAAAAAAGGAAAAAACGGGCATATTATTTATATTGCTTACCTGGCTAATTTCCAGAAGAAACTAATAATAATAAATTATGCATATATTGACACTTCCACTGCAAGCCAAAAGCAGTATTCAACCGTTCTCATTAAGAACTGTTTGCATGTCCAAATGACATTTTTAAAACACAGTTTTAAGAACAAGGATAAATTACAGTGTATAAAAAAATGCTATTTTCCAAGGGTCAACAGTTCTAATGAAGAGTTTAATAGGCAATATTATCTTAATATAGGCAGCATCTATTAATAGAAACTAGAAAAATTCTGTGAACCTCACAATAAAATATATAAACCAAAGCTTTTAAAATGAGTATTTTTCTACATGATGCACCGTTAAAAAGTAAGTGTGACTGGGGAAGTTAATTCTTAGGTTCCCAAAATGTTAGCATAGGCTATTTTTACCCTATGATAATTTATACAGCCTGCATGAGAGCTCTTATGTAGACAGTGAAGAGTCTACCAAAGGTCAAATGAAAAATTAGTGCCTGATACACTTATACTAGTATTTGACAGGACTAAAAATTAATGGTTGTCAGAACACTGCCTGAAACTGTGGCTCTAAGAGATTAAAATCTTTATTATAAATCTGTGAAATCCTGATTTTTTGATTACTGAGAACATGGATTTAGAGTGTCAGTGAAATATAGTGTCTCCTGCCTCCAAGTAAAAGCTTCTTTGAACCCATTCAAAAATTCACAATGGATGAAGATTGAAATTAGGAAATGGAAATTCAAACATTCATTCAGTGGGCATTATGTGCCAGGCTGTGTGCTACGGACTGAGATACAAAGATGCACAAGACACAGGTCCCAGTCTGAAATAACTTACAGCTGGTAGAGAAGCCTGACACAAAAACACGTGGTAATAAAACAACCCTAAAGAAAAAATACTTAATGTACTTAACAGTAATGGGGAACATGTACCTTACAGAAGTGGGAGGATTTCCTATTACTCAACTCCATTTCTAACTAGTGCTCCTATTATGAGGCAGAACTAGCTAATATGGTCAAAATGAGTAGAGCTTTTATTTATGTTAACAAAAATGGTGAAAGGATTAAGAAGCAGCAACCACAGAACGACCACAGAATTGCTCATTGTACTTCCCATCCCTGATCCTGAAAAGCCCAGCCACGTTTTTAAAGGACTGTAAGCCACTTGTGAGTGGGAACTGTGGTGATGGAGAAGGGGACAGGTGTGGCCTGGAAACCCACCTTAGCCAACCAGATATGTTTGTTAATTGTGTTTCCACAAATCCCAATACCAGTTTCTGTGGGTAGGTAGGTATGAAGTATAGAGAAAAGAGGTTAAAAGTAACTCAAAAACAAAGATAGGGGAGATAATACATGATTTGCTTTTTGCTTCCTGCCTAACAAATCTTTTGACTACTAAACTGATTTTGCTTTAAGATCCAGAAATTTAGAAATCTAAGCAACAGTCCTTCTTTGTTTATATCTTTTATTTTTGTTTATAACAAGTCAATTTATATAGAAATATGTTAGAGAAAACTAATAAAGCGGATTACTATATTAAAGTCTTTCATGATGGCAGATACCTCATGGTGCATCTCCAATATTTTCAAATGGTATTTATAACTTCATGTGTAAAGTTGGTTTCTTTAGATGCCGTACTCAGATCTTGCTTTTTGAACAAACCTGATAACCTCTGACTTTTAATTGCAGTCTTTAGATAATTTACATTTAATATAATTATCATTATGCCTGTGTTTAAATCTACCATATTGTTACTTGCTTTCTATTGCTCCCAACTGTTCAGCATTCCTTTTATTTTTTTCTCTTTGTCTGCCTTCTTTTGTATTAATTGAGTGCTTTTTAAGAATCCATTTTAGAGGAATAGTGGTTGGAATGTTTAGCTGAAACACAGGAGTGGGTCAAATTATGGAAAAGTATATCAGTACCATTACCCAGTTACCCTGTTACCTGATGTTTCTCTGGGATAGAGATCTTAGGACGGATGTCTAGAATTGGATTAAAGATGTCAACACATATAAACCATTTCTAAGACTCTTGATACTCATTTGTATATTGCTTTTCAAAAGGGTTGGTGTGGAAGATTTTTGTTACCAGGTGTTTACGAAAAAACATTGGTAGAGAAGGGTGGATAAGCAATAAAATAATCAATTTTGAAAGTCGTTTTTTAAAATAATAAATAGATACTATATTAAAAAAAACCTTTCAAATATCTGATTCTACAGATGAGGAAACTGTGGCAAAGTAAAGAATCAAACTATATTAAGTTATGAGAGGTGTTACTCATTTAATGAAACTTTTTGTACATCATAAAAAATACATGATTGGAAGGAGATAAAAGGTCAAAAATGAAAATATACAGATAAGATGCATTCAGTATTTGTCATGAAAGTGAACATCCTGCTTAAGAGGTTCGGAGATAAAGAAATTATGGATTCATGCCTGAGCCATGGGGAACTCCACATTGACTGGACCACACTTCATAAGGGGTTTCTGAGATATGTTCATATTTGGATGCCTTTGAAGAATCGAAACTTTTACTCACCTAAGTACTTGAAAGGCATTCTGTACCTTATCTGACAATGTGAGTCCCAGGGAAACAGGATGGAGAGCATGAGAGAGAGCCATTTGTATGGGTCTCTGAGAAAGGAACCCTACGTTCTGTCCCACTGCAAGGTTAAATCCCCTGTATGGAAGGCAACAGAACCTTCCACATGAGCTTGAGAGTCCCAAAGAGAGAATCGAGTCTTAATTCTCATTTGAAATTCTAAGAGAAAAAAAGCTTTGCAGAATGTCCTATGACAGCACAGGACAATCACTAGAATAGGAATGGTGGGTCACAACTAGGTAGAAAAAGGGTCTGAGGTAGCCAGACTCCACCATAACGAAACCAAAAGTCTCCTGTGAAAGTTTCCTGGAACTGCTCAAGAGAGGAACAGAGGTTGGCTGAGTGTGGAATGGTTTCATGGTTTGGGTGAAACTAAACATTTTCCTGTTGACACTGTAACTAGAGGTGTTTCAGAGTTTATGCAGCAGGGATGGCTGCTGATGGTGTGGCCAATGTGACCAGAGGCAACCAAAGACTGACAGGGATGGTCTAGCTGAGGAAAAGCAGTTGTATGGATGCTATTAACCAAGGACCTAAAGTCTCTTCCCAGACTCCTTGACAACATGTTAGCCCTTCTGCAATGTAGAACCTTCACACCCCAGAAGGACAGCCAAGGCAAAGGGAAGTATTGTGAAGTGACAGCCAATTAAAGAGAAACTGAGTTCAAATCATAACTAGCAGAGTTCATCTTGAGTTTGTCCATATTTTTTTCTGACTTAACTTCTGATAAATCAAGATGCTCCATAATATACTGATAAAGTTAATTACTTGACCCTAACCCAAAACTCAACATTTGTCCCAATTAAATTTCAATCCAAAAAAAAAAAAAAAATTTCAATCCATTGCTACATTGTTTGAGATCTTTTTGAATCACAATTTTGCCATTTGGTATTTTAGCTCTGTCTCCAAGAGGAGCTCATTTCACATTTTAAACAGTTTGGTTTTTTATTCACACACACCTTAATAAGAAGTTTTCTACCAAAGGACCTCATCCCATCACATTTTCCCTCTCCACCATCAAAAATAACTAGACTCACAAAAAAAATGCACACTAAAATTTCTTAGTAGCCTTCTCTTCTTGTGGCAAGAGCAGAAATGGAGAGTAGAAAATGATGTATTTTTTTATTAAAAAATTGTAAGGTTACTAAAGAAATTAAATGAAATATATTCCTAGTGCAGAACTACTGCCATCTTAAGGCCACAGCCCAGTATTATAAATCAGCTTTTGGTTCTATTTAGCTAAATGGCTTAGAGAGATTAATTTTTAGTCATTTGTACATTTTATCATTTTTTAAAGTACTAAATAGTCTTTATTATTTCCCCTTAAACAAATTATATGACCCAGAGAAGACGTGTAGATTGGCTTATACTATATAAAAGGTTGAACATTATGTTTACTTTGGGGTATTTAGAAAAGCACATTTTAAACTAATGGAAGATTAAACAATCAGGCCATTCTCCCCACCCCCAAATGTTTGGTAAATAACATTTACAATGTAGATGTTAAAATACAGTATTATAAATCCACAAAATATCAGTGAGTTATTTTAGTGTCTAAAACTTAAGCTAGCTGATCTCAAAGTTATTATTTAGGTAAATAACAAATTAAGTAAAAGCCAAACCTAAGGTTAAAGTTCCTAAATTATAGTATTAGCTTTATTAAAAGGTAGGTCAGTTATAATGATGAAATTCAATTCTAGAAAATCAGCAATAAAAATCATAACTTCTGGGCTTCCCTGGTGGTGCAGTGGTTGAGAGTCCACCTGCCGATGCAGGGGACATGGGTTCGTGCCCCAGTCTGGGAGGATCCCACATGCTGCAGAGCGGCTGGGCCCGTGAGCCATGGCCGCTGAGCCTGCGCATCCGGAGCCTGTGCTCCGCAACGGGAGAGGCCACAACAGTGAGAGGCCCGTGTACCGCAAAAAAAAAAAAAAAATCATAACTTATTTCTGAGCTTTTCAAAATTATTTTATAACTTCCTAATTATAAGAAAAAATTGTATACGTACAAGGAGTACTAAAGAAACCCTAAAACTTCACAGCATGATATTGATATTACACACAAATAAAAGTACCAAGATTTTATAAACTAACAAATAAACAAAAAACTTAAGCAAAGATCTTTCAAACAACACATATTATTTGCTACACTGGACACAACAACATCTATATGTTAGTCTGCTGAGGCTGCCTTAACAGAGTACCACAGACTGAGAGGTTTAAATAACAGGAAATTATTTTCTCACAGTTCTGAAAGCTGAAAGACCAAGATCAAGGTGCAGCGGTCAGAATGGCCATCATCAAAAAATCTACAAACAGTAAACGCTGGAGAGGGTGTGGAGAAAAGGGAACCCTCCTGCACTGCTGGTGGGAATGTAAATTGATACAGCCACTATGGAGAACAGTATGGAGGTTCCTTAAAAAACTAAAACCAGTATTACCATACGACCCAGCAATCCCACTACTGGGCATATACCCTGAGAAAACCATAATTCAAAAAGTCATGTACCACGATGTTCATTGCAGCTCTATTTACAATAGCCAGGACATGGAAGCAACCTATATGTCCATCGACAGATGAATGGATAAAGAAGATGTAGCACATATATACAATGGAATATTACTCAGCCATAAAAAGAAACGAAATTGAGTTATTTGTAGTGAGGTGGATGGACCTAGAGTCTGTCATACAGAGTGAAATAAGTCAGAAAGAGTAAAACAAATAACATATCCTAACACATATATATGGAATCTAAAAAAAAAAAAAGGTTCTGAAGAACCTAGGGGCAGGACAGGAATAAAGAGGCAGATATAGAGAGTGGACTTGAGGACATGGGGAGGGGGAAGGGTAAGCTGGGACGAAGTGAGAGAGTGGCATGGACACATATACACTACCAAATGTAAAGTAGCTAGTGGGAAGCAGCTGCACAGCACAGGGAAATCAGCTTGGTGCTCTGTGACCACCTAGAGGGGTGGGATAGGGAGGGTGGTGGGGAGATGCAAGAGGGAGGGGATATGGGGTTATATGTATACATATAGCTGATTCACTTTGTTATACAGCAGAAACTAACACAACATTGTAAGGCAATTATACACCAATAAAGATGTTTAAAAAAATGCAAATCAACTTAGGTATAAAATAAGCTCCAAGGTTGTATTGTACAACACGGGGAATATAAACAATATTTTATAATAACTATAAATGGAGTACAACCTTTAAAAATTGTGAATCACTATTGTTCACCTGTAACTTATATAAGATTGTACATCTGCTACACTTCCATTAAAAAAAGAATTTGAAAGCTGTTGCAACAAAAAATAAGCCTAATTAAATTCTGGGAAAATAAATAAAAGAAAAAAACCCCCCCAAAACAAATACCATATGCTAACACATATATATGGAATTTTAAAAAGGGGTACTGATGAACCTAGTTGCAGGGCAGGAATAAAGATGCAGACGTAGAGAAAGGACTTGAGGGGGATGGGGTACGGGAGGGGGTAAGGGAGGGAAGCTGGGAGGAAGTGAGAGGGTAGCATTGACGAATGTGCAGTACTGGGTGTAGGGTGGGAGGCTGC
>NW_020174425.1:1841493-1844291 GCF_003031525.2 Neophocaena asiaeorientalis asiaeorientalis | reverse complement strand
GGGTGTTGGGGGGGAGGGGAGGTGGGGATGTATGTATGCGTGTGGCTGATTCACTTTGTTGTGCAGTAGAAACTGACGCCGTGTTGTGGAGCATTTATACTCCAATAGAGATGTGGAAAAAAAAAAAAGATCAAGGTGTAGGTAGGGCTGGTTTGCCGTGAAACCTCTCTTGCTTGCAGGCTGAACCTTCTTCATGTCCTCACGTGGCCTTTCTTTTGTGTATGTGCATCCCTTGTGTCTTTTCCTCTTCTTATAATCACACCAGCCATACTGATAGGTCCCCACTATCATGACCTTATTTAACCATACTTACCTCCTTAAGTCCATATACCCAAATGTAGTCACATTGGGGCTTAGGGCTTCAACATATGAACTTTGGGGGACACAATTCAGTCCCTAACACTGGCATATTTTATATATCACTCAAAGAAACAGAAATTAATTGGAATCTGAGTAGAACATTGAACTTTTGGTTGACAATAGAAGAGGTGATATACCACTACATTTGATAAAAGTTTAATGTACAGAAAAAAAGAAAATATCTTCATTTGAAAATAAGCCTGTGAAACAAAGCTAATGTCTGTATTTAAGTTCAGGGTTATGTAAGGAGTGAAGGGAAAGAGGGAAACCATCCCATGTGTTCTTAGAGGAATTAGACTGAGCTTTGAGGTTAGTGGCCAAGAAATGTGAGTGGAGCTCCAGGAGGAGTGGCAGATCTTTCAGGATGATGGGATCCGATAATTTTCTAAACCCTCCTACAAAGTGTAAATGTTGTAGGCTGTCTAGCACAAGACCGTGAGGAATATAAGATGTATAACAGTTGTTTCTCAGCAGAGGTACAACGGTTGTTAAGCATGTTCAGGTCTAAGGGCCAACTCTCCAGTCCAAGGGACACTTATGCCATGAAAAAACCATCCTTTCATACTCTTTCTTCTAACAATGAGTGCACTTGTACATTTACATTACTAAGGGAAGTCCCTAAAGTGCCTAATCCCACAATAAAACAAGATATCCTCCAAGGAGACTTATGGCCTTCAATGTGTAGTCTATCTGAAAGTTTGACCTTGGCAGGCACTCTACTGCAGGGGCCAAAGAGGAATGCTAAGGTCAGTTCTATGGCTAATAGACTCACAAAAGGGAAATAGGTACAAGCTATGATACAATCCAGCTTTTGTCTTTTTTGATTCACAGACGTTAAAGACATGGTGTTGGGCTCTAATCAGTGAACAGCTCAATCTTATTTTTTTTAATAAAATTTTTTTTTTTGGTTCCGTTGGGTCTTCGTTGCTGTGCATGGGCTTTCTCTAGTTGTGGCGAGCAGGGGCTACTTTTCGTCGCAGTGAGGGGGCTTCTCATTGTGGTGGCTTCTTTTGTTGGGGAGCATGGGCTCTAGGGCACCGGGGCTTCAGTAGTTGTGGCGCCCGGGCTTCAGTAGTTGTGATGCGTGGGCTTAACTGCTCTGCGGCACATGGGATCTTCCCGGACTAGGGATCGAACCCATGTCCCCTGTGTTGGCAGGTGGATTCTTAACCACTGGGCCACCAGGGAAGTCCCCACTCAATCTTCTTGAGGATTCTTTCCTGTCCTCTTCCAGAGAGATTTGTTTGGGGCTTTTACAAGTCATAACGGAACAAGTTATCAATTTATTCAAATGGATCCACTACGTATAATAAGTGTCCTACTAGATTGAACTATTTACTGTACTAAATCAATTCCTTGGTTGGTCTATTAGCCCCACAAGTGTTAGTATTTGTAAGAGTTAAATGGAATTCTCAACCAATTATATTTTCATTATGTCATGACTATTGATTTTTTTCTATTGGGTAAAGTGTTCCTTTAAATTTAAAACAGAAGCAGTACAAAGATAATACATTTATATTTTCTCTTTTTAACGTCAATGTTTGTATTTTCTCTTGTAAATGACTTGAATTTTCTCTTTTAAATAATTTGTATTTTCTCTTTTAAATTATTTTAAAGGTCTCAAAGTCCTAGCCCTTCATCCATCTAAAATGATACTAGCTATAAACAGTCCTTGAGAGAACTGAAAACACTCATTCAAATTATTGTGTTCTATAAACTTTAAACCTTTCTGTTTGCATAAAGTTCTCTCTTCTGTAGTATGTTCTATGAAGTTTCTAATATCCTTTCACAGAAAAAAATGCATTACAATAAAAAATAGGATAATCAAATAACAACCAATATTGGTTTCCTTAATCATTGTCATTTTGCAAAATGGTCCTTCACGATCTCTAATAAATTTATTTTCTGACGCGCTCCAGGGGGTGAAATGTTGAAAGATCTCCCATTCTACTTACAAATACACTTAGGAATTTACTAAAGAATATAAAGTTTTTGATTGAATCCATAGTTAGAGATCTCATGGGCAAAAAAAATCTTCCAAATTATAATAGGCTAATTGGGTCAGGGGAATATTAGTGGATAAAATTTTCTCCATAATCTTATATTATTTCGCACACAAGAGTAAAGGGTCAGGTGTACCTTGACATTCTCTTGGTTTCCCTGGCGCCTTGAAAACCAAGGGGAGGCCCGGTTAATTCTGCGGCGAAGGCTATGCGCCAAAAGGGGCTTAGTGCCGCCTCCAATTCCTGCAGCAGCGGCTCCGCTCCTGGTCACATCCCGCCTTCGGGACTTCGGGGCGGGGGTCAGGGTGGTGACAGTGAGGCAGGAGCCGGCCTGGGAGTGTCAGCGGAAAGCCGGGCAGCGAACCGGCCAGTCGGGGCGCGGGGAAGTCCGGCCGCGAGGGGCGGGCAGAAGCGCGGCCGGGGGCGGGGCTGGCG
>NW_020174425.1:1829456-1841482 GCF_003031525.2 Neophocaena asiaeorientalis asiaeorientalis | reverse complement strand
CGCGGGAAGCGCGAGGGGCAGCGGTGCGGCGTTCAGGGGGCGGCCGCAGCCCCGCCCCGCCCCGCCGCGTCCTGCCCGGTAGTCCCGCAACGTCCTGTCCGCGCGCTCTTCGTCGCCTCTCGGCGTTTCGGAGTTTTCTGGTGCTCCGCGCGCAGCTATGGCTCAGCACTTCTCCCTGGCCGCCTGCGACGTGGTCGGCTTCGACCTGGACCACACTCTGTGTCGCTACAACCTGCCTGAGAGCGCCCGGGTGAGTGGCGCGGGCTGCCGGGGCGCACGGCGTGCAGTCTTCATGGCGGCTGGGGCTCGAGTTTCCTCCCGGCTTAGGCGGCGGCGAGCGTCGCCGGGGCCCTGCAGCCGCCGCGCCTTTGCGCAGAACTCGGCCTCCCACGGCGAGGCGGGGCGGAAGGAAGTGTGCATTCCCCCATCCCCGCCCGTGCTGTGGGTACCGGCTTATTTAGCCCAGCCCTTAGCCAAGTTTGAGAGATGGGTAGGGAAGAAAAGGGGCGAAGGAGGGACAAGTCGTGCAAGACTGGGCTAGGGAAACGGTTCCTGGGTCAGAGGAAGGGTGGGGCTAGGGCAACTCGGGGTGTCCATTGCGTATCCCCAGCCTTGGAACTTCTCAGCAAATCGTTCTGGCCACCAGCAGAGCGCCGATACAGCTACCTGGTTAACGACTTGTATTTTCTTTGGCTGCGTTTTTCTTTTGCACGTGCATGAGACCGCCTGTCAGTTTTTAAACACTGCAGTCCGGGAGAAATTGTGTGGTGTATTGGAAGACTAACCGAAAAGCCATTAACATGTTAGCCCTAATTTTGCCTTTTGCCAAGAGAAGGACATAAATTTTGCTCACCTGTTGCGTGCTCCATGCACCTTGAGTAAGGTCTAATCCTGACAACAGCCTGGGTCCTCACTGCTCTTAGGGAGGGAGGGGGAAGTGGGGTGTGTATGATTCCACACCTGTACCCTGAAGTGAATTGTTCTTCCTCCCCTATTCCTTTGGTTTCACAAGGAAACTAATTTTGAAAAATTAACTTTTTTTTTTTTTTTAGTCAAATATGTAAGTATCCAAGCGAAATAAGCTGGTTATGGTAGTCAAAGCGAGGACTCTGCAGCCAGACTGCAGACAGAGGGCACCAGCTCCTCTGTTCCTAGCTCTATGACCTTGGGCAAGTTCCTTAACCCGTGTCTATTCTCTGTTTCCCTATCTGTAAAATGGGGCTAATAATTGGATTTGCCTGGAAAGGTTGTTGAAAGGATTAAAAGGGTAAAGGATGTATAATGCTTAGAGCTGTGTTGGACACATACAAGTGTTTGCTTTTATAGTCACCACCCATATCATTCCCCAGCCTGACCACTTATGAATAGAGCTCCTGGCCGCTGATGCTGGCATCAGCCAGGGCTGCTCCTCAGTATGGTGAGGTCAGTGCTCCAATCAGCAGTTCAGGTACCCCTCAAAGGTCAAAACAGTGAATTACTCATGTTCTCTATGTACAGATGGTGGAAAAAAAGAAGTGTACTGTTCCTTCTGTTATACTTTCCTGCTTTCCTGCTGTACAGGTGCTTCCTTAGTCATGCAGAGAGTTGAGGAGACTTTAATTCTTGATCCTTGGCCACTGGTTCCTCTAGGTCTTTGACTCATATTTTCCTTCCCTTTGCCTTTCACATCTTCTCCTGATTAACATTTTCTTGCATTTCCTCCCTAGTCACCTTCATCTGAAGGAAATATTGTTAAAACCATTATCATTAGAGCCAATTTTGTGCATGAGTGAGCATAAAATTTCAGAATACAGGATCGTTAAAAGACAAGAGTTCTTTGCTATAAACCTCGAATATAAGTGATATTTAAAGGTTGAAAACATTAACCTAGTGCGTTTTATGTCCTGTTTGGTTCAGAAATCTTTCATTAAGTACCAACAATGTGCTGAGCACCATAATAGAGTTAGGGATACAGAGATAACACAGGTCTTCAGGTGGCCTTGTAATGGGTAAAGGTGTTGAAAGGTTAGTTCTGGTCCCCTGTGCTGAGGGCAGCATTGCCTGGTCCTTGCTGCTGACTGACTGTTACCTGTGCCTGGGGCCCTCCTCCCTTCATCACACAAACTCCTCAGCTGGCAGGTCTCATCTTAAGTAGCCTGGCCCCCTAAAGTTTACCTTTCTGTCCGTATCCCATCTGCAGTTTTCCATAAAAACCTTAATTTCTCACAGTACTTACCCACTGCATTAAATTTTCCTGTTTACTTGCTGGAATCTTTCCCTAGATCCTAGAGCCATGACCCCTTGACATCAGTATCTGTGACAGTTTATTGTGTGTTCTGTGTGCCAAGCTGACTGCGTGCACACACGGGATTCAATAAATAATTGTGGAACAGTTGCATAAATAATAGGTATTTTAGTAACTGAAAATAGCACTAACAGCCAGTATTCTAATAAGCATTCTGCTATATAAACTGGTTTGACCCTTACAACCATGTGAGTTAGATGTTATTATCATCATTTAGAGATGAGGACACTGAGTCACAGAAAGGATGAGTAGCTTATCCAGGGTCACCCAGCAAGGTGGTCCAGCTGGCAGGTCTCTGCTACCTCCCACCAGGCTTTATGTGTGCTGCAAATCCCAGAGGAGAGTCCATGGAGTGAGTGATGCTTGGGTCCCAGCACAGGAGTTACAAGTGGCAGGTGAGGAGGCAGAGAGGAGCATTTCTGGCAGAGGAAGTATGGCCAGTGCAAGGACCTAAAGGTGAGAAACAGCGCCTGGATCTGCTGGGTGTTAAGCGGAAGGTGGGGCGTTGCAGGAGAAGATGCCGGAGATGGCAGTGGCGCTGCATCATGGATCACTGCGCGTGCCTCTCATATCAGTCTCTTAGGCATTTAGTTAAGTGCAGAGTGTCGTGCAAACGTGAAACTGGGTGCGTTGCCTCACCGGGGGCCTCAGGAAAAGCATCGTAGAAATGATGACACCTGTGCTGTCCTGGAATTGCTGACTCAGGAGTGTTTGGACCCAGGCAGTTAACTTAAATGTGCGGCTGGGAGAGTGCGCGCACGCCCCTCCTCAAGCGCAGCTGTGCTCAACTCCTGCCAGCATTTGCCGTGGGCGTAGGTAAAGGCTCAGTCTTGTCAGATCTAATTCTCTCAAGACAAATTAGAAATCTAAGCTTGTATGAGAAGTCTTTCAATTTTTAAACGCCAGCTCATTTTCGAACACAGCAGGATTATAGGGTTGCCAGATGTAGCAAAGAAAAATACAGGACACCGGTTCAATTTGAATTTCAAATAAAAAAAATATTTTTAGTGTATGGGTGTTCCAGATATGTCATGGGATAAGCTCATACTATAAAATTATCTGTTGTTTAGCCGAAAATCAAATTGAGCTGGGTGTTTCATATTTTATCTGGCAGCCTTCAGTGGGAACCAAATATAATTTGTGGTCTGCGTAGGACCCACAGGGCACCAGTTTGCACCCGCTGTGGATTGTGTGTGGTTATTAGTCAGGTGAGACTGTTGAGGAAGTAAGTGGCAGTTAAGGCTGGGAGAGCAAGGGGGTGGGTGGGAGGCCCTGTGCCATGAAGGCTTCTGTGGTGGCTCAACATAATTTGAGGAAGAGCTTCAAGGACCAAGGCCTTGGGACTAGAAGAGGGACTTTTTTTTTTTTTTTTTTCCAGTATGCGGGCCTCTCACTGTTGTGGCCTCTCCCACTGTGGAGCACAGGCTCCAGACGCACAGGCTCAGCGGCCATGGCTCACGGGCCCAGCCACTCCGCGGCATGCGGGATCTTCCCGGACCGGGGCACGAACCCGTGTCCCCTGCATCGGCAGGCGGACTCCCAGCCACTGTGCCACCAGGGAAACCCCAAGAAGAGGGCTTTCAAAGGCACAGATTCCCTGCTTTTCTCAGCACCTCTGTTCTCTGCTCCTCTTTACACATTGACCCCATTCTCTCCTATTACAGAACCATCTCCTTGGAGAGGTAAGGAACACAGCTCTGGACGCCCCTGGTGGCATCCCTGCTAGAAAGGGCCCTTTCTCTTGGGAAGGAATCTGACCTCATTGGAATCACATGCCCATATGTTAATCAGTATTGCCAAGGGATGAGACACTCCAGTTGTCCAAGGTTGAATAAATACTTTGACCAGAGGCAAGTCTGATGGTGTGCAGTAACCATTGGTAGCTTGAAACTGGCCATGGTGGGGGTAACTATACCATGGAAATGAGCAAATGCTACAAGTCAGGACCTTTTTTTTTTTTTAACCAGCGCCTGACTGATAATAATAGCAATACTTAAATTGAATTTACTTGTATGCCATGCACTGCTCTAAGCATCTGAGGATTTTCATTAACATGGGATTTACATCTCTTAATCCCAGGGCACTGGTACCTTGCAGGCAGGATCATGATGTGTATTTTTTGTTGTCCGTAGTACTTTGTACCTGAGTGACTAACCCCAATCCCCAACTTCAGCTGTGTGCCCCCCTGGACTTGGATTGCCCTCTCCCCGCTGGATTCACCCAGCTAACTGCTCCATCTTGCAGGTGTCAGTGTGTACATCACCTCCTCAGGGAGGCCTTCTCCTACAACTCTTTTTTTTTTTTTTTTTTTGCGGTATGTGGGCCTCTCACCGTTGTGGCCTCTCCCGTTGCGGAGCACAGGCTCCGGACGTGCAGGCTCAGCGGCCATGGTTCACGGGCCTAGCCGCTCCGCGGCATGTGGGATCTTCCCAGACCGGGGCACGAACCCATTTCCCCCGCATCGGCAGGCGGACTCTCAACCACTGCGCCACCAGGGAAGCCCTCCTACAACTCTTGCTGTATCTATTCTCGCTTCCCCCTTGTGCCATTCCAATGCTGTCAAAACCTGTCATGGGTTAACATCTGGAGAAGGAGGGTCAGGTTGCTCAGTGTGTCTCCTTGGACACTCTTCAGTCTCAGAAAACCTGTCATTTTGTTGTTGTTGAGAATGAAAAGATCTGTCAGCCATCAGCAGAGCATTTATCTTTGTGCTTGCTTCCAGAGGCTTCCTTTTTCCTGTTTCCTTTGCTTTTCTTATGGTGGGGAAAAAAAGATACTCACTTTGTCTGATGGAGGCACCATGATTCCTTCTTTAGATTACCTGCCTGGTCCCTATGTGTATTTCTCTTTGAGACTCCCCTGTGTCAGATGACAAAACTAAAATAAGGTAGTAAGTCATGAGTTTGACGTCCTTCCTCTGGAGGAGATAATCCACAGATTGGGAGAGTGCAGTGCCCCACAAGCAGTGGAGTACTCTCCCCCAGAGATTTTGGGCAAGACCGTGTTTTATAGAGTGTTAGAAGAGGCACCACAGAAATAGGGCATGATTGGCTAAGAGGTCAGGGATTCCCTGATAGGCACTTTAGGTCCTGTTTTCTAGGGTGAGGTAAGCGAGCTAAAGCTGACGTGGAGGATTGTGATTGGTGTATGTTAGGTCTCCTTGACAGGGGTTTTGTGTAAGCGCACACTGTCTTAGGTTTAGATTTGTGACCAGAGCTGGGCCAGTGGGGTGGCCTCCATTTTGTGGGGCCCAGTGTATGAATTAGCATTATCAGCCGCCATGGGGCCTTTCTAGCAAGGGTGGATGGAAGATGGATGTGATGATAGAGTGGTCATTATGTTTATCCTCTGGAGAGCTGTTAAATCAGTTTACAAAGCTTTGTCAAGTCTTAATGATCTCCAGCCCATTAGGCTCTGGGAGTAAGATTAATAATTGTCCTTGGTGGTATAATTGTATACTGATGGAATAAAAAAGACACAGCAGCTCCCTGGGGCTCTCAGGAGTGGGTAAATTGCTTGGGACGGAGTGTTAACCTGCAGAGCTTCACAATTACAGATACTACAGATTCCCTCCCACCTGTCTCATGACTGATGCCATTAGGTTTTCAGGTCTGTGAAGCTAAGAATGAATAGTGAATTTTACATTTAATCTGTCTTTTTTCCTTCTTTTTATTAACAGCTCATTTATAATAGCTTTGCTCAGTTCCTGGTCAAGGAGAAAGGGTATGACAAGGAATTGCTCACTGTGACTCCAGAGGACTGGGATTTCTGGTAAGCAGCTTTTTTAAGGTCAGCACATTCCTTCTGATTTTTAATTATTGTGGATAAAATGTTAATGCTTCCTCTTCTATGGAAACAAAGTGAAATGTGAAGTTGAGTCAAAGGACAAAATGCCTTCTGTATTAAAAAGTTTTACGTTTGATGAATTAAAGTCCTTTCTACTTTAAGACTTGTTTAAGTATGAAAATAAGCTAAGAGCATATGTGACTAATTTGAGTATTTTTACATGGTTTAAGTCTGTCGTTATTAAGAGTTTGAGAGGTTATTAAGAGCTGTCTAAAATTTACATCTTTTGTTAAAAAATTTTCTTTTATTGCCCTTCAAATACAGAACTGTAAGAAAAGAGGAAATCATCATGTTTTGAATAAGTGTCTGAATTGGGACATTTGTTTTTCTGTAATTGGGTAGATACCCCTATGTCTGAGACTCTGACTGCTTACTCCCTTCCTGGCTTAGGAGTCTCAACTTTCCAAGGCTTCCTTTGTCCTTTTTCCTCATTTAAACAATAAAACAAACAAAAGTCCTATTAAACCACTTTAAATTGTTCGGTTGAAAAATAATAGTAGTCCTGTAACGCATGAAAAATACATACAGAAATAATTCTAGAACAACAGAGTTCATCTGTTATACATTCTTCCAGTGTTTGGTTAGTCCTTTTTGATCTATCCCTTTTAGCAAATGAAGAAACAGAAATATTTTACTGTATGAAACCACCGACTCTGGAAATTATACTGTGAACCAAAGGAAATAATGTTTCTAAAGTACCCTGTCGTTTTCTTTTTAATTCCCTTGGTATTTGGTGGCCGTTTTACCTTCTTGCTTTTATTACTCATGATAATGAATCTGTACCCATTTTTCTTCCCAAATCCCGTAAGTGTTTTACAGTGAAGAACCCCAAACTTAGTATTTGACTTTGTTTTAGTGGTTTTCAATGGTATGCCCAGTCCAGAGGGCTCGTTCTTATAACCCGACCTCAATTGAGACAGATTCTAAAGAGTACAGAAAAGATTCTGGCCAAGATCTTAACTTGTAGAATACAAATGTGTGTTTGTGTGTGTGTTTTATTTAATGGAAAGCATTTGTACATTTTAACAGAGGCATACAATGGTGTTTATTCTTTGTTCTCTGTGAGTTTTTTTATTCCTCTTTTTAAAAGCTCAAAGATTTTAGACACTGAATATGCTGTCCTTGGTTTGCCCACATAACAGTTTTCTTTATGTACTTGCTCTGAGGAAGATATTTAATTTTAGAATTGATATTCTTACTTGTTTGATTAACATAGCATTCACTTGGGTGGGAGAGTCCTTTTTTAGCATTGTGATTTTTTTGAAAATATAAATTTTTATTTCTTGGGTTAGGTGACTGTGTGAATTGACTGGTAATCAGAATTTTCTATTTCAGTTGCAAGGGCTTGGCATTGGATCTGGAAGACGGGAACTTCATTAAACTAGCAGATAATGGCACCGTGCTCAGGTAATAAAATTTAGTTGTGAAGTCAAAACTTCACTCTTTCCAGGACATTTTATTACCATATAGCATTTGATAGTTAAGGTATGGGTTAAAGAAGATTATTACTTTAGTCAATCAGATGGCAGATTATCTATGTGCCTGCATGTCTATATGTGAATCATTTGAGCCATTTAAATATAAATCTGGAAGCATTAGATTGAAAGGTCTAATTCTTTAAATTTAGCTCATCAGAAATATTTTCAGGAAATACAGTAGAATGTTAATAAATTCCTTTATCTCTTTGACCACAGAGCCTGGGAATTATATTGTGCTAACCTGGAGTAAAATTGAAGCTGTCTTTATTAAGGAAGAAGGAGAGAATGGATGTTGGGTGGGGATTGGTGGTCTAGGCACACCTGTCTTTCTTCCCCCATTTATCCAAATTCGCCCCCATCATGCAGGACCCATGTTGTGTCTCAGCTCCTTCTGGAAGTGTTTCTAGATTGTTCCAACCTTCATAAGTATCTCCCCCCCTCCCAAACTTAATGCCGACTCCCTTTCCTTCCCTCCTCCTAGGGTGAGTCCAACACTTTGAGTATTAGTAAGAGTAGGGCAGGCAGTTGAGAAGCAGCTGCCATCGCTGCTCTTAGTCTTACAAAGGGTACCATGGAGTGAGCATCTATTTTTCCCCCGGTACTGACAGTACAGGCAGTTAACGTGGCTGTGCAGTTGTACGATTTATGCTTTATGCTGACGTGGTCAGAGTTCACGAAGAGGATGCTCAGCACAGGTTACCCCTTGTACACACTCTCCCTTTGGGTACATCATTCTTTTTGCACAGTACAGGCTCACACTCTACCCCAGACCGGCCCCTAAGGTGTAGCTAGCTAGGCCAGGTGTGGTTCCACTTCTGATTATTTTATAATTCATTTGCATGTTTTTTCTCAGGCAGCTAGAGATAGAGTGTGTGTATTGATTTGTGTGTGTACACCACACACACACAATGCAGCTTTGACCATGACCTTAAATGCCACTTTCAGATTCTTACAGTGTACTTGGCTGTCTTCAATCATGGTTAAAAGAATAGAAAACATTCCACAGTTTCGCTTCTTTCTTTTATTGTCACATCTGTCTGTTGGTCCCCACTCCCAAAACCCTTTTCCCAAGGTCTGACCGTCTCCATTCAAGTTCTGGCCAATCTGCAGCTTCTCTTGAATTTACAAGGTTATGTCATTGATGCCTGCTTTCAAACAATATAGTAGATTCCTTTTCTGATCGTATTTCTTGCTCAAGGTTCCCCCACCCTTACATATAGTAGCTTTTATGTAAATATTAACTTGTTTATAAATAGGATCCCGATTATGATTTTCCTCCATTTGCCCTTCTTATTTCATTTCCTTTTCCTTCATTTTGCTTTGCTACCACAATATAACACCAAGAGAAGACTAATAATACTCCCTAGCATTATAATTTCTCAAAGTAAACAATGTAAAATATCAACTGTTTCTCTACAGGGTAAGATTCTCTTAACCAGGGCCAACGGATGCAAAAGCAGTATTTCGAGTACAAAAAATAGCTACCTTCTTGTCTTCCTGTTCCAAGTTTTGCCCCATTCGTCTTGCTGTTTCCCATTGTGTTTTTAGCTCTGTGGTGTCCTTGAGTGGCATGTTCCTACCCCACCTTCACCTTCATAAGTCCCCTGTGCTCACAGCCGCCGGCCCGGGGTGCCAGGCACCTCCCTGCTCCCGCGGGCCTGACGCAGCTCGTGCTCTGACTGCTGCTCTTTCTCTCCTGCTGCCAGCCCAGCTTCCCACCCAGTCCCTGCAGTGTTTCCTCATTGTTCCAGTTAGGCTAATCTTATCTGCGTAGTTAATTGACAGCTTCTTAGGCAAGAAGTCGTCATATTTCTTCCAGAGAAATTGTGGTTTATAGTATTGGTCCAGGGCAACTGCCACAGCGTTGACCTCAGAGTGAGCTGCCCCTGATCACTTTGCTGGTTGATGGGTGACATGGAGAAGAATAAGAGCTGTCAAGAGAAATGCCGTATAGGACCCTAAATGGGGAAGTCATCCAGTTGAAAACCTTTTGTGTAAAAATCCTTTCATAGTATCAGGGTGAATTAACAATAACAAGGCTGGAGGAGGGGGTGTTCAGGAGAACCACTGATGAGTCACGTGCCTCATCTCCCCAAACCAGGGCAAGCCACGGCACAAAGATGCTGGCTCCAGAGGTGCTGGCGGCGGAGTACGGCAGGAAGGAGTGGAAGCACTTCACGCCAGACTCGGGAATGGCCTGCCGGTCAGGTATGGGTCATGTGTGGGGCAGCACTGCCATTCCCTCCCCTGTTGTTTTGGACCCTGAGCCTGGGACGTCAGGACACAAAGAAGAGCCTCCTTGCGCCCTGCTGGGCAGGACCCACAAAGGACCTGCTATGGTTTCATAGGACTAGGATGTATCTTTTCCCACGTGTCTGATCTTCTCTTTGGCAGTTGGTTCTGTTTTATTTAATGTTCTGTTGATTCACCTTTCTAGTTGCACTTGTTCTGGAGTAAAGAACAAGGAATAATACAGTCCTCATTCTGTATTTTTATCAATTTGTTACATGCACAATCCTTACTTTTGTTTCTCTGTCCCCCACTTCTCCCCACATTACTCATCTCTCCTGTTTTCTAGAATTCTTTTCTTTACTGCCATTTCTAGTACCTTCTGCCTTTGTTTTTTTTCCCCCTTTATCCCAAGTGATTTTACACATTTTTCCAACTCTCTTTAAAGAGCTTCACCCTGAGTAAACATGAAAAGATTTTTCAAAAATTATTTATCAACACAGATGTGCATAAATTAGTAAAGAATCATTAAAGCATTATTATAAACAGATGGACCTTATTAAAAGTCCTGATTTTTAGTTTTTCATTCGTTCTAATTTTTTTTTGCCATTTTCTCCTGCACTACAGTTTTGAAATGCACCTATTTTCATTTAGAAAATGTAGTAACCGGAAAACAGTTGGAGTTATTCCTTATTACTGTTGTGTTTTTGTTTGTTACATTTGCTATCTTTTGGGTTTTTTTTTTATATTATTATTGTAGTGAGATGAAAATGTCAGGAAATGTGTGTTATCTTGATAAAATAAGTTGATAGGAAAAACTGAGGTTTCACCTTGGGGTTAGGTATAGAATGCTTTCACACATCTCAACTCAGAATAGCCAGAAGTTAAATGGTTGGATTTCCTTTTTACTCAAGTGATAGGGAATGCCTGTTGTCTGTCCGGATGTAGGCAGTTGTAAATACACGTGAACAACACGGGTTTGAATTGCTCAGATACACTCATACGTGGATTTTTTTTCCATAGTAAATACTGCAGTGCTACACGATCCACAGTTCATGGAATCCGTGGGTGTGGAATTGCGGGTAAGGAGAGCTAACTATAAATTATACTCAGATTTTGGACTGCATGGAGGTCAGAGCCACGAACCTCCCCTCCCCACATTGTTCATGGGTTAACTATAAACTCTTTCCTTCTCCCAGAAAAGGTAGGCACCCAGCTAAGTGTTTTATTCTGACATCCATTCAGAAATCGGGAGTATTTTAAAGAAGTAAAGTATTTCCCAGCTACAAAAGAAAGCATTCACCCAACACGTCACGCCTGTTTACCCACTGCTCTGCCCACTAGAGAGCACTGCCTCCTAGAATCCAAAGCTTCCTTGTGGTGTGTAATTTACGCAGGATCAAAACTTCCTTGTGGTGCGTAATTTACGCAGGAGCGCTGCTCTGAGTATGGTCTTGGAGTTTATTTACTCCTAACTGGGCTGGTTAGGGAAGTGTTTCCACTCCAGGTGCCCAGTGATGGGGCTGTGACACATAATAGAAGCCTACTATTTCTGCAAAATAGTAAGAGAAAGCTAATGCCTTTGAAACATAACACATTTTTTCTTAATGTAGAGACATAAAAGAAGGAAAAAACGGCCTGTGATTCCAGTTAAACTTTGTTTATACTAAAAAAAAATAATGGGAGCATATGATCAGGAAATGTAAATATTATAGAAAGAAGTAAAATGAAGAGTAATTATTTCCAACCCCTGTCCCCCACAATCCCCTTTGCCCGAAGCTTATTTTTTTAAGTATACAAAAAGGATCATACTTTTTCTGTACTTTGCTTTTTTTCATCTACATCTTGGAGATTCCGTCACAATAGCACAAAGACAGATGTACTTCATTCTTTTCGATGCAGGCGTGCTCTGCCATCCAGGGCCTACATCATGATGTATTTCATCAGTGTCCTCACATTGGACATTTATGTTGTGAGCGGTTTTTAACCATTACAAACAAGCCTGCAGTGACGTTTTCATACATGTATAATTTGCACTTTTGTAAATATATCCAGGGTAAGTTTTTAGAAATATAGTTGCTCTACGGATATGTGGGTTTAAAATATTGCCAAATAAGGCCTTTATTTTCAGGAACTCCAATTGATTCTTTTTTTTTTTTTTTTTTTTTTCCAATTTTTTTTTTTGGGGT
>NW_020174425.1:1773433-1829423 GCF_003031525.2 Neophocaena asiaeorientalis asiaeorientalis | reverse complement strand
TCAACTCCGATTTGTTTTTTTTTTTTTTTTTTTTTTTTTTTCCAATTGATTCTTTATGGGCTACTTCTTTCTACAATGAGTATGTTCGTGTTCAGAGTTCAGTAGAGAGTTGTAAAGTACAAATCCCTACCAGTGCACTTAGGGAATTTGAAGCATTGATGGACACAGACATTTTATTGACAAGTTATTTGATAAGCACTTCTCACGTGGTTGCCTTGGCGTGAGTATGGTTTTTCTTACCAGCCAATTTCCAGAGAGCAAGTCCTTTTGATCTTTTTCTTCCCATACTGGTAGATTATGCAGAAACAGCTTGGTCTAGTGGAAATCACAAGGCGCTTGGAGCCAGACAGTCCTGGTTGATAGTAACTCAGTTACTTGCTGGTTAAAGTGATGTGGTCAATTACTAAGCCACTCTTAGCATCCCTTTCCTTATCTTTAAATGGAGATGATATCACTTGTCTGCAGGAGAAGTGGGAACTTAGACTATCATGAATTGTTCTCTTCCCCTCAGTCATTCATATGCCTTTGTTCCTTCATCACTAAGAGTACACAGTTTTGCAAGGCTGAGGTGTTGGCAGTGGGTTTTGGTGGAACAGTTTTTCTGTGTGTAAAGCTTAATGATTATAGGACTCGATCTTGATTCAGAGGCTTGTTCTCTTGAACTAAATTCAGTAATCACCTCATTCCCGGTGAGCTGTCTGCCCTCTAAGGAGGTGGAGGGCCAAAGCTTCCATGAGCACAGTCTGTGAGTTTGATGTTGGGAGAGACATCGAGAGCAGCCTGGCACTGTTAACATGTCACAGCTGCACAAACCCTGTTATGTCCACGCGGTGGTCATCTAGCCCATTTTTGATAGTCGAGTGACATCAGCCCCTTGCCTTGAGGATGGAAGTCAATGAGTCCTTCTCATCCAACCCCTGAGCTATTTGATTAGATCCTCAACCAAGGCTCATAATCCGTATTTCAACTCATAAACTGAATTTCATCTATTAATGCCCACAAAAGGAGAAAAAGGGGAGGGGAAAAGCAAGGGTACAACGATGACACACCTCCTGCTCCCACAGTGCCCAAGACAGCTGGCTGTCTGGTTCAGGCAGGTCACTCTGGTGTCACAGGCCAAGAGGTTAGATACAGTGCAGGTTAGTGAGCCTTGGGAACCTGTGCCCACTGTCCTGGTCCCTGCGGCACTGGAGTGTTTGGTCTCATAGCATAGCAGTGTGGGCAGAAGCGTACGTGGAATAGCTTCTCCCTTTCCTCCAAATTCCCGCTTTTCCTCACGCTGACAAAGACATCTTAACCTTTCTTGGGAATGAAAATGAGTCTGAGATGTTCCCACAACAATTTCAGCTGTGAGAGAGTAAAAAACAGGAAGACTGTGCTAACCAAAATATTCTTAACTGAGGGAAAGGACATACAAACCTATGCAACCATTTTGTGAATTAACAGAACTTTGACTTTATTCCTTATATATCCTTAATAATTTGACATGAAGACGTGAGGGGCATTAAGTAGCATTTAAAGGGCTAGACATCTGGCCCTTGCAGAGAGTTTTCTCCTAATTCACCCGTGACACTTCTTCATTCCAAAATATAGTTGACTCTTGAACAACTCAGGGGTTAGGGACACTTACCCTCGTGAAGTCAAAAATCTGAGTATAACTTTATGGTCGCCCTCCCTACCTGGGGTTCCTCCCCATCTGAGGTTCTGCGTCTGTGGATTCAGCCAACTGCAGATCACAGATCACGCACTGCTGTAGTATTTACTATTGAAAAATATACATGTATAAGTGGACTCATGCAGTTCAAACCCATGTTGCTCAAGGGTTGACAGTAATCCGCTCTATTTTTAGATCATTCATTCATTCAACAAACATTTATTGAGTGCCTGCAATATGCTGGACATTGTGCTTAGTGGACACTAAGGAACAAGGCAGCTGTGTTGCATAACCTCATACACAGCTTACAAATGGGAGGAGTGGGGACTCAGAATCAGGCAGTTACCCGTACTCTGCACAAGAGTAATTATGACCATTTGAAAAGTACTTTCTTAACATTAAACTGAAATCTGACTCCATGTATTGGTTCTGTTGGATTCCTCCTTGTACCGAGGGTTCTCTAGAGGACTCTGAGTTTACGTTCCCCCTCAGAGCAGAGCGGTTGCTCCTGATCGCAGTATGCGGGAGTGAGATAGGGAGTGAGATAGCTGTGAGGGTGTGACGTGGAAAGAACAGCAGGAGCTGGATTCCACCGGGACTCCTGAGGAGAAGTGCAGAGAACACCTCTCAGAGCTGTCAGTCCAAGGGACAAGAGGCTGGGGCATTCGTTCACTGTCTCCTGACCCTGTTGACTGAGGCTTGCCATGTGGGCTCCAGAGGCTCTCAGAGAAAGGGAATGGCACAGGTGAGCTTGAGGTAGGATGCTGCTGTTTAGCACAGCTGTGTCTGGGATCAGCCACGGACCACGGGGATGTGACATGGGTCCTCAAAAGTGTCTGCCCGGGCACAGCAGAGTCAAAAATGACATCGGTGCCAAGGAAGGGCTCAAGTGTAATTCTACCCTAGGGCCAAACAGGATTAATCAAATCCCTCTCCTCCCAGAGACCCTAGAGTGTGCCAGGCCTGTGCTTCCGAGTTTCTCTAAGATAAGCACACTGTGTCCTCACGTGATCTGATTTTTTTATTCTTCTCTTCACCCTGGCTGTTCTTAACATTGTACTGAAGTTTGTCTGAAATTGTATGAAGATTGAATGCGGGGCTCTAGGGAACCAGAGCACAGATTTGCAAAGGCACTATTGTGTGGAGCACTTCATGGTATTCCAGTGTCAGGTTGATGGTTTTGAAATTCAGTGACATTGATAATTTAAATTGTGACTTTTTCATAATCTGTTTCATATTTGGGATATGGTCTAATTTTCACATTTAAAAAAATAAATATTTTTTAATAAAGTGCTTAACTATGGATATCCTTTTTTAACTTTCTTGTAGTAGCCTTGTAGCTGAAGCCTTCTTTAACAGGTGATGATAGGCTGTAGTGGAGTGATTCTGAATTGAAATAAAAGCCGCTTTAAGTAGCGAAACCAAAATCTAGTCTCTCTTCAGCCAAGTTTCTGTGTATGTCACATAAACGAGGCATCAATTTGTTCCCAGTTTAAATTTTTGTTCTTTTTAGGAAAATATTATTTTTATGATAACTACTTTGACCTGCCTGGAGCTCTTTTGTGTGCCAGAGTGGTGGACTCTTTAACAAAGGTGAGTGGGGACTCATTTTTTAGAAACTGTACAGTGTATTTAGCTGTAAATCAGAGGACTTCATTATATATGTCTTTTGAGTTGAGATTTTACTTAGTTTCCTCTTTGTGGTTTCAGAGGTGACTGAGGAGGAAAAACATAGAGAATTTGGTCAAAATATTTTTGGAAAATTAAATAGCGACCATCCCTTCTCCCTCCCCGACCCCACCAACGATAAACCTGTTCAGCAGCAGGGGGTGCGATAGTCTAGAAAAAGAAAATACCAAACCTGCATATGGGAAGAATATTTCTCGGTTTCATTAGCAGAATTTTTAAAAATAAATAAAAGAAGTTTAAGGAAATTCCATGTGTCCTTTTAAGCACTGTAAATAGTATAAAACCAGAAAAATGAGGTGAAATTTTTAAATTCATCATTCTGGGCATAGTTTAATGCATATAGACTTTTTCCTTGTCCTATGTATCAGGATTAAATAGATCTCTGGTTATATCAGTTTATACCTAGAGTTTAGGACCTATGAACAGAAAATGGTTTTATGGCAGAATCACTTTCCTTTTTGCATATATTGTCTTTAAAAATCACAATGATAATGTTTCTGATAGGACTAGATAATGGTTTATTTTTGAATCAGAATTAATTTGTATGCTTGTGAAAGTTTCTGTTGAGCAATAGTTCTGGCTTATAGAAGTTATTATGAGATGGAGTCAGTTTCTCATTTTATAGTGGTTATATACAAATGCACCAGTCTTTAAATTGGACTTTATATAATTTAATAATATATAGTAGTTGGTCTTTGTTTAGATAGAAGGACACTGGTTAATGTTTCCAAGGAAGCACAGGGTTATAACGTTGTATAATTGTTTACTTGCTTTCTGGTTTAAAAAAAACTTAGTAAAAATGATTTGAATTTTGGATTAGGAACCTCCTTAATAATAGAGACTTGCTCCTCTTTTATACTGAAACTCAAGTAAATGTGCACAGAATTCTACAGTAACCAGCTTTTGAGGTTTTAAGGCTTCAGGTCTCTTAGCTCCACTGATGCCATGGTACATGAAGTTACACATTCTGGTACCTCACAGGCTATAACATTGTAGATTTTCTCATGTGTTAAAAATATTCTATAATGTTTAGATTTTATAATGAGTGGAAATTTTAATTTTATTTGGGTTATGTGAGTTATATTAATATTTAGTCATGTATATATCTCTCTGTATCAGTGATTTTCATGGAAAATTTCTTTCTAAAATCACATTTAGAAAAATGAGAAGTTTTTATCTGTTATGTTTTCTAAAACATGAATCCCTATTTTAGAATACAGTGATATTATAGTTTGTCAGGTGTTTTCTGTTATGCTTAAAAACAAAATTACTACATGTATCACATTTGGATTTTCTTTTTTCTTTAGCAGAACAATGGTCAAAAACCGTTTGATTTTTGGAAGGACATAGTTGCTGGTATACAACATAATTATAAAATGTCAGCTTTTAAAGGTGAGTAACGTGAAGAGAGACTTAAGATGTTTGTTCAATGCTGTGTATCTAATGAATTACTTAGAAGTTACCTATTTTTCTGTGTTCCTTAATTAAGATTTAATTTGGTGTTAAATATTGCCATAAAGTTGATACTGGTTATATTTTAAGAGGTTCTTTTATTCATGTCTGTTTTGTGGCCATAATGGCCAGTATCCTAAGATATGCCGTCTTTTACATGCTTACCAGTAGGGTCATTTTGTGGGTTCCCCAGAATTTGCTGTTTCCTGGCTTGGGAATGAAGGTTGGTGACACTTGTAATCGTTAGTATTGTAATTATAGACAGATAGGGAAAGTGAAAATTCTATTCTTATTGCTTAAAAACAGGACCGGCTCACCTAGAATGGGAGCAGAGATATCACCAACCCAAGCCTAGGGTTTTACGGTTCCATCCACAGGTTTGCTTGGGTTACACAGAGAGATTGCTTCTAAGGAATTAAGAGATGCCTTTATAGTATGTTACCCTGATGACTTGAACCAGACTGCCCTAATTCAGCCAATGGACCGATGGATGCTCAAGAGCAGTGTTTTTCAGCTGAGAAAAATGTTGCCTTTTGATGGACATAAAAATTGCTTGCCTTCCTTTTAATGTAGTGTAAGCCATCAAAATAATCCTAAATATTATGACTAAAAACATGTCAAGGCAATAAATAGTAACTACAGAATATTTGTTCAGACTACATATTTCTCTCCTGCCTGCTTCTTTCCTTCCCAGAAGAACATAACTACGTTTGGGTGATTGTCTTACTTTTCTAATCCCAGCCACCAGCCCTTCACCCTGGCTTGTAGATCACATATGGTTGTTTGATAGCTTTTCACAGTCCACACTGAGTGCTTGGGTGTGTGGGAATGCCCATCTCCGGTAGGAGGGCATAACCATGACACCTATAAAAGCTACCCACCACTTTATCGTTTTACTTTTTATTAACTTTGTAAAATGAAAAGCCTTACAAAAACGGTTGAGAATAGCAAATTGCTGGTGTCAGATAAATTCAGCATAATAATCTATTCATGTTATTTTATTGCATTGTAAATAAGGAGTAGATAAAACATTTTGTGAGGCACGGCTTAAAAGTTTTAAACAGCAACATAAAAATACAGTACAGAGCATAAATAAATAACGTCGTTTCATTTCTAGTCACATTTTGAAATCCTTCACATCAATTATAATTTCACTGGAATGGAAGGCCCAAGGTACATATGCTAATGCTCTGTAAACCCACAAAATCATATTACATAAGACTGAATAAGGAATTAAAGCAAATTAATCACACTTCTGTCAAATAAATAGAATAGGTCAGACATCATTTGTTTGACCTATCCTATTCATACAGACTTCGTCTGTATACCCTTCACTACCCAAGTTGTGAAGGGTATACAGAAAGCTTTCCTGCAACCACAGAAGAGTTTGAAAAGGTTCATGACTAAAGCACCTTGCATTTCAGATTATTTTTAATATAATATTTTGGGTTTTTTATGAGAGCTGTAGAAAGTCTATATGCACCTGTATACTTGAATAGATATTGATGAAGGAGACCACATAAGCCTTTGAGTAATGCGCCATCAGAAAGATCTTAGGGTATACAATGTCTTTTAAATTTGGATATTCAAGTATTTAAGTCCCATAAATATACATGACACCTCCTGAATGTTTCCTAGAAATTCTCCTGTTAATCGTTAGAAACAGGCTTATTTTAAAAGGAAATGCTGAATTTCTAAAATCAAATTTAACATGATTTAGAATCACATTTCAGGGTTTTTTAAGATCATTTTATTTTTTTAGCTTAGCAGTACTTTTATGGTAGAATTTTTAAATACTGAAGGAGTTCACAGAAAACTTTAGAGAGACTTAGGATTGCTGACTAGAAACTCGAGAGGGTTTTCACATATTGTACACTGTGTCTGAAAGCTCAGATCTGTATTTTGGAAAACTAAAATTAGTCACTTTTTTTCAGCCTACCTCCATATGCATTTTGTGGGGTGGGGTGGAGTTGGGGAATGCCTTTTCAGGCAGATTCATATTAGCTCAGTGGGAATATGCTCACATTGGAGCCACTAAGAATCCTGAGAAAGAGGAGTGGACATACTCAGAGGAGTATAGCCCATTCGACTCTGCGTTGGGCAGCTGGAGCCACACCTGGTCATTTTCTGTGAGATCGATTATGGCGCTCCCTGAAGCCTGATCTAGGTAGCCTTTGATGTACTCATCATAGGTGTACATTACAGGGGTGCCGTTCTTATACAGGCCCACCCAAGCATGGGTCCCTTTCACATGCACGTGGTAGGAGAAGTAATATATTCCTGGAATCCTACAGGTAAAGATTCCAGTTCTTGGGTCATAATGCTGTTGCCTGTTATATAAAATTTTATCAAATGGGATAGGAGTACCTATAGTTGGGTAAGCTTTGGAGAGAATAACAGTGAAAGCAGACACAGGCATTCCTGTTACTCCCTGGTTGGCACCAACAAAAGGCCTCTGGCCTGCCTTCACAAAGCCCTCTGGCAGGACTGCTTGGCCTGGGGGGCCTGGGGGGCCTGGGGGCCCCGGGCGCCCTGGGAGGCCAGGCTCTCCAGCGTGCCCTCTTGGACCTGGTGGCCCAGTGGGTCCATTGAGACCTTTAGTTGCTATGCCAGCTGGACCAGGAGGACCCGGAGTTCCTGGATCCCCTTTGGATCCAGGGAATCCTGGAATGCCTGGTGGCCCGATGGGACCTCTGGTACCTGGAGTTCCAGGGGCACCTCTTGGCCCAGCCTCACCATTGTGCCCAGGCACTCCCTTAGCTCCTGTTGGGCCCTCAGGGCCTGGGAGGCCAGGACGTCCTCTAATTCCAGGGTCACCTTTTGGGCCCGGCAACCCTGGGTTACCCTTGGGACCACTGAGACCCGGTTCTCCTGGGTACCCGGGTTTTCCATCTAACCCAGAGGAGCCCCTTTCTCCCTTAGCCCCAGGGTATCCTGCAGGCCCGACTGGCCCCATCTCACCTTTAGGGCCTGGGATCCCGTGGTTGCCTGGAATGCCTTTTGGTCCTTGGGGTCCCATATTCCCAGGGGGTCCAGTCAGACCTGGTTCCCCAGGATGACCTGCTGGGCCTTGTTCCCCTTTGGCACCCGGACCCCCTGGAAGGCCTACAGGTCCTCTTTGTCCTTTCAGGCCTGGCAAGCCTGGTTTCCCAAAGCCAGGAGCCCCTGGGGGCCCAGCTATTCCTGGAGCCCCAGGGTGACCTTTTGTCCCTGGAACCCCTGGCTGGCCTGGGGCTCCAGGGGCTCCTGGCTTTCCAGTACCTTCTGGTCCTTGTTCCCCAGGGGGACCTTGGGGGCCTGGTGGGCCAGTTGGCCCCCTTTCACCTGGAAAGCCTCGATCACCTTTGATACCTGGCTGTCCTGGAAACCCATTTTTACCGCTTTTCCCCACTCCAGGGGGGCCCCGTGGTCCCATGGGACCCTGAGGACCTGGGAGGCCCCTGTCACCAGGGTGGCCAGGAGCACCATATCCCGTTTCCCCTTTCTGTCCATTCATACCAGGGACTCCTGGTGCACCCTTTTCTCCAGGAAAGCCTCTGGGTCCCGGGGCTCCTGGAGGTCCCTGTGGCCCAGGTTTTCCTGAAACAGAAATTCCAGCTGGGCCGGGAATTCCAGGTGGCCCTGGCGGGCCCCGTAGTCCTGGTAAACCAGCTGGTCCAATATCTCCCTTTGGTCCGTATGGTCCTCTCTTCCCTGGTTTTCCTGGGAGTCCTGGCAGACCTGGCTTCCCAGTGGCTGATGGTCCCGGCGGTCCTGGCAACCCTGGCTCTCCTTGGGGTCCAGGACTTCCATAGCCTGGTTTTCCTGGTGGCCCAGATGGACCTGGGTGCCCTCGAGGTCCAGCAGGGCCTGGTGGACCAGGAATACCTTCCTCTCCTCTTACTGATATACCTACAAGACATGCCCAGTACACATACCGGGTCCGGGTGGGGGGTGGTTAGTAATGCTAAGGAATCATTGCTTCTCAAAATATAAATGAGGACAGGACATTGCAGTATCAGTCAGACCATTTTGGAAGACTGGTCTTAAATGGTTTGACAGTACATTTTGTATTGTTTTAAAAAACACTGCTAGAGAAGATGATTTCACAAGATCATGGCTACCGTGGTACTTCCATTGCATCCTAACGATCCATGAAAATAAGCTGGGATTGAAGAATTCATTTAGAATAAGAGTGCGTTGGAGGTAAATTTATCACATTTATTTTAGGAAAATCATCTACCTAGAAAGGAAGGGGGAAAAAAAGGCATTTGACAGATAAAGAAGGAAAAGGCAAGTACAGAATAAATGGGAACAAGTTTAAGAACTATAACAACTTTCCCTCAAAAAAGCTATCCTATAAGATAAGGGACAGATGCAGTCTGTTTTAATTTACGTCTGCCATGACCCTACTGAACAGTTTAGATTTAGGATGACTTTTTTTTTTTTTTTAACCTCAGTACATACCGTGAGCTCGTACATTCTCCATTATTGACTTAACATTGAAACAAGGAATTAGAGAATTAATGGGCAACTTACATACAGTAGTGTTAAAGCGCTACTTTATAAAGTTTTCTTTGGTTAATGCAAATATTGTTGATTTCATAGTCTGTGGGTTCATTTGAGCTAAGTACTTATACTGATATAATAAATTTAAACTAAAAAATTACTTATTCAGTGCCTGTGATGCGAAGCATGCTATTGAGCGACAAGTATAGGAAAAGCTCAAAACACCTCCTATAAGAGCTTTAATCACAAAGAGAATAAAACAAGTGTCTATCTGATAAGTGCTTTAAGAGGTGTCCAGGGTTTTAGTTTTAGTCAGTCTAAGGTGGGATGTAACAGACATTGCTGGCATTAGGATATACCATTACGGAAGCGTTACTATGTCAAAGAATCTTTAGGCAGCATTATCATAAGCCTCTAGATAAAATAGTCTTCTTTTTTCTCAGAGAAATTCTTTGATAGCTAGCAAAGATGGTAATGAAATTGCTTATGTTTCTAAATATCTACTTGCAGGATTTATATTAAAATTAATTTAATGTTTAATAAATTTTCAGAAATATAGTTAGAATGCCTGTGTATACTATTTAGATTCTTACGTTGTCAGAAAACAGTTCATAGTAATGACAGTTTTAGTAGATGTCGCAGTAGTCAAATAGTTTGGTCAAAACCGTGAAAATGACTTGTAACTGTGACTTTTGAGCTACATCTTTTTTGTACAGAAAGTATTAATATGCTTAAACTCCATTTAACTAAATCTTTAATGGCTTTAAATATCAAAATGAAGACTAAAACGGAATTGATATTAAATGAATTGAATTGTAAATTGCCTTTGAAAATGTATTTTCATGGATATAGTTTCTTTTAACTATTAGTTGTTGGCACATTTAAAATCTTTCATATTAATTAACTGGCATGTAAGAAGTAGTCAGCCAACAGTAGTTGAGAATATTATACTCTTGGGTAGAGGTGTTCATGATATTTGAAAAACATTTGATAACAAATGAAACAAAATACAGAGCAGAATCATTAAAACAGATATACTGAAATAGGAAATTCATTTGGGTATCTTTATATTTTGTACTAACTAGAAGTTATATTTCATTTGCAAACAAATGTGTGGAGTTTTATTTACTCATAGATTGTAAGAAAATGACATCAGGAAAAAGACTACGAAAAAATTAATTTATGGAAGAGATTTCCATGTGTTTACACATGTATTGTTGGTTGACTTTAGTGTACATATATGATATGTCTGTATGTATAAATGAGCATTGATACATTGCAAATAGGATAAATGAATAAGTAAAGGATTTCTTTTAATGATTTGGAATAAAATAGGACATTTTAAAAAATGCACACCATATCAAATTGGGGTTTGCTTCAGAATCTTATAAAGATCATGTCTGTACTAAAAATAATTGTCTTGGTCTGGTTGGAAATCTGTTCAACTGTTAAAGTAGAGAGGAAAAGCAAGCAAGTCTTACTGAGAATGACTGCATTGAGCACCATTTGAGACTGGAACTCCAAAGACAGTGATCTCTATCACTTAGAATGTTACCCTAATAGGTTCTCCACCTCTCCAGTACATGAAAGTATGTGATTTCTGTTGTATCGTTGAGGGACACAAGCCCTTGTTTGTAGCTTGATAGGGTGGCACCATCCTCAAAGAATAACGATTACCCACTAGAGAAGTTTCTTAAATGCACACAAAGTGGTTGATTGTGTCAGAATATGGCACTTGTGTGTCCACCAGTTGTGGAACTCTGCAGCATAATTTAGTGTGTTTTGGACTGAGTTCTCTTTTAACCTGTTTGAACAGATGTGCCTAGGAATTGCTCAGGAGTTCTTTGTACATCTGTTATCAACTCATTGTTTTGCTTGTGTAAATTGTGGGCTTTTATCTTCGTTTGACTGCCAGTGGATCATAATGTTTTTGAGTTTCCACCTTGTATTGTCAAGTAGACTAAGGTGGATTTCATAGTTAAAATACAGTTTCTAAACTTTTCATTTGTTAACAAGATATACACTTTCATTCTTTTCTACAAAAAAAAATGATGCCGTACATTATGGTGAAAAGATAGAAAATATTTTAACCTTCTAAAAGTGGTGGTGCATTTTATTTTAATTCACAACTGTTCCTTATGGTCTTGTAAGCTACGAAGAGTCTGAGTGTATGTTTGTCATAGCATTTCAAATTTCATTTGTTGCTTCGAGTAAAGTATCATGTTTTCTTATTTTTTATTCTTTTTTCCTAACTTTTTTCTTTCTTATGTTTTATTTGTATTTTGAGACATTCAAGAGAATCTGTTGAGTACTTGTGCATTTAGTTTTGATCATTAAGCTACCTTTCAAGAAACATTTAAAATTTCGTCTTTCTTTTTTAAAAAGACAATGCTATACATTGAATTTGCTAATTACAGTATAAAATATGTAAGCATAATGAAAAAATACTATGGAAAAGAAATTTGAATCCTACAATCAGTTCATATTACTCGGTGTAATTCTGTAGTGTAACGGGCAGTTTGTGCCAGATAGCTATTAAATGGAATTAGTGAATATGAAACCTGATAGTTGCCCTTCTTTGAGGATCTGTTAGTACTTTACATACATTATATCGGTACTCTTCATAGTAGCCAAGAAAGCTGAGCAGGTGGAGGATAGATTCAAGAACAAAGTTAAAACTTGTCTAAGGCTACACCACCAGTACACCGCCATTACTATAGTAGTAGTAAGAGGAGGAGGAGGAGAGAAGTAGAAATAGAAGTAGAAGTAATGGAAGTAGTATGAGAAGTAGAAGTAGTAGTAGTAGTAGTAGTAGAAGTAATAGCTAACACTTAAGCACTTTACATATTAACTCATTTAAGTTTCAGAACAGCCCTTGAAAGAGGTGCTCCTTGTTATACAAATGAGGGAACTAAAGCACAGAGAGGATAAATAACTTACTCAAGGTTGCATAGCTAGTTTGAAGCAGTTAGGTCTGTGCACTTAACTACTAAACTTAACAAAAATGCATTTAAAAATTATGAGAATTGCTGCTTCGTTTGCCTATTAAATTTCTTTGGAGAGCATCTCATTTTATTTGATAATTAAGACTCAATTTTGTATGTATTTGTAAGCTAGCAAAATGAATTTTAAAAGTAAATATGTGTAAGCATTTAGATATATAAACCTGCTACTCTTTTTGTATATAATTGGCAATTATTTTTAGTTAAAACATCTTAAACATTAATTTGATTGGATTAATATGTCTAGATTATGGGTAGTTATTTGTGCAAAAGCATCATTGAGGGAAAAAATTTCTATACCTAAAATTTCCTAATATTCTTCAGGTATATCTTTCTGCTATACTTGTGTGAAGGATATGAATGTTCTTGAATAGACCTACTTTTTCCATAAATCCTTTTGGGCTAATTGAGGAGTTTGAAGATAAATTTAACGCCAAATAAAATTTAAAACATTTTGTTAAAGAGATCATTAAGATTGTAGAAAACAAAAACCCACTAGTTAATAGAGCAGAACATATAGGTCAGTTTACCTTTACTCTTTATGGCATAAGGGATGAAGAATTGTGTCTTGGTGTTGGATGGTGGGCCTTTTATGCCTGTAGGTATTTGGTATCGCTCATAAAATACTCCATGGACCAAGTTCAAGGATATTAGCAGCAGAAGGGCTATTTGTGGCAGCATGTTCTCAGTTGGATTCTGAAAAACAATAATTTCATATAGCTTCATTACTGACCTGTTTCGTTTTTCTGATGTTTCACAGATGAATTCTTTAAATAGTTATCTACTTTTTTTAACCTTATCCTATATATTCTGAATATATTCCATAAATTAATGAGAGTTATAATTTTGTTAATTATACAAGCATATGTCTTAGTTGTTTTTGAAAACCACATTCAGGTAATCAAGTGAAAATAAAGTTATTTAAATAAAAGAAACACAGAAACTGTAATTGGATGTCTGTATTAAATAATTCAAGATCTTTGATGTAGACTGAAGTTACCAATAGTCTCAAATACACTGAAATTCAGATTAGGACATATTTTTACAAATATAGTTTAATTAGGACTATTTTTAATAGACTGATTCAAATTAAACTTTCTGAGTGCACTTTAGTGGAAAGCCATTTTTTTAAATCACAAAAAACAAATAATTAATTGAAGCTTGTTTCCAAATAAGCTAACATGGAAGTCCACCAGTCATAGACTTACCTGGATGCTGGAAGTTCCTGGAGTTGGTTTCTTACCAGCTCTCTGTGCCTTCCTCTGTTCCCCGGGGGGAGCTGTCATGCAGTATTTATGTTGCTTTTCTCTTACTACATGAGGTTACCCAGAGTTTAAGCTCCTCCCCCTGCCCCAGAGGTAAAAAGCACAAATTATGATGGAAAGTTCTATTGGGCAGGCATACAAGATCAGGTTGGGCTCTCTTTTTCCTTGTTTTCTTATTGAAAAATAAACTCTTTGTCTTAAATATATATTAATAGTTTTAACCATGCACCATCTTTTTCTGTGATTTTATTTTAGAAGTTATTACTCAGATGTTTAGGTTAGTTCATAATGGGATGACCCTATCCCCTTTATATTTTTAGAAAGCACATTCTTGTGTTAGTTGGTTGAAAATACTTGGTAGTATATAAAAGTAGGGGAAGAAGTCTTTTGGAGGGGAGTGTGGATTTAAACCATCATCTAAATTTACTTCGGTTATTATATGAAGCCATTAATGTGTCCGTGAATGTTTCTAAATTTTTGTGAAAATAGCTTATTCCAATTCTTATTTTTAGGCTTGAGAGAAACACACGGGTGAAAATGTAGATATGCAGTCCTGTATTTCAGAATTTTAATATAAGTCCTCAGCCATTAATAAGAGAAATATTAACTGTTAGCATATAAATGTTTTAGTGTTTGCATACTATTTAAAATTTTTTAGACAGAGGCAAAATATCCATGAATTTGATAGTAGAGTTAGCAATAATTACCCTGAATTTATTTATTATTCTGAGTGTGTGACTTTTTTTTTATTGGAGTATAATTGCTTTACAATGTTGTGTTAGTTTCTGCTGTAGAACAAAGTGAATCAGCTATATGTATACATATATCCCCTCCCTCTTGAGCCTCCCTTCCCCCCCCACCGACCCCCATCCCACCCCTCTAGGTCATCACAGAGCACCAAGCTGAGTGGACTTGTAGACATGGGGGGGAAGGGGAGGGTGGGATGAATTGAGAGAGTAGCATTGACATATATAGACGACCATGTGTAAAATAGATAGCTAGTGGGAAGCTGCTGTATTGCACCCTGAAGGATTTAAATTCATTGTTTACAACACTATACTGTGTTCAGTAAATGGCTTCAGATTTTATTGCTTAATTTTGGGTTTTACTTTAGAGTTGCAGTGGAGATTACAAAAACCCTTAACTTGATAAGGTCCTATCATGTCCATTTAAATAAGGTTGCTGTATTCATTTCATAAGAAAAATAATCTTCAGACTTTGCTTTTGGCTTTTTAAAAGTATTATTGGTTTACCTTGCAGTTTCGTTCAGGGATCTTGAATCAGCTCGATTAGAAACGTTTTTACCCCAAAGATGAAAGTAAATGTTATCATTGTAATTTTCAGTGGTTAGTATTCTCTTTAACAATGTTAGGAGACTCTTTAAATCAGTTTTCAGGATCCTAAAGAGTCTAATAACAGGAAGTTGAGAGGCCAAATTCTGATTCTTACTAAATTTCATCATTTTGGAGCTAAATCACATCAACTGTACACATAAAGTAGGTGAGAAGGAAAATTCCATAATAGGTATAGATACGTCTTTTTAAAAAATCTCTGCAGAATTAAAGTGGTATGGATTCAGGATTGATCAGTAATTGAATGTTTGACCAGTAGGTGAAATAAGGGTTTGTTCTTTTTCTTCCCTTCCTCCTCCCCTGCATATAATTTTCTGTATATATTTTGAACTAAGCCTTGTATAGCACCTTGTAGAAATGTAAGTGGATAACTCATCTCACTGCCTTCCTTTCTTCTCTCACTTTTAAACCTTTTATTGGTTGCCATATTTAAAAACTTACAATGTTATTGGTTGCCATATTTAAAAATTTACAATGTCTTACATGTCTCTATATAATATTCACAGATATATATGAAATATGGCTTTTATATCAGTTCAGATTTACAGAAGAATTGGAAAGATTATATTTTCTAATCATTCTTTTTTTATTGAAGTATAGTTGATTTCCAGTGTTGTGTTAATTTCTGCTGTACAGCAAAGTGATTCAGTTATACACATATATACATTCTTTTTAAATATTCTTTTCCATTATGGTTTATCACAAGATAATGAATATGGTTCCCTGTGCTATACAGTAGGAACTTGTTGTTTAACATTCTGTATATTCTGATCATTCTTTCATCATTGAAAATGATCTATGCAATAGTTTTTGTAATTATACTATTACTCTACTACATCTGTAAGAGACCACAAAGATAAGTGAGAGAAGTGGCTGCCTTCTATCTACTATGGTTCATTTGGAAAAGATTTTGAAAAAGTAGGTGAGGTAACATTATGGATGCCCTTGAATATTAGGCTGTAGAATTTGTTTTAAAAGTATTTATTAGAAGTGCATATTCTAGTATTTTTGTGTGTATATATGGTGACACACGCATACACTTATTTGTTTGTAATTGAGACTGATACCCTGTTAGACATCACACATGTGAAAGTTCAAAGATTAATTCTTGGCCCTTCATTCTGTGCACCTGTGTAGACCAAGTGTTCCTCTGTGGTTACTCTATTTCCAGAACTTTTCACCTTAACCTCTCTAGGTGTCTGTTTTTTCTCAACACAATGAAAAGGTTGTATTAGGTTTCTAAACTCCTCCCAGCTTTAAAATTAGATTATTCTTGTGCTTGAGGTATTTTGCTGTTTCCTGTGGTGAGACAGTGGGCTTGGCTCCATTTAGTAATTACGAGACAAAATCCATACCAAGTGGTCATATGCCTTCTTTGGGGGGTATGTAAATATATGTGGGTATTTGTTATTCTATATTCCCATTTAACATTGGAAAATGTGGTGTCTTTATTGAATAAGCCTTGGATGCTCAACCCTTTTTGCAAATAGTGTACTTATTTCAGCACAGGGAATCTGACTACTGTTTGCTTTGTTAGTCACATAAGAAACACTGTCTTGTCCAAAACAGATTGTAGAATCAGAATATTTGCTAGCCTCACCCCACCCAATTGTGTATTTAAAACTATTTTTATCTTAAGAGTTTACTTGTAGCTGTTGGAAGTGACTAGTCTGTGGCTTTATGATGGAAACCCATTCTACTTAAAGAACAGAAAGTCATGCTCTTTAAGCTCAGTAACCTAAGTGGTTTTTTAATATCAAATATCAGTGTTTTTTTGCACATCTAGCATTTAGCTGCTATTAAGCTCGCATGTTCATTTTCACTTCCCAGGGTATCATTAATTCACCAAATATTTCTTGAGTACCTTCTGCATGTCAGGCATGGAGATAAAAAACTGGACGAATGATGTACAGCCGCCCCCCCCCGCCCTTACAGTGTTTAAACAGTGGTTCTCAACCTTCTTTCCACAGTCCTGGGGTACATGACACAGTTCCTTCTGTCTTTGGGGTTCATTAAGATCATGGTGGTTCAGAGACGATATTTGGAAAAAGCTTCTCAGGTGATCATGAGGGACTTCTAAGTTGGAATGTCTTAGTCTGCTATCAGTGTTCTGTTACCAGCTTGTTCATATTAGTTACATAATTTTTGTTGTTTTTGTTCATATGGTTTTTAACTTTACTATAGAAAAATTTAGTCTTATCCATAGAAGTAGAGAGAATGGTTACAGTGAATGCCTTTGTGCCCACTACCCAACTTAAACTAATCTCAAGTCACTGTCACTCAATCCTTCTTCCATTCATCACCCCCCATATTTTTAAATCCCATATACTGTACCAATTCACCTGTGAAATTTCAGTATATTTCTCCAGAAGATAAGTTCTTTTTCTTTAAAATAGTATCTTCATCAAACATAAAAAATTAGTTATTTCTTAATTTTATCAGATGCTTTAGTTCACTTCAGATTTCCCCAACTGTGTGTGTACACACACACGTAAGTGTATATACACACACGTATATACACATATATACTCACAAACATATGTAGAGATATACAAGCACATGTGTAGCATACATACATATTCATACTTTTTTACTGATTGTTTATTGTTTGTTCAACTTAAATTCATGAATTTCCTCTAATTGATATGTCCCTGTTAATGTAGGTTTCTTATCCATGTCTCTTTTCTCTCTTTACAGCTTATTTGTTGAGAAACTGGGTCATCTTTCCTGTACAGTTTCCTACAATGTGGATTTTGTTGTCACTTAACATGCTTCTCTGTATCCTGTTTTTCCTGTAAATTGGTAGTTAGATCTAGAGGTTTAATCTGATTCAGGCTTGAGACACACACACACAAATACTTTTTGGCCAAGAATACTTTATAGACAGTGGTATGGTGTATTTCAATCAGGAGACCTTTTATTGCTGGTTGTTTCTCTTTGTGATATTACTAGGAATGATCATTACCTAGGTAACTTAATTCTACCATTGCTCCTTTGCTTATTAGCTAGAATACTTCTGTAAAGAAAAATACTCCAACTATTTGGTTACCCTGAAGTACATTTTGTATAGAAAAAGCAGGATAGATACCTTTACCAGTGTATAAAACAATAAGCATATTTCCTAGCATTCTTCAGAGGTGGCACAGTGAGGTGTTTGAGTATCACTATAAACTCATGGATTTAAATGCATTTTATGTTTTTCAGTCCATGGCACTTGTTATTCTTATTATTGCTCAGATTTTTCCTCCATCTTTGGTCAGCAGGAACCTTTTCATGTTGGCTCCTGAATCCTTTTGGTATGATCAAGGAGTCTTTTATAGCTTCTTCCGTCCAATATTTTGTACTTGCCCTGACCCAGAACTGTAATTGGGGAGTCTTGGTTCCTTTTGTGGGAAATAGAAGTTGGAGACCACAATCTGGGTGCCTGGGTCCTAAGGGTGTGCATTGTTCCTGGTTCGATGATTGTTTCTGGGCTTTTTTAGTGGAGAGAGCTAGGGGATTCATTCATGTAATGTTAATTAAATATTAGACATCATAACTTCATACTAATACATCTAATTCAGATTGAGGACCACAGGGTGTTTTCTTAGTGACCTGCAACCTGTATTTCTAGCTCCTTAGTACTACACTAAAAATCTCATTCTCATGACAGCAATGTAGTTATTTATTTGCTTTTTATTCCTTAACACTTTGACTTCTTAGAATGACAATACCAACATTCACACCACAGTATTGAAAAAGGTTTAGGATTATTTTTTAATTCTTTTGGTATTTCCACTATAGCTGTATAGTCAAATCACTGTGCCTTATGGTCCCTTGAAATGTCTCATTTCAATGTAGTGATGCTACCCAGTCAATTCACTGTTAGGTTTGTTTTGTTTTGCTTTCAATTTTTAGGAATGCTCTTTTAAAATTTAATTTTGTTTGGTAATTTCCTAAAGTTCCTGTAGTGTGCTGATAAATGTTTCTTGGGGGTTAGGGAGGTCTGTGTGCTGTAATCAATGGTGTAGATACTCCCACCATGGCCAATTGCAAACTACAAGGGTAAAGACAACCAGCTCACAAAACACCTGAACCTTTACCAGGAGCCAGTACAAGCCAGCTCTGACATGCATTACATATTTCCCAAGTCAAATTTACAAAACAAGGAATATTCAGAGAAATCTGGTCTCCATTACTGACCTATTACCCACCCTGTGTTTCACCTTCCTTCTGTAAGTAAGCTTTTTTTAAAAAAAAGTTTTTGGTTTATCTTTCAATTGTTTTTAAAAATAAGTACTCGGGCTTCCCTGGTGGCACAGTGGTTGAGAGTCCGCCTGCTGATGCAGGGGACGTGGGTTCGTGCCCCAGTCCGGGAAGATCCCACATGCTGCGGAGCGGCTGGGCCCGTGAGCCATGGCCGCTGAGCCTGCGTGTCCGGAGGCTGTGCTCCACAGCGGGAGAGGCCACAGCAGTGAGAGGCCCACGTACCACAAAAATAAATAAATAAATAAATAAAAATAAGTACTCATTCATATCCCCTTCCAATTTCTTTGATAAGTCACATCCTAATATATATACTTTATTTAACCTTTTTTAATGTAACAGTTTATCTTGAAGATCATTGACTAACGTTACAGAAAGATGGTCCACATTCCTTTCTACAGCTGTGTAGTACTCTATTATATGAATATACTGTAGTATTTTCAATCATTCCCCTATTGATGGGCATCTGTGTTATTTCCTCTTTTTTGCTAATGCAGTTGCTTCTACTGTGTGTGTATATATGTGTAGACACACACACACACACACACACACACACACACACACATATATGTTTGCCTGAATCTTTGGGAGAGATTCTTGGAACTGGGATTCATGAGTCAAAAGGTAAATACATATATGATTTTGTTACATATTATTAAATCCCCCTCCATAGGTGTCGTATCATTTTGCATTTCCATCAGCACTATGTGAGAGTGCCTATCCCTGCAGCCTTGCCAACAGGATGTGTTGTTTAGATTTTGTTGAATTTTCAGATTTTTGCTCATTTTTGTTGAACATTTAGATTTTTGCTCATTTTAGAGTGAAAATTGGAATCTTGGTCTACTTGTAATTTTCATTCCTCTTACTAAGCGTGTAGTTGAGCATCTTTTCATATAGTTAAGACTTTATTTCTAGCCCACTTCTCCTAGAAGTGTTCTGTATCCTATAAACAAACCTCTTTTTTATGATATAGTTTGCATATGTTTTTCCCAGTTTAGTTTACCCATGAGGGTTTTTTTAACATTTAAAATTTTCTCTTAAGGTACATAAACTGTTGATTCAGAATGTTATTGTTCTTTCAGACTCAGAGCTCTAAGGAACATTAAAGGTTATCTGGATCAATCATTTCATTCTTCAGAGGAGGAAACTAGTTCCTCTGTTACAAATGTCTCATTCCCTAATGTTTAATTGTGTTAAATTTATGAAGTAAAGACCTCTTGGTGAGGGAGCCCATTGAGGGAAAACTCCACAGACTAAGCTGATGTGTTCATCTCCTTACCCTAGCAGGATACTGACTTTCCTGTTCCAATCATCCTTCAGTCTTTAACAGCGGAAATGAGGAAGGTGCCCAGAAATTTAGTTAGGGCACTTGGAGGCCCACAGCTTCCACCACCACCTAGCTGCACCTCATTCCTCTTGAAAAGGTTTTAAAAGAACATTCATAGGTGCTATTACAGAACCCAAGAGCTAAAAATGATCTATTTGTGTAAATAACCTAATGTGGTTTAGTGGTTAGATACCTGCTGAGGGCTTGAAAGGAGAAATTCATGCAAGCAACAGGTGTTGATGAAAACCCCTGAAACTTCAGGCCAGGTCAAGAAAAACAGTCATTTAGAAAGTTCGAACAAGGGCTTTATATTCTATTTTCTATTGCACAATAAATTGCCACATTACTTAAAGAATTCATAGTTTTGTGCTTCAGGTGGTTAATGACATCATCGTCTTTCCATAGTAACCTGCCAAGTTAAAAATACAGAGCTTTTGGGGCTTCCCTGGTGGCGCAGTGGTTGAGAGTCCGCCTGCCGATGCAGGGGACACAGGTTCGTGCCCCCGTCCAGGAAGATCCCACATGCCGCGGAGCGGCTGGGCCCGTGAGCCACGGCCTCTGAGCCTGCGTGTCCGGAGCCTGTGCTCCGCAACGGGAGAGGCCACAGCAGTGAGAGGCCCGCGTACCACAAAAAAAATAAAATAAAAAAAGAATTAAAAAAAATATATAGAGCTTCTTGGCTCTTTGACCTAAGGTATTCAAGGATCTTGGCCATCCAGCAGAGTCTCGGCCGTTCAAACACATTCCTACTTTATTAACAAGTTCAGTTTTCATGTGCAGTCTGCTAAGTTGGAAGGAGAAATTAGAGAATTAAAGTATTAATTGGAGTAGTCATGGGGTAATGCTTTTTATTTAAATCTCTTTGCCCCCCTGCTTATTATAATACATAGAACAACTCCATGATCACTACCTACCTAGAGGGTATGAAGCACAGTTTCTGTGGGTGGCAACCAGACCACCAAGAAACGTTCCTTCAAGACTGATGCCCTATAGCTGTGTAACTTACTCATATTAACAATTAAAATACATCCTGGTGTTTTTAGTTTAAGTAATGCTGGGCCCCAGTCTGCTTACCTTTAATCAATCAACTGTTACCTGGCCAGCAGACCTCTGCCCCTGACTGTGGACCAGTGCTAAAGGGTTACTCTTCCTGCCATCTCTGGCTCCTGCCTTCTTACACCTGGTTTCCTCATTAGTAAAATCCCTGAAGTCTGCTTACTTGCTTTCAGATTTTTAAAGTAATTACTACTTAGAGAAAATGTAGGAAATAGAAAATAAAATTTATACACCACGGAGGTATAATAACTATTAACAGTGGTATTTTCCCCACAAATGATCTGTTTAGTGCTAAGCTTCTATCAATTATCTTTAATCACCTATGTCAGAATAAATCTTGCCACTTCTGATACCAGTAAGACTGAAATGTAGACATGCTATGGTCCTGTCCTGTTTTCTCTTATTTTTATTTGTTAGGAACCTTGGAAGATGAAATAAGATATATGTGAAGTGGTAGAACAGTGTCGGGGAATGCTCAGTAAATGTGAGTGATGGTGATGACCACCATGATGTTGAAGGAGTGTACACCTCTGACGTTATACTTGAATCTCTTTATAGCGCCAGTCTTCCCAAATGTTTGCCAAACTTTGAGTCTCTACTGTGTGCCATTTGCTGGGTTAGATGCTGCTAACCTGCTACTGGTGATCTTAGTGAAATGGAGGAGACAGATATCAAACACTCTGGCTTCTTCAGAATGTAGAAGTCGTGGATTCTGGCGTGAAACCGTCTTTCAAATCATCAATGGTGTCCTCTTATCACACTTTTTAATTGTTCCTGAATATAATTCAAGGACTGTTGGTTATTTACCACTGAAACTCCTCTCTGTACAGGTAGTGCCTAGTACAAAGCATGGACCTTGTAAATATTTGCTGAATGAATGAATGAAGAGCTTTAGGAGACCAGGTTTCAGTATTTATTGAGTGTGGGCATTTTGCCTCACACTTGTGGGCACTCAGGGGTGGGTCCTTTTGCGCAGTGTTGGTTTCAATTGGGGTATTTTCAGTCTGTGTCTTACCTTAAAATAACTCGGAATTCTTGGAGAAGTCACAGGATCAACAACTGCTTCCAAAGCCATTTCACAAAAGAGACTGTGGCTCCTGTTCTAGTGACTGTGTACCTTCCAGTGTCCTATTGGTAATCGAGTTAGAATTTCAGAGTAAGATTTTCCAAAGACAGTGTTTCTCAAGGTAGCCATGGTTGGAGGTGTAGAGTTAAGTGGATAGGTCAGGAGAGGGGCTGAATGGAGAGAGAAAGAAAAAGAAGAGGAGCCCATACTCTCGAGAATTTAAAGGGATTTCTTTAAATGTCTCAGAAACTCGAACTGTACAGTTTTAGAGCAACGAATAACTTTTTAGACAAGCCTGTGCTTCATTTTCCAAATTTCTTCACCCATCCATACCTCATTTACTTGTTGATATATCCGTTCATTCAGATCCTCACTGTATTAAACACATATGCCAGGAAATACAAATGGGCTCATAGACTACTGACAGCATTTATTAATTCGTTCCCTGCCCAAACTTCCTGTTAGCATCTTCTCTCCTGAATGGAAATATGTGACCTTTAAAGGGAAAATAAGTTATTATTTGGAAGGTGGGCAGTGGATAGATATTTTAGAACATTAGAGTTTATAAGATGAAAAATTGGAGAATCACATTCAGTATCACAAAAAAATGAATATTTGAGCTGCAAGAAATGCTAATCTTAGTAAGTACCAGAAACTGATATTTAAGTTTTGTCTGAAGCGGACATAAACCCATTTTTTTATGACTCTAAGTCCTCTGGGTAGCAGTAACACACACATACATGCACACACACACCTGTATTTAGCAAAGGTATGTTTGAGCAGAATTCACTTTTTTCCATTAAAACCATAGGTAATGTATCACTCCATTATTTAATGAACAATGTAATATAATTTTGGTAATATATTACCAAACATATTTTCCACAAGTTATACTTAATATTTACTCTAGCTTCATTATACTTTAATTCAGTTGAAAGATATTTTTTAGCTATGCTTCAGGCACTGCTTTAGCTCTACGCTCATCCCTGGTCATGTTTTTACAAATACTCTTATTTACTGCTCCTGAAATTTGTATGGAGGATCAAGTGTCTTTTAGAATTTTGAAATCTGTTAGAAAGTGTCCATCTGAATAGCTAACATATATTAAGCTTTTATCATGTGCTAGATACAGTTCTAAGAACTTTGCATTATTTATCTCATTTACTCCTTGTAGCAGCCCCATGAAGTAGGTACTATTATTATCCCATCTTTAGACATGAAGAATTGAGGCCCAGAGAGGTTAAGCATCCTAGCCAGGATCACACAGTAGGTGATGGTAAAGTTATTATTGTCTATGGATATATTTCTTAAGGATTTACAAGGGACCCAGTATAATTTTAAGTATAGCACTGTTTAATTCACAACTACTGTGTTGGCTGTTCTTTGTCAAGAATTTGTATGACAGTGTAATCTCATTATGCTTGCTTTCCAGATCAGCTTCTCAAATTTAAGGAAACTGTTTTCATTCTTTGCCATTGAAGGAGCATGTTGTTTCAGTTCTAGCATTGGTTAGTTTAGAATTTGCTAATTAAAAAAGAAGCTAATTAAAAAGCAAATAGTGCTAATGTTAATATGTTTGCTTTTATCCTGAAGAAGTGTCTAATATGGTTATTTTTAGCCCATCATGGTCTTTTATAATGGTTGAAAGGCAGAGTGGCATTACTAAAAAATTCTCAATGTTTTGGGAGATGTTTGAATTATTACTAATATTTTAATCCTAACAATGGATAAGCTGTAGTAAAAGTTGTGAGGGCTTTTTGTTCTGTAAAAAGAGATCCCTAAATGGGGAAACCTTAGTGTGGGATTCTCAACTTCAGAGAGTTTGATGGCTTTTAAAAGAAAAGGCAGAGGGGGCTTCCCTTGTGGCGCAGTGGTTGAGAGTCCGCCTGCCGATGAAGGGGACGCGGGTTCGTGCCCCGGTCCGGGAAGATCCCACATGCCGCTGAGCGGCTTCAAAAAAAAAAAAAAAAAAAAGAAAGAAAAGGCAGAGAGCTTTTTATGAATTGACTTACTATTTGAATTCTCTTGTTGATATATCCTAGGTGACCGCTGACCTACTTCTTCAAATGCTGTTATTTCTTTAGATTTAATATGCTCAGAATAACTCAACTCTGAGCTAAAGCTTAACCGAAGTCCTGTCTTTAGTTCACTCCTGCCCTTCAAATGGAAAAATTATTTCTGAGTTGTCAAATACAACATAAAAAACTCAAGTGTCATGTGATTGTATTGGCGCCAGGAACCTTAAAATACATTTTAAATTTAGTATTACCCTATTTGAACTGGGACTAACATGCTCATCAAATAATCTTTTTTTCTTCAAATTTAGGTAAGTCCATTATTATGTATATAGAAAGTTGTATTCCAGTATACAGTTTCATTGATATAACACCTCTTCTTAATTTTGAGTTCATAGCAGTTTCACTATTTGTGTTTAATATTTAGATATAATTTTTGAGTGGGGCTGGTGGAGTAGCATTAGAATCTATGCTTGGTTTTGTAAAGAGTACACTAATTTACATACTCTAATGGGATACGTTTAGAATTTCATTTTTTGATCTTCATATTTGTATAAAATATTTTATTTAGGCTGAGGTAAAAATGATGGGGAATTGCACCTGACTGCAAATATGATGTTAAGAGAGTAAGAGTAGATATTGGGATATTTTCTGTTTTGTCTCCAGTTCTACTTTTCGCTTGATTTCCCCATAAACCTTTCTTTCTCACATTGGTAAATTTAGTTTATAATTGTTTTTTAGCTTTGCAACCAGTAGGATTTGTGTATTGTAACCAAGAAAAGCTTTTAAAGATTAATTTAGTAAAAGGCATATTGATCATAGATGACAGATAAAATAGTACAGTTACAAAAAATAGATGTATGCTTATGTAGCACTACTATAAAAAAATACAGGTATAATGAGAAAAGAATTATTTGGCAAAAATTCTGGTAGGAGAATTTAAGGGGGAAATGTTAAGAGTTTTGTGGCCTGTGGGAAACAACCAACCTTACGAAATACTGTATCTTTTTTGGTGAGGGGAAAAGTGCTCAGTCTACTAGTAACAATTTGTGAGTGATTAACTTAAAGACTTAAAATTTTGTGGTCTGGTACAAATGTTGATTAAACTCATGTAGATTTTGGGTAATACAATTATTATGTTTTGGATAATACCATTTAAAAGCTGACTTCACAGTAATGTTGAGAAATAATTGTATTTGAGAGCCATCTATACTTAGACTTTATTTTACCCTCAGTACTGATACATCAAAATTCTTGTACATTTTAATGCGTATTGTGTGCTACAGTATAACAGTGTTGAACTGCTTTTAAAATGTACTTGACTTGCAGTGTTGATAAATTTATCATAATTTTTTAAAACATTGCATATGACAGTAAAGAGCCCATATGTCTTTTTAAATTTAACTTCATAGCACTTTAGTCTAGGATCTGATTTTTCAACTGAAAAGTGCATATGTGGGTCACTTTAATGAGCTGTGGTTCTTTAGATATTTCTTGTCATGGGAGGAAAGTGAGAAATAAGAATTTAACTTTGTTTTTCTTAAGAGACATTATAAATATTAAGTCATCTTCTTCAAGGTAAGGGCCATTTGTATAAATGTTGTCTGTCTGTGAGACCCTAGTAAAGCCCTAGAGTTTGTCAGTCCCTTTTTAAATAGCATTCCCTGATCAACACTCTAATTAGATCTGATTCAACTTTGTCGTCAGATTGGCCTTGAATTTGTTTTGTATCTTATGTGTGTCATGTACTTCGCTTTTCTCATTTGACCCACGGAACCTCATGTGACAGATACTATCACTCTTCCAACATAAGGAAACTGAAGCCCAGCAGATAAAGGACTTGCACAGGTTCAATAAGCCAGTAGGTGGCAGAGCAGAGAGTTTGGACGCCAGGTTCGGATGCTACATTGGCATTTTCCACAAGAGCATGCAATCATGTATTTTTAAATACTCCTCTTTTGTTTAATTTCCTCTGATGGTTACTTAAATCAATCAACTTATGCTAAAGTTCCATCCCTTATAAGCTAGCTGAAATGCTAATGTAGCAGTTTTACATCATTTGGCTGCTGTACTTTCTCAGGGTAGAAGCAACTCTTTTGCTCTTCTGGCCACATTATGCCTGTCTCCCCTTCCTGCCTTACATCATTGCTTTCCACAGTTTTCAAGAAAAAGGACCTCTTTTTTTAATATTTAAAATTGGGAAAATTTTGATGCATATATAGTATATATAATTCTTTTATACAAAAAGCAAAGAATATTAACAAAGTAGACATACATGTATCTGCCACCCACCTAAAGAAACCTACATTATCGCTACTCTTGAAGCACCTGTGCCTACCTCCCTGACTTATTCCCTGTGTTCCCCCTGTAGGTAACTCTGCTGAATTATGTGTCTATTATTCCTCTGTCGTCATAGAAAGGATGGCCTCCCACATCCCACCCCCCAAAACACACGTACATAGCCCACAATAACTTTTTTTATTGCATGTTTTTAAATTCTGTTTAAAAGGAACTATACTGTGTGTGAGCCTCTGCAACTTGATTTTCTGATGCAACATTATGATTTTTGAGATTTGTCTATATTATGTGTGTGGCTGTCGTTTGTTCATGTTCTACTGCTATATAGTTTCCAGTGGTATATCAGAATTTATTTGTTCGTCTGCTGATGGATATTTAGCTTATTTTTATTTGCTTTCTGTTAAAAATCATGCTGCTTTAAACATTCTTTTACATATTTCCTAGCTACCCAGAAAAGAATTTTTCTAGGGAGTACACTAGGAGCATAATACTGAATATACATATTTTCTCTTTTACTAGATAATGCCAGATTGTTTGCTAAAGTCATTTTATGTTTTACAGCAGAGCATAAGAATTACAACCACGTGGTGTCATCTAAATTTTAAGGTTTATCAATCAGTAGTTGTAAAATGCTGTCTCATTAGATTTTTATTTGCATGTTCCTGATTTCTAATGAGGGTGAGCATATTTTCATATGTTTATTGGCCGATTGTGTTTACTCATCTCTCAAATGCCTGTTTGTATCTTTGCCCATATTTTATTGAGTTGTCTGTTGTTGTCATTGGTTTTTTTTGACATTCCTTCCATATTTTGAATATTGATTTTCATTAGTTATGTGTTTTGCACATATATGGCATCTTATATACTGTCTACAGCTATCTAGCCAAGAAAAACTCTATTTTAAAAAATAGCTCATTGAGATACAGTAAATTAATTGTTGTTATTCTTTTCCCAACTTTCCAGTGGGACTCTATGCCATTGTATATTCAAGAAAAGACCTGGCACCTCTTTGAATGATGGTAGAGAAGCTTTCACTAAATTTTTCTTTTGATGACTTTCTTTTCTGTAATAGAGATAGGTGATCATTCTCTTTACAGAATTTGAAATTCTAGGCTTACTTGAAAAAGTTCTACATAAATCATTAACAAAAGTTTATATTCGACATTTGAATTCAAGGAAAAGTTATTTTCATGCAATAATAACTAGTACCACATTTGTGTTATCGGTATTTCCAACAGGAAAATGTTTCCGATTGAGGATTATGATCAGCATTTAATTACTGAAAATCCTCATACAGGTCCTAATTGTGTTAGTAAGTGATTTTCTGAGAAAAATACTGTAAATGTGGTATATCTGTAGTCTAGAAAAATAAAGAGGAATTCCTTTTACAGGAAAATTTTGAAGTTACTTGGATTAAAAATCAAAAAAATATTTGTTACCTTATTTTCACTTCATAGCTGATTTGTAATGCGTGATACAAATAGAATTATAAAACATTTTAAGGGGCTAAATAGACACCCGTTCAGAATATGAAACTAATGTCAGTACAGTTCACAGGTGTTCCATTTCATTGTTTAGAATTTTGGGCACCGATTTTAGCAATTTAATTTTAAAAGACAAGAATACCACAAACTCTGTTTTATTAAACATCATTTTTGCTTTTTTTTTTAAACCTGGAAAAATCTTAGGAAAAAGTGGTAGAGGTTGCATTGAGTTGAAAAAAAAAAAATTACTAACGTAAAAATCAAAACCACAACCTAATTTGTCTACTGAAAAAGTATCTCCTGCTTAGTTTCAGGTTTCATATTTTATATTTAAGGATTTTATATATCATCAATGCCAATTCCACTCTCAAACTCATTTTTTACTCTTAAAACATGTTCAAGGAGCTTGTAACTTGTTTCCAGTAATTTTGTTGAAATCTGTTGGAATCTGAAAACAAACATGTACAGGAAAATGAGATTATAGTGTGTGGTGAAAACTAAGTTTTGTGCTTATAATAAGAAATGTCCTTAGCGATCTGGGCATCTTGATAGAATGATAACTCAAAGAGGCTCATGGCAGTGGAATCAGTGAAATAAATGTATAGTGTTCTTCAAACCTTGAAAAATAATTTGGCACTGCTCTTCTTGTTTCTTTTCATTTCTTGTCACCTGTCTCCTTCAGATGCTGAAGATGCAAGGTTCTGTATTTACTAGCTCTAGGAGATATTTTCTTATTCAAAGGCCTTTGTTCCAGATGCTTCAGCTCTGCACACATGTGTCAGTCTGAATACATGGAAATCAAGCAAATGCCTCAAAAACCTGGGTTAACTATTCTCTATTTATGTTTTATGGTGGGAAAATTGGTAGATAAAAACATAGATATTATGGTTTTATCTTATTTGGAAGAAGGCTGTGGTTCTGTCATACACATTTTGCTATTACTGTGAAATTCCAGAGACATGATTTTGTTATTTTGTATAATATTTAGGAGTAATATCAAAATGCCTGGTACTTCACTCATACTAAATTTGCCTCTGGCATAGATAATAATTAAAGGAATTTCCACCAACATAAATAACATTAGAAGGAATAGTGCTACATTTTTCTGCTATATTTTTTCTGATTTTTTTGTTTAGAATGAATTAATTCTACTACTTACAGTTTTTTTCTCCCTATGAAAACTGCCAACAAGTTACACTATCCTTGTTAGCCGTAGATAAGGAATGGGAGTGTGCCCTTTTTCCTAAGACAAGTGATCATTTCATGGATAAACCTATAAGGAAGTAAGTCATTTACTTAAAAAATTAACTATAATGATTTGTTTTGTTGTAATCAAATCAAGAAGGATTATTACTTTGTCATTAATTGCAGCATGGCTGAATTTATATCAGTGTTTGGTTGTGATGTATTCTCTCTACTAGATTTTAATCTATAACAGTAAGAAATTTTTAACCCTTTATAAAAATGCAGGTGTGAATGGGATATCTTAAGCCTTTTTTACAACTTGGGGAAAATTTTAGAGAGATAGGAGCTTTTTCATTATGATTTTTCACAGTCATTGCCAAATAAGTATGGTCGTTGATTTTTTTAATGAAGAGGATATCCAGAGCTAATTTATTCCTGGTATTGGCCGTTCTACATTTGAACATTATTGAACCTCTAGGGTTTTTTATATAATTGGAATCCATTTTTATAACAGAAAATATGAAAATGAATATTTATTCTTGCTACAGTGTTAAAATGTAAACTTACAGAACACCAACTTCCATTCATATACACTGAGCTGCTAAATATGTTTGTTGAACTTGTCTTTTCTAGTTTTCTATATTACTTTAAATATAGGATTCTAAGCTTAGAACACAAATATTTGGGTGTATTTGAATTAACATTGATTTCCAATAAGCTAGTAAATGGACTCTTAGAGCTAATTTTAATCCACACCAGACTTTGGGACACACCAGACTATTTCCTAGACTTCACAGCAGTAATACAGTCTTGAGAGGGACTGGGTGTGATTGCAGTTGTCTCTGACAACTTTGAGCTAGTTCACCATATCCCAGCCACAAATATGCATGATAGGAGAATAAGACCTCTCTTCGGCATATAGTTCAAAATGAGACTTTTTTTAACCCAGGGATCTTAGACTGACAGCATTGACTTGTCTGCACGACTCTGTTGAAAGTTCCTGGATTTATTTTAAAATGTGCCAGCAGTGGGGACGTGATCTAAGGGAAAAGGATTCAGCTGGAGTATGATGTTGAAATATTCTCAGAGTGAATGAACTCTTAGGTTTGATTCTTGTATCAGATTGACACATGAGAAATGGAGTGCCTTTTAAATCTCGTATGTGAGCAAAGTAATAGGACGTAAAAGCTTCCTATGGGTTTGAAGCTTTGTAATAGACTGGAAGGTTCTTTAGGATCTTCCCCTCCCTCTGCAAAGTGTGTTATAATACAAAGGATACTGATAACTGCTTACCATTAAATGTCTCCAAATGAATTTGTTTTGAAAGATGATATATGATGATATGAGTCGGCAACAAAATATTTGGATTTTCTACATCATAAGATCTGAGTTCAATAACTCTCCATTGTGAGATTCTAAAAAAAATTAAACAATAGTATTAAATTGATGGTTAAAAAGGAATGCTGATTTTCAAAATGCAGTTTTCTCTGTTCTTTATTATTTCTTAGTAAGGAGACTGGTTACATCATTGCTTGAGAATAAATCCACAAGCTTCACATTCATTTAAGACATTAAAATGGGTTCTTTGTTACTTTATTACAAGTCCTGTCATTGTCGTCTTACTATTTTCTCTTCATCTCTTACCCAATATTTATTTATTTACCATTTTATACATTCTTCTACTCTTAATGTTTCAGAGCTTTGTCTTAGGTATTGCCAGAGATCTATCTAAAAACCAAATTTGTGTCTTCCATCCAATAAAATATGAAAATGGTTTGTTTCCTTTTTTTCCCACTTTATATTTTATTTTCTAAATAACATTCTGTTATTTAGAATATGATTTCATTTTTACCAGTAGCTGTTATGTGACTGAGTTGAAAATTCTATTTGTAAACCAACCAAATAGAGTTTTGGGTACCTTCTCACCTTCTTTTAACATTTATTCAACAGTATTTAAGAGCAGTGAACACTTGCACAGAATTTTGTGTTTGGTAATTATCTTAATTTAGTATGCAATCTAGGCTTTTCACAGAGCACTGTACCAGGCAGAAGTCTTCTCTTATTTCTGGAGAGCAGCACAAAAGTGGAGAGAAGCCCTCCTCCTCCTAACTCTGCCCAGGTACCAGCCACATGTTGCACAGCCCAGCTTGTTGGCTATGGTTATAGTTAGCGCTGATAAGGAAGAACTTCATACTTTGTAGTGGACAGAAGTTGAGGTGGGTGTGGGTGGATAGAATTTGGGGCAGAGAGAGTCCCTAAGGTATGATAAAGCAGTGTGGATATTCTGAGATTCCAGTCCAGTATATAATTAAAAAGAAATAAAGCAAATAAAAAGTTATCCAGGCTGTAGAAAAAATTTTTTATTTTGTGGCATCATCCTGTGATTCTAGGTAGCTTCCTAAATGGACTTGATCATACTTTGACCTTTCAAGTTCAGAAAAGGGGGGGAAAGGGACTATCTCTGCAGCTATATGGCATAAGTAAATAATTGGAGTTGCTTCACTCAAGATGGGGAAAAGAAATCCCTTTGGGTTAAAGCTAGGAATATTCTCAGATGGCCACTTGGAAATTTTCTCCTTAAAGAAAGAAAGAATTGCCGGGGGGAGAAGAAAGATAAATGAATTAACAAGTAAGAATTAGGGTTAAGAAGAATATTTATACTATCTGTATCTTATCCTGTATCCTGTAATTATGACACAACATAGCATAATTCTTAAGCTTTAGTGTACTATAAATTCTTCCTGATCTATATTTTTTTACGAATCATAGTATTATTAAAACTGAATAGATAGTCCAGAAATAGACCCAAAAGAATTAGGAAATTTAGTATACGATCAAAGCAGTTCAAATCAGTGGAAAATGGTTTACTCTGTAAATGCTGTTTAACCCATGGGTAGCTTTCTGGAAGTAAAGTTGTGCCCTACCTCCAAATATATCTAACAGCAAAATATATTCCAGAGATCAGAGGTCTGACCATTAAAAAGAAATCATTAAATTGCCATTAAAAAATGTAAGACCAATATGTATTTTTTTATATCCTGGAGTCAGAAAACCTTTCTAAGTGTAGCCATAAAAGAAAAGATGTATGAATCTGATAACATTTAAAAAACATTCTGCATGTGAAGAAAAATACAAGCAAAATTAAAGACAAATGAAAAACCAGGAGAAAAATTTCCAACTCATGTAATGGACAAGGTGCTAATAGTCTTAAAATATAAAAGTTTCTTTAAAAACATACTAAAAAAAAGTTCAAAATATATAAACAGTTAACAGAAAAGGAAATATAAATGGCTTTAAACTTGTGCAAAGATGTTCAGTTTCATTCATAACAAGAGGTTGCAAATAAAAACTGCTGCACAAAGTGTAAATTAATACATACTTTAAAATTTTTAAATGCACATGACCTTCACTCAAGAATTCCATCTCTAAGAATTTATCCTACAGATAATTATAATTGCATGTGTGCAGAGGACATGTATATATAAGGTTACTTGTTACACCATTTGCAATAGCAAAAGAAGGAAGCTACTCAAATATACATTAATAAAGACTAGCTACAATTTCATACATCTGTGCAATGGAACATTAAGTAATCATTGAAAAGATGGAGCCGCCTTGTTAGGGACTGATATGGAAGGACCTCCAGAATGTATTTAGTAGAAAAAAATGTGTATAGAATAGAGTATATTGTAAACAGCCCTTGTGTAAAATACATATAATTGTTGTATATGTATCACGGACTATCACGGTTTATGTAAGATGGACAAGAAACTAGTAAGAGTGGTTGCCTTTTGGGAGGGGAATTGGATGGGGTAGGAGAGAGGCTGACTTTCCATTGTATGCCCATTTTTACCTTTTGAATGTTGTAACATGTAAAAGTATAATATATTCCAAAATACATCTTTTAAAAAGACAAAAAGCAAAAGAGAAAAGAATGAAGCATTTGTTTTCATTGAATTTACTGTACATGCCATCCAAAGAGTTCCTTTCCTGCATTTCTGAGCATTTGAATACAGTAGTAGATAACAATAATCCTAAAGTTATAGTTAATTTTTTTTTTTTTACTAATACTACTGAATCTTACATTGCCTTAGGACCATCCTTGTGAATATCAGTTTTCATTGTACTCTCAAAATATGGACATGTTAATTAATAGAAGTATTAATGATGATAACAGAATTTTATATGTATTTTTTCAGTACATTAGTTTTTTTGTTAAGGAAGAAATGGTTAGAAGTTAGATGGTTTGTATAACAAAGTCATTATTATCTAAATTTTGAGATTTTGTTTGTTTTTCTCTGTGGGAAAACTGAGCAAAATAATTAGGAAAATAACGTTTACTATTAAGATATACTTAAATGTACTGACTTTTTTAACTCATATTTTGAGTGGGTACCTTTATAGGCAGTCATTTCTATAAGTAAATCAAACCGAAAGCATAACAGGGAAAATAAGAATCTAGCCAAAGAAATATTTTCAGTAAATATATATTATATGACATGGATTTATAAGTTACAGCTTATTTGAAGGAGCCAATCCTTTTTATCGCTAGAACATACTGAAAATTTAAGTGATGAAAATTGACCATTCTTCTCAGACTTTCCTAGACATTTGGATTTTCATTCTATTTCACAAGTTTTAAATTTTTCTTTCTTTCTTATAAGACAGGTACATAGCCCATGGACAAACACAGGTGGGCAGCAAACCAACAGAGTTCTCAAAATATTTTTTTCCTGGCAGGACATTTTAGGGTAATTACACATTTGGGTGAGAATTTGAAGGTGTAAGTGATATTATTAGCATATTCAACACAATTTAAATTACTCAGTGACTTCTAAAACATTAAGAACTTTTTCATAATTAAAAGCGTAAATAGCTGTGTTCGTCACTGCAAAATTTCAGAGCTTTATAAACCACTTCTATATACTAACTTACGTTTCTTCCCACTATGTGTGACAGGAAATCGAATAGACAGTGTGTTTCTATACTAGACTGACTTTGCATTTTAGGATTATAGTCTTCTAAGTGATTTCCTTGCCAATATTAACAGAACACTGACCTATTCAAAGCCTGCTCTAGTAGGATAAGTAAGTTGAGTCTGAGATGGAGCTCTCCAAACAGAGTGCTATTTGAATAGTGAAATATATAGCACAGTTTCTTTTAACAAAAGTGAACCAAAGGACAGCTGTCAAAAAATGTGGCTAGACTTGTAACTGGAGAGAGAGCTGTTTTCCACAAGAGTCCCATTGCTTAGTACAGTCACTGAATTAAAAAGGAAATAGTTGAACTTAATCTCAATGCATCAAATCAGTATAGAGATTGGGATAGAACCTTTGAGTCTGCAATCTCTCTGTAAAATAAGTGCTCTCTGTAAAACAAGTGGTGAAAGAGTTATGGAATTGGAGAGCTTGAAGATTCTTAGAGATCTTTTTGACCAATCTCCTTTCTTTAGAGATGAGGAAATTGAGAAGGAATCTGATTTATACAGAGAATCAGGATTAGGGCCCGTGGCTTTTTATCTAAAGTCTGGTATCCCCCTCACAGGGATATTATTTCCTAGGATAGCTCCCTTTGAGGATTGCCCCCAAACTACTGTTAAGGACCTGAAAGAAGGCTTGTGGGCCATGAATGATGAGACTAGAAGCAAAGAAGCTAGATCATGTAGTTGTGAAGACCCAAAGAGCTTGGTCTTTGACAAAGGCCGTGAGAGGCCAAGGCTTGAAGGATTTTTTTGCAGAAAAGTGACCTATTAAATATGTGTTTCTAAAAGATTACTCTGACTACAATATGCAGAATTTTGGGGAGTCCGTGGTCACTGGGAGGTCATTAAGAAAATGGTGTCTTGGACTAGAATGGTGTGGTGTGGCTAGAGTGAAGTAGCTGGGTAAAAGTGATATTTAAATGCTAATTTTGAGAGATTGGAGTGTCATCTTGCAGTATTTGATAAGCTTATTTTTATTCATGTTGCTTCCTATTGTAGTTCTCTGTCATATATTCTTGTCATTTAATATAATATCAGTAGGGAAACTGGAGAGTCTTGGAATATTATATTTAGTAAACATCAAATGTGGTGAGTTTGGGAATATCACTTAAAATTATATGTAATATATACAGAGTTCTCATTTAAATAGTACATAAATTGATTTAGGTACTATGATTGACACTTAAATTTTATGAATAGAAACAGTTTCAGGTTATATGTGATTTTAGGAGTTTTGATAACATGACATTTGACAACTTTTTACGGCATTTAAAAATGTTATCTTTCGTCTGCAGAAGTCTTGGCATCTCTGGATTTACCTGTGTTTCTGAATTTGATCAGGGAGTAGGGTTTGCATCTCCTAATTGTAGTTTGTATCACTTGCTCATCCCTTTTTTTTGCTTCTGTACAGTATCCTGCCCATCTTCTCACTGCCCTGAGTGCCTGGACCATCCCTCTTCTCTCTCCCCTCCCCCTACACAATGAAGGATTGTCATGTCAGAATGTGTGCACCTTTCAGTGAGTGTATCAGCCGTCATAAACCCCATTCATATGTGCAAATACACTTTTACTATGCATATTTTTCCTGGCTAATTTTTTCTCAAAATAAATTACTCAAGAAGGAAAATCCTAAATGTTTTCAACTTACACTGTTTTGGGCTTATGCCCTCCAGAATTATCATATGATTAAAAGCCTTGTAGAACAGGCTTTTATTCTGTTAATTTGCTTATTCACTTGAAATATATTGAGCATTTGCATGTTGTTCCTTTTTGTCATTATATAGTGTCCTTCTTTATCTTTCTTCATAGCCTTTGTTTTAAAGTCTATTTTGTCTCTTATGAGTATTATGACCCCCGCTTTTTAGTCATTTCCATTTGCATGAGAGATCTTTTTCCATCACCTTACTTTCTTGCATGCTGTTCATTATTTAAGTTTGTTAATATAGGGCTATGAAATGTAAATAATTTATATGTGGTCTCTTGGTATGCTTTTAGAATTCACAGTGTTAATCAAGAAAACAATACATGTAAATATTGAAAAATGTGACATTAGGCTGTTAAATTTAGCGTTAGGTATATAGATAGTGTAAACGTTAGAAAACATTACTTTTTATTTCTACTTCCCATTTATAATGGGAATAAAGTCTGGCCATTTTAGCTTTTCTGTAATAAATACCAGTTTAGTCTAGCACAGCAAATAAAACTTTAAATAATAAAAAGGCAGCAATAAAATACTTCACTGTAGCCTGTGAATAATAACAGCTCTTGATGACTGAAACATTCATAATCTGATCATTTTGTCTCATCAAATATTCTTTTGTTTCTGGAGCACTGAGGAGTTTATTTTGGCTTCTGAAGCTTTATAGGGATGTGTTATTTGGGGAGTAATTGATGCCAACTTAATCGAAAACACCTATTTTATTTTACTAAGCTACTTCTTTGACTGAGATGCAGGATTACAGTGACCTGGTTTATTCTGGTACACTATTCCTTACAAAGGAGAAGGAGAAATGGAAATTTTGGAGGAGACAGAGTTTGTGAGGTTTGTGTTTCATAGTCTTCTTTAAAAGGAAACACTGTCTTCATTATACTTTCAGTTCAGTTAGTTTTGAAATGCAAATGTTAAACTAGTTTGATGATTAGGAACTTGAAATGGGCATATATGATTGGCAAATATAGGAACTGTTTGATTCTTCTCTGTCTGTTAATGATTTGGGTTTTATCACCTTAAAGTTACACACAGGAGTTGACTCTTCAGCTTCTTTTACTACTTACCTTCCATCCCGTTTATCCTGGCCCCTGCTTCTACACCATGAGATAGATCCCTTTGCCTCTTGTCTCAAAAATAAGAGAAAACATGGGCTTCCTTGGTGGTGCACTGGTTGAGAGTCCGCCTGCCGATGCAGGGGACGCAGGTTCATGCCCCGGTCCGGGAAGATCCCACATGCCGCGGAGCGGCTAGGCCCATGAGCCATGGCCGCTGAGCCTGCGCGTCCAGAGCCCGTGCTCCGCAACGGGAGAGGCCACAACAATGAGAGGCCCACGTACCGCAAAAAATAAGTAAATAAATAAAAGAAAACATTAGATAACAACTTCTTCAACTCTTCTACCTTTAATTTCTTCTATTATGTTAATAACCCATACTACCATGTCAGAGAATGAGGTGCCTTGCTTTTTCTTCAGGGCAGTCCAACTCCTATATATACTGGATTCATCTCCCTCTATCTCAATGGGACTTTTATTTTGCCATTTATTCTTTGTAGTCTTATGAAAGCCCCTTAACATATTCAAGACTTTGAATGCTATGAAATAAAAAGAGAAACCTTCCTACAGCCTACAATTCCTTCTCTTCTCTTCCCTTCTCTCCATTCACAGCCATACTTCTTGGATAATTGTCCTATACTTTTCTGTTTCCTTTTACAACACATACAATTCTTGGCCCCATTCCACTGTTCTTAATAAGATCAGTAAGATCATTCCACTGTTCTTAATAAGATCAAGAAACTCCTACTTGCTAAGTCCAGTGATCTATTTTCAGTAGTCGTATTACCTTCTAAACATCTGACTTTTTATAAATCACTCTTCCTCAAAACCCTCTCCTCTTGACTTTCTTACTACCTCTCTCCCTGGTTCCCCCATCAATTCTGACTTTCTTCTTTGCTTTATTAATTTTTTTCTTCTGCTTTGCTCAACCCATGAATGTTGGGATTCCTAAAGATTCTATGTTTAGTCCTTTCTTTATACTGCAGGGGCTACCTGGATGGCCACACTCATTGTCATAACTTCACCATTTATTTGGATGCTTATTTCTCCCTTTTCTGGTCTCTGCTTAAGATCTCTCTTCTCCTGTGACTTACACATATATCCCATTCCCACTAGACTGTATCTTCTATAGCCTTAAGACTTGTGTCAGCAAGTTTCGGGCCAAATCTACTTGTCAAAGTAATAGAATTTTTCGTAGAATATTTTATAAAGATGTGGCTCATTACAGTACAATAAAAAATAAAAGTTGATGCTTTGCCATGTTAATGTTTAAATGTCATTTTAAGGTCTACAAAGAAAATGCTTCTGACTTCTTGATTAGGCTATGTGGCCTCACCAGAGGAAAGAAACAGCAAATCTAAATAACCTATAATCCCCCTCCACACTGCTAGTCTTATTTTCATAGCATAATAAAATACAGAGAAATGATTGCTTTCTACTTTACCACTAGATGGCTGAATTACATTACTTTTGGAAAAGGAGTAAAATCTTAATCCCTTGAAGTAGCCTAATATGTAATATTTAACAAAATGTGTGTGGTACATAAATATGTATATGTGCTTACACATATGCACACATACATACATATATATACACACATAAATAATTTAATCTTGAATAGTTGACCTAATTGGAATTAAGGATTGTTTCTTAAAAACTTGTAAAAATGGTGACCTTGTATGATTTTAGCTTTAATTTATAAAATGTTATATTTTGGTAAGATATTTAAAAGGCCAGTACATTTTAAAATCATATTCTTGCACAGAATAGCCACAAACATCAGCTCTAAAAGTTTCACAAATACCTTGAAAGTGAATTTAACTCTGTTAGAGAAATATTCAATAATATCTGTTGTCAGATGAGTATATTCAGTTTATGTTTAAGCATAGTGTTTTGTAGAGTCTGTGTTCAACTAGAGTTCAAAATGAAACAAAAAAAATAATATTCCATGTCTTCATTTAAATTTTAAGTTGTAAAACACTTTGTTCCAATTTTTAAGTCTCCTTAAATCAAGTCTTGGTCTCTCTTTTTGGTCAGGGTTTAGGAATATATTAAGTTGAACCACATGAAGTTGCCATTTTTGTATATCAAAACCAGTCAAATATCAGCAGTTTCATGTAGTTCAATCTATTTTTTTTCTTTTTTTTCTTTTTTTTTTGGCCACTCCACATGGCTTGCAGGATCTTAGTTCCCCAACCAGGGGTTGAACCCGGGCCCCCTGCAGGGGAAGAGTGGAGCCTTAACCACTGGACCACGAGGGAATTCCCAGTAATTTTTATTTCTTACATTTCATGCATTACTGAATAGTTCCTGTCATTTGGGGGCTGTTAAGCCTTGGTAAATGAAAGGTGTGACCTTGACAGGATTATTTCTTCACCTTCTCTGTGGCATTTTGCGGAAGATACATGCAGAGAAATGCAGTTTGGCACAGACCTTCAGGATGACAGTAGATCTTATTAAATGCCAAAGAGAGTTTCCAAGGACCATTTTAGTGTAAAGTTATATTTATTGCACTCAGAAAGTACAGGGTGCATCTTTGAAGTTAGGATGTGCAATACATGTCTAAAGGGACTATTTCTAGGTTTGTTTTGGTTATGTGCTAGTTGAAGTGATTAACCAAAAAGATATTAAAGCGTGGGTCTCGGATCAACATTGATTTGCAATGTATTTTCTCCCTATTCCCTTGGAATAGAATTAATATAATACTCTAATGATTTTATTTTTGGTTACCTAGTGGTAGTGTTAACATTTAAAATATATGATTTATTTATTTATTTATTATTATTTTTTTTTGCGGTACATGGGCCTCTCGCTGTTGTGACCTCTCCCATTGTGGAGCACAGGCTCCGGACGCGCAGGCTCAGCGGCCATGGCTCACGGGCCCAGCCGCTCCATGGCATGTGGAAACTTCCCAGACCGGAGCACAGACCCGTGTCCCCTGCATTGGCAGGCGGACTCTCAACCACTGTGCCACCAGGAAAGCCCCTATATGAAATTTTTAAGTAGTTGGTAAATGCATTTAATACTTTAACAAAAGAGCAAAACATCTGAAGTGCTGTTTTGGGCTAAATTAAGTTGCTGTCACTGAGGCCTTGAATCTCTTCCTATTCCTATATCCTAACACTGTCCATGGTAACCCAATTTCCTCTCAGGGCAGGCATGCTTGTGACTTGTTTTCTTCCCTGAACTCTGACACCAGATTCACCCAAACATGTACTCCTTGCTACAGGTGATCTGACTGGTGTTTTGGAATTTTTATGTCAACCTTATTTTAAGTCTTCCAGCAAAATGTTGATTTAAAAAATACACAAAACTTTGTATTTGCTTTTTTAAAAAATGCTAGGACAGTGAGGCAATGTTATAACCATTTGAAAGTACCCTGTTCATGGTGTTTATTTGGTAAACTTACAGGTTAATTTAATTATGAAAGGGAGAGATCCTCCCTGAGAAGTATTTGGATGTTTTTGGTGATGGAATTAAATAATTCCGTATTTGTTCTGTTTTATTTTAGCCATCAAACTCAAAATAAAGCAATGTTTGATATGCTTTATTAAATCAGGATTAATAATTAAGCGATACTTCTTAGCAGGGGCATCTTATTACATTTCTTGATTTGGCTATGATGTCCTGTAAATGAGGAAAAATAATGAATTGTTTTGAGAATAAAATATAATATTTCTTTATGAGATAAAAATAGAAAACATCATTCAGGATTAAAAAAAGAAACTTACAGTCACATCATTCTTTATCTGTTTTGTTTTTGCTCCCTGTGCAGGTTTGAAGTGAGGCTGTTATGATAGAAAAGAACTTCATTTAGATAGGGATTATATAGACTTTATATGTGTCCAACTTAATATGGCACTGAAATATTTCTCCATCTGGATTAGTTAAGGGTAAAATATTTAGCATATAAGCTTCAGAGCTATAGGAAACATACAGTCATGATGGCTGTGTATTATGGAGTTTCTTAACCTCTCCATGCAGTCTGGGACAGTCTGAGAAAGATAACAGTCTTTGATTTAGCGCTTTATAGTGGTAGTTTTCATTTTATAGTGTTTGTCACTTACCAGCACATTTATAGTTCTTGTCACTTATCAGCACAGACACCTCTTCTGGAAATCAGTGGCACTTGCTCAGTCACCTAAAAGACTATTGTAAGTCAGCCTTTGCCCAAGACCATATTTGGGGATTAAATAATATACATTAAATCCAGATTAAGAAGTTTGAATATGTTCTTTAAAGGCTAAAGTGAACAGTTTAAAATGATTTTGAATCAATAAAAAATTACCAGTGTATTTACCTATCAGTATTCTACACATCAGTGAAAGGACATACAAATGAGGTTTTCCATGACAACGTTTGTCATAAAAGCAGAAGGTTGGAAGCAAGGCATATATCCATAAAAGGGACTGGTTAAATAAGCTACAGTGCATCCACACAGAGAAATAATGTGCTTCTCCTTAAAAAAAAAAAAAAAAAAGACAGAGAGAGAGAGGGAAAGAAGGAAGATGCTCTGCATGTACTCAAATGGAAGGATTTCCAGGATACATAAGGTTTTTTAAAAGCCAGGTACAGAGTTGTATTATATATTTTATGCTAGCTTTTGTATAAACATAAGTAGAGGGTGGACAACTGAGTATTTATTTTTTTAAAGACTGGAAGAATATGCAAGAAACTAAAATTAGCAATTACCTAAAGGCACTAGGGTTGGGAATAGGCTAGAAAAAATTACATTGACTTAAATCAAGTTGAGTAATGAACTATCTCCTGTAATGAAATTTCATGATAGTGGCCAATATACTTTTCTGATTATGCCATTGCATAAAAATCTTGAAGTTATGTTAAGGTCAATAATATTTGTTTACTTTGAAAAAACAATATTATCGGCCTCTTGTTCCCCATTGTCCTTTATTTTGGGGAGGAATAAGTAAAATAAAGAGTATTTTCCATTTGCCTCTTGCTTTCCTGTTTCACACTTACTTTCTGTAGTGTTTTCCTTAGTCCCTGTCCCTCTAAGTTTCTGACAAAATTAATGAGCTTTGATTTGGGGGTTTGAAAAGAAGTATTATGTGATCTGTGATTTTTAATCCCGAAGTATTAAATCAGCTTATTATAGTCTGTCTGTTAAAGGAGTGTCATGCTATGTATATAATACAAAGCAGAAAGGAACCTGTCATAAAGAAGATGTGGGTAAAGTAAGAGAGGGGGAGATTACTATTTCCTAATTGGGGATGGATAAGGGTGGCATAAGGAAGCCTTCCTGGAAGCAGTGGTAATTTAAAGTTGCCTTGAGAGATGAATTTGATCAACTAGAGAGGCGTGGGGTAAGTCAGGTAGGACGACACTAAAGATATTCTTATGACCCTTTGATAATATTTGCTTTTAACAGTATATCTTGAGTAAAAACTACATTTGAAATTGTTATCAAAGATGACTATGGATATGAAGATAATACAGGTTAGATGACAGTGACTTTGTGCTTCCAGTCCTCTCCCCACCCTACCCCACTCCAGTCTCCTGTCACAACACAATTCCTTGTGTTCTCAGGACCCCAATCTATGCATCTAGCCCCTGGTCCACGGAGGAGCCGTTTAGTCCCTGAGAAGACAGTTGCTGCATCTCTCCTCATTACACCTTGTTCATTCTGCTTTGTTTTGTTTTTTTCTCTTTGCCTGAGTATACTCACTCCATAACACCACTTCCCCTCTAACCAAATAAGAGAGGGAAGGGAGGAGATTAACCTTGGGCTGCAATTACCTGGATTATTTGGGGTGGGGTGGGGAAAAACAAAATGAAACTTTATTTATTTGTATCCCAGATATTTTGCCCCTTTTCCCTTTGTCTCGTGGTTTCTTGATTAATTTGGTCTAAGAATGAGGATCCCCCCACTCCATCTCTTGAATTAATTGCAGTGCTCTAAGGTTCTGTAAAAGTGTCAAATTGTGTGGGTCCAGTCAGTTATTAGTGTAACTTGTGTAGGGGAACCCTAGACAAATAACTTCTATGGGCATCCACACTCAGTTAAATCCTTTAGTCACTGCTATCTTGGAAGCCCAGACAGTGGAAGTGAACTCTGGGGACAGGTTCAAAGAGTTGAAGCCATGTTGAAAAGCTGTCTGCCAAAAAACAGTGTTGAAGTCTTAAAACTAAATAGTTTTTCACATCTGAAAAGTACTGACGTGAATTGTTGGAGAGGTTTGACTCCAAAGGGAGATCAAGTGTATGTGAAACTGCAGGGTTTTTTTAAGTTACTCTTTTTCAGTAGACCACAACAAAAAAGCATATGGAACCACAAGAGAGGGTATCTCCCTGTCCTCCCCTTATTAGGGCCCATTTTTTAACAAAACAAGACAAAAAAGTCAAACTGCTTAGGATGTTGAAGTGAACATGGGTGGAGAGATGAAAGGCACATTTTACTTCAGAGACTTTAAGAGGGAAATCGTAAAGGCCCCAGGTATCAGGCTCACCTCTCTGGTCTTTCTCATCTTGCCCCCTTAAATCTTCATTGATTTTTTTTGACTTTCCAGTGCCTTTCAGCATATATTTTTTAAACTTTGTCCTGTTTTCCTAGTTATCCTCTTGGTTCAAATTGCATGGTCTTCCACCATGAGCAGCAGGAGACCAATTTTCTGAACATTTAAAAAAAATAAAACATGTTATAATTTCCTGTTTAAGATTATTGATATATAGCCATTGCTTATTAAATTTCCACTTCCGTAAGTACAATAAGCAAAGTGATTATCCAGAGTATCATGATAGGCACCCTAAGTCCTCTATGAAAGTGTACATGATAGGAACATATATATCTAAACGCAGTTGTGGGGATTCTGGCTATTCATATTGCATACTGATGGAATACATGCAGCACTGCATAATCCCTGTAGCCATGGGGAAGGGTATAGTATCCTTGTATGCTAAGCTTTATTTTTTTCCATTGGGAAATTTTTTTAAATGGACAAAACATGAGGAGTGAAGAGTTCTTTTAAGTTCTGTTGATGTTCAGATACCCATTTGATGTCCTAGAAATGAGGCTGAGTGGACAACTGGACAGATAGTTGGAGCTCAGGGTTAAAGATAAAAATGTATTGATTAGGGCTTCCCTGGTGGTGCAGTGGTTAAGAAGCTGCCTGCCAGTGCAGGGGACATGGGTTGCAGCCCTGGTCCCGGAAGATCCCACATGCTGTGGAGCAACTAAGCCCGTGTGCCACAACTACTGAGCCTGCGTGCCACAACTACTGAAGCCCATGCTCCGCAACAAGAGAAGCCACCACAATGAGGAGCCCGCACACAGCAACGAAGACCCAACGCAGCCAAAAATAAATAAATGAATTTTTAAAAAATGTACTGATTATCAGCATATAGATGGTATTTAACTTCATAAAAGGAGGGAAAAAATGCAGGGCTGAGCCAAGGGACAGTCCAACATTTAGAGTTCCTGAGGGCAGAAGAGCTGCTGAGAAGAGGGCAGATAAGGTAAGGAGAAAAGGAAAACAACAAAAATAGTGGAGAATGGTGTCCAGGAGCTAAGAGAAGAAAAGTAATCACCTGCTGAGCTGTGGGGTAATATGAGGACAGTCAGTTGGCCATTGAATTAGCAATATGGAGGCTGTAGCTGGCATTGTCCAGAACAGGTTCCTACTTTCTTCAGCAAGAAGACTACTTTGAAAGGAGAACAGGAAGTGAGAAAATGGATATGACCAGTGTAGACAACTTTTTATTAGTTTTGCTGTGAAGCGGTAAAAGGGAGTGGTAGCTAAAGGAAGATGTGAAATCAAAGGAGATTATCTCACTCCCCTGCCCCATGATTGGGAGTTCAGTCTGAATGTGAAGAAAATAATGGTGTAGATACATGTGCTTTTTAAAAATTGTTATTCAGAGAGAGTGTCCTAAGAGCACAAAGAGCACAGGCTTAAGTTAAACTGAGATTGAAGTCCATCCTGCCACTTAATTGGGTGCTTGGGGGCGAATCACCTAGCCGTCTTTTTTTTTTTTTTAAATGACAGAAATAATTCCTATTCCTATGGTTGTTGAAATTATAAAATTAAATAAGAAACGTATGTCAAGTACCTGACCCATAGTAAGTAATAAATACACTATGGCTACTAGTTTTATTGTTGTTACCTTTAAATGCTGAAAAATATCTGTGTTCAGAAACAATTCAATCATTCCTATTCCTAGGGTTGTTGAGAATATAATATTAGATGAGAAATGTATGTAAAATGCCTGACTCATAGTAAGGGATCAGTACGCTTCAGCTCTTGAGTTTTGTTGTTGTTGGTTTTTTATTTACCTTTAAATTCTGGAAAGGATCTGTGTCCAGACACAATTAAGAACAATTTATGGATAGAGTTATATTTCTTCACAAGAGCTAAGCCTTGGATGTTGTTGGACCTCACTCCCTCAAATTCCAGCCTTGCCGAGTGTTTGCTTGCTGTTTTCCAGTGTGTTTCATAGAACTGTACGCTGTACTTCAGTGCATCAGCTCGGAAGGTCAGCATCCCACCCCCACCCTCCAGGTATCCCATCTTCATTATCTAGCAGGCCCAACTGATCTTTCAGACTTCAGCTCCAGGGTCACCCCCTCCCTGAGGCTTTTCCCGACACTTATCCTGTCCCACGTAATTCTGTGATTGACCCCTACCCTTTCTCCTCGACGGCCTCCTCCTACCCACTGATTACCCTACCACTCTTCTTTGAACTCGTTGGTTCCCACAGCTGTCTCTCTTAACTGCCCTGTAATATCCTTAAAAGTAGTGAACATTCATCTTCTTTTATCCCTAGCACAATCCTTGAGCCACAGTTAAGTGCTCAATGAATGATTGTTGAATAAATTAATAGATGTGTGAGTGAACCATTAAAATATAGTTGTCACCACTTGTATGGTTTTGCATATTTTAGTGTTTTCATCACTTGATTTATTTGTTAATTAGTTGCCAAGATTATTATTTTACAAAGAATACAAGTCATAAAATCAAAGATGTGGGCTTCCCTGGTGGCGCAGTGGTTGAGAGTCCACCTACTGATGCAGAGGACACGGGTTCGTGCACCGGTCCGGGAAGATCCCACATGCCGCAGAGCGGCTGGTCCTGTGAGCCATGGCCGCTGAGCCTGCACGTCTGGAGCCTGTGCTCCGCAACGGGAGAGGCCACAACAGTGAGAGGCCCGCATACCGAAAAAAAAATAAAAAAAAATAAAAAAATAAAGATGTGGTTTTTTTGCTCTGGCTTAGAAGAGCATTTTGTGAAAGGGAATTACAAATAGACCCTGTTCCAAAAGGCCATTTGTGCTCTAGCTATCAGAAATTTGGAATATGCTTTCAAAAACAAGTCATTCGGTGCAAGTGTTAGTGGTGGTGAAGATGATGATTATCATAATAATCAGATTTTAGACCTGTACTTACAAAATACTTGTTTAAATCACACATGTCATGTAACTTGAGAACTAGCTATTGGGAGGGACCTGGAATGGGGCAGGCAGTGAGGTGGAAGGAGGGCAAAGCAAGAAGAAAGCTTATTCGACATTTGATTTGGCTGGATTTTCTGTTAGAGATCCTCTGTACCCCTCTGCTTTTCTCTGCTATTTTCTATTCTGCTTTTGATTTTACAGATCATTTTAGAACTCTGAGTTTTTAGCTTTCCTCCCATGGAGGGAATAGTGGGGCTGTGTTGGGCAGTTGGGGTTCAGTGAGAAGCCTTGGGATAACCATTGGTATGAGTGTATATTTTCTAAGCCTTGTGTTTTGATGTTGGCGATGTGCTTAAAGAGTTTTTAATCCAGTTCCGACACACAGAGAAGTCCAAGGATGGGAGAGTTTTCTGACCCACTTTGCTTAGTGGTGAGGATCTTTTTGATGGATGGCAGCCAGATGAAGGCTGCAGTTTCTTAAAGGAGAAGTTATTTGTGGAAAGATTGTGAGGAACAGAGAGAAGTCAGTTCTTCCCTGAACACTATCACTTTCTTCCAAACTCTATAGGAATTTAAACAAATGTTGGATGTTAATTTTTTCCATCTGTAAATCAAGATAATTGAACTTGTTGAACATTTCATAACCTTTTGTGTATTTGTGAACCCTTTCCTAAGTAATATGATTCCTTGATTCCCTCATAGAAATTTTGAAAATTATTTTTTCATTTTTACATGGTGTAGGATATGATTTAAAGTTAAAAATTATTAGATTAGCATACTATTAAATATTATACTGTAAAGTTCATTTTAAGATAATCCTTGGTAATATTTATACTATAATATAAGAAAAATTATTTGTTGAGAATTTTTAAAGTGTTTATTATATTTTTTATGTGTTAAGACATCAAAAATAGTCAAAAACTGTTTTCATATCTGGATGTTTGGAATTCTTGAATTTTGACCTTTAGGAAAATCTCTTTGTTCCTATTTGGTTTCTAAATGATGAGATAAGAAAGAATGTTTCAGGATTCTATTTGCAAGCACTTTTCTACAATTTCTCATGCAGGTGTGGATGACCAATTAGGATAAAATCATCTTTATATTGTTTCCTTTAACATTTTTTACTGAAATACCAGAGATACTTTGATTTGTTACATAAGACATTTGACCAGATGACTGTAGTTCATAGATATTATTATTTTGGGGTGAGCCTGTAGAATTAGTCATTTTTACAGTCTTCTATAATTTGTTAAAGTTCAAAATTTGTGGTCTTTATGCTTCTGATCTTTTTCCAGTGGCCCATTATGTGAGTAAATTAAACACAGTGTATTAAAAATAACTAAAGACACTATGTAAGTGTCACACCATAGCCCTTAGCAGTGTCCGAGTGATCAACTGACTATGTAACTGTGTTCAAGGCTGCTCATTACCACTCACTTGAGATACACATTGAAGCTCTCAAAATTTTGTTTTAAAGGGCAGGAAAATTGAAACTTTAAAAATTATGATTAAAAAATAGGAAGAAATTGGTGCATTTGCCTTTAACAGCCTGAAACCAAAATACCTGCACCTATCTGGGATGGTGGTGGAATGATGTGGAGCATTAGTGAAAACACTGAAGGTGTCTTCTACTTCTGTGCTTTTTAGATAATAGAAAAGAATATTCTAGTGCTGTGGTATGAGGGGATAGGCAGTCTGTCAGTCCACTTTAGAGAAGTGAGCTTCATTCACGTGGAGTGTTCCATTCCAGCAACAGTGACAGGAAAGGTGCATGAGGGCAAGTGTCCTGGAAGCAAGGCACAGGTCAGAGAAATCCCGTCTTCTCTTTTCCTAGACATACTACATTTTGTGGGTTAAAAAAAAATTTTTTTTTGTTTTATGAACTTTTAAAAATAATCCCTAGGGCTTCCCTGGTGGCGCAGTGGTTGAGAGTCCGCCTGCCGATGCAGGGGATGCGGGTTCGTGCCCCGGTCCAGGAAAATCCCACATGCCGCGGAGCGGCTAGGCCCGTGAGCCATGGCCGCTGGACCTGCGCGTCCAGAGCCTGTGCTCCGCAACGAGAGAGGCCACAACAGTGAGAGGCCCGTGTACGGCAAAAAAAAATAATAACAATAATAATCCCTAGATTTACAGAAAAGTGTCGAAGATAATATGAAGAGATGCCGTCTAGCCCTCATCCATTTTCCTCTAATATTAGCTTCTTACATTGCCACGATGCATTTGTCAAAACTGGGAAAACAACATTGATACATTACTACAAACTAAACTCCAGACTTCATTTGGGTTCCACCAGTTTTTCCACTGATCCTTTTTCTGTTCCAGGATCCCATCCAGGATACCACATTACATTTAGTCATCATGTCTAATTTTTAGTCTTTTCTGGCTGTGACACTTTCTCAGTCTTTCCTTATTTCCCATGACCGTGACAGTCTTGAGGAGTACTAGCCAAGTATTTTGTAAAGTGTTCTTCCATTTGGGTTTGTTTGATTTTTTTTCCCCCATGACTAGACTGGGGTTTCAGGTTTGGAAGAAACTCCCATAGAGGTGAAAAGGTATTCTCATCACATCATTCTGGGATATATACTATAAATGTAATATTACTGATGATATTAACCTTGATAGCCAACATAGCATTTTCCAGGTTTGTCTACTGTAAAATTGCTATTTTCCCCCATTTTATACTCTGTTCTTTGGAAACAAGTCACTAAGTCCAGCCCACACGCAAGGTTGGGAGACAGTAATTAAACTCCCCTGCTTGGAACAGGGGAAAATATACTTATTTGGAATTCTTCTGTAAGAACATTATAAACAGACTCTTTTGACCCTACTAATAGGACTCTTCTCCAATGTTAATTTTTTCCCTCTCTCCTGATGCAAAACATGTTACGCATGTTCAGTGAAACATTTAACTCAAATTATGCCCATGACCAGATACAAATGTGTAGTGAACGAAGTATTCCTTATTCTTGCTTGCTTTCATGATAGAAGTGATGGAACTTGTATGACGAATAGACACACTAGAGAATTCTGGCTTCTTCCCTTTATGACTTTCAGTAAGCTTTTTTTTTGTCTTTGTTTTTAATGAAAACCATCTTGAATTTTTATCCAGATAAATTTGGACTGCTTCTAGCTCCCATAACTTTTTTGCTTTGTATTTTGCTTTTGTTGTACCAAAGCTCTGTCAGGTCTCCTGCCCCACCCCCAATCTTGTCATGAGTACCTGGTGGGGGCCTGTGGAAAGCCTTGTGAGTGAATCCAGAGACCCCTGCTGTCAGGTGCTCTGAGCTATTTCAGGATGACGTGCTGTCCCACACTTAGCTAGGGTAGCTTTTTAAAATTGTAGCCAGTGTCTTCTTACCACCTTTCATTGTGGCTGACCCCTTTCCCCCAATGCGGTGCCACAAGGAGCTAGTTCATGTGTTCTATGCCCAACCTCTGCTGATTCTTAAAATCCCTGTGTGTAGGACAGTGACTTAGCAGAGAGGATTATCTTTGCATTTGGAGCCCCTACAGATTTAAATCCTAACAGTAAGTCCACAGATACATCCATATTCTGTCTGGTTTCCTCTTGCCTGACAAACTGTCCTTCTGTGGTGGGCTCACCTCTCCAAGCTCAGCGATGGGTCCAAGATATGAAAGTGGTCTCTTCCCGTTTAATTCTTTAACATTTCTTTTTACATTCTGTGTGTTCGCAGCTCTTCTATGGAAAGAAATGTGTTGAGGTTTATCTGGGGATTTGTTGTTCTTTCAGCAGAAGCAAAGGTCTTCCACATCCTTCTTCATCCAGACCAGAAGCAGAGCTTGCATGTTGATTTTTCAGCTACTCCATATTTTACCTAAAGTTTTCTGCTAAATAAAGATACTCATTTGCAAATTATGTGGATTCTTAGAAAATGCCTACTCAGTGTTTATGATGCAACATAAAATTAGTTTTCTTATTAAAATTGGATAGGAGCTCTCAAATGAATAAGTATTGCAAGATTTATAGTGTTTTGAGGAAGAGCAAGAATTTTGCAGATTTAAGCACAGTAGGCTTAGTGAAAGAAGAGGATTTACTCCCTCTCATCGGTGCTGTTTTTTTGAAACTTCCCTGTAGTTTCTGCCTCCATATTTTACTGATCATCAGTATCTCTCAGGTATGTCATGAGGAAAATTAATTTATTATACTGTACTTATTCTAAAATATTCTATTATTTTTAGTTTTTCCTTTTTATCAACTAAAGTAGTATGTAAGAGGGAGTGGCTTTTTTTTAAGGTAGATCCTTTTTTTGTGGTCATTTCATTCTTAATCTTTGGATATTAACAGAATCATTGTTTTATTTGAATTCTTCCTTGGATATTTTCTTAAGAACTACCTACTATAGGAAAACTATATATATTAGCATCTCCTTAGATCTATACTAAACCTTATAGCGCAGCTTTAAGATAGAACTTCCACCATGAAGTTCTCTCACCATGCAATATAAGACAAAGCTAATATCTTTTCCTAACAGGTTTACCATGGTATTAATGACTTTCTCAAGTTTAATAATATTTTTTATGCATCTTAGTATCATTCATGGGATTTCTTTTGGGAAATATTTATGTAATTACAAGTGTAGAAAAGTGATATCTCTTTTGGAGGAAGAATTTGTTATAACAAAGAAATCATAACCATAATTTAATTCACATAACCAAGTTAAGACATGTGGTATACTTTGAACAGAAAACATTCTAAACTAGTTATTTTGGCTCCCAATTTGAATTCTTGAAATAAATATGTAATCAGAACAGAACTTTCTCATTTTGTTCTGTTTTTATTTGTTTAAAATTAATTAAATAGCTGTATCATTTTAAAGTATGGAGTCTAAGTTTGTAATTGCAATGAATAAAACATTAACATTGATTCAGACAGTAGAACTTCACTGTATTTAAAACAGACCTTATAAATCCTAGAAGTTGTAGCCTTGCATATTCTCAACTTACAGCAAAGTCTTCACCTGTCGATTTACTCATCATTACAATGACTCTTCCAAAGATTCATTGAATCTGGTTGAAATAGGATGTTTAGGAATATCTCTTCTACTTAAATTTTAAAAATTTTTTATTGGAATATAGTTGCTTTACAATATTGTGTTAGTTTATATTGTACAGCAGAGTGAATCAGCTATATGTATACATATATCCCCTTCTACTTAAATTTTGCTCTCATTTTTAGTTTCACTCTTGAGAAATTTCTTTCAGGTGTAAATTGTGGTAAAAGATTTACCTCGATTAACTAGAAATTTTCTCTCTCATAGACAATTAGAATTGTGTGTATGTAGTTTTCCCCATTTTGAGTGCCAGTAAGTTCAGAGTCCAGTTGGTGACTTATATGTAGTCCAGTACTGTTGTATGTGTGCGTTTTATTTTTTGTCTTTCTGGTATTGACATTCTACTCTGATTTCCTCTGGTTGTGATGTTTATTCTGTCTTCTGTATCTTGATCTTATTCCTAAACATTTTGTGCAAGTAATTGAGATCCTTTTTACGTTAAGGACACATGAATGTACGTACAAACAGATGAACTCATGTTGGATGACATTGAGTTGTGCTCATGAGGCTGCTGGTTCTCTTTAATTCTTGTGGATGAAATCGAGTTCAAAAGTTGAAACCAGCTGTGCACACTATTTTTCTCTCCTTTGGAAAGCCTCTTGCTTGTCAAGTGAGAGTAAATATTTATAGTTGGCTATGGTGAAATGTTTTGTATCCTTAAAGAGATGGATACAAAAATCCATTCATATGCAGAAGGTAGGGAAAATGAAGTAATGGTAGGCAGAGCAGATAATTAAATGCTAAGTGCTTATTAGTATCCCTTCAAAGGAAGTACATAATTATTTTATTGTATACTTTGCTGTATCTGTGCATTTGCCTTTCAAGATTTTTAAACTGATTTCACAAGAGAAATGAAATACATGCTTTTCTTTTAATAGTTTTCAGAGAGTGTCAGAGTAATATGTGCCGCATGGTATAATGGAAACTGCATGGCCTCTGTTTAAATATGGGCAAATTATTTCATCCCACTGACTCAACCTCAGGACTTTTTTCAGCTGTGACAAGAGTGTAACAATATCTATCACAGAGGTGGTAGTGGATGTTAAATGAGATGAGGTATATAAAGTGCCTGGCACTTAGTAGATAGTATATGTTTATTTTCTTTTCCTATCACTGCATTTTCAGTGAGGGAAAGCCAGCACTCCCTGAGCCAAAATAGTATTTTTAAAAATTATCTTCCTGTTTTTTCTTTCATTATTAGGTGAAATACCGGGGATTTTTCCTTGAAAAGTGAGGTTGTCGCTACAAGATAAAAGGAAGTAATTTCTGATGGTTCTTATATTGGTGGATATAGCAAGGGGGAGCTATGGATAGTTACTTGGAGGAAGGGTGAGAGTTAAGGGAGACAGTAGGCAGGATAAAGGAGCTAGTAGCATTGCATCTTGAGAAAACAAAACAAACAAACCCCCCATCACATTAGTTGCTGTTTTTACATGCTAAATTTAAGAGCAATAAAAGTGACAGTGGTTATAGAGATACACCCCCAGCGCAGAAAGCATCGACTTTGCACAATTCTTTGCTTTACTGGGTCTTGAATAAAATCAAATAGGACAGATTTTAGGCCTGCAAAGCTGCCAAAAATGTGGTGGTCTCTGAACTGCCAGACTCATGTGGTATGGAAAGAATCGTTCTGCTGGGGAGCAAGTGACAGGTCTGCTGGATTCCAGTAATCCGAGGAAGTGCCAGAGACTTGTTCTCGGTTTCATTGGATTGGGTTCTGTGTGGGGCTTCTGCATGGGTCCTCATTAGTAGTTTACCCCTATTTATAAAGACGATTACAAGGAAATGCTAGGATTACAGAGCTGGAATGGAGTTGAGGAATTATCCAACTCCAGTTCCTTGTTTTAAACAAGGAAACTGAGGTTGAGAGGCCTTAAGGTGACCTCCCGAAAGCTGCATAGTGAGTAAGTGTTAGAACTAGGGCCACAACCTGTCTCTGAACTCCTGGGCTAAATGCTAATAATAGGAGAAACCATTCTTTAGAAATGTAATGTGTGCTTCTACCCATTTAATGTTACTCAGTCCTGCAAGTCAATATGGTAAAGAAAAAAAAAAGAAAGAAAATAAGCAACTCCGGCTCTTTCTTCTGTAGTTTAGCAAGAATTTATACCTGTGACCTGAAACAAGACCAGTTACTTCAAGATACAAAACAAGGAAGAGCATCTGAGGTCTTCAAAAAATGTTAACCATAAGTAAACAAAAAACCCTGCTGTACTTACTGTCATAGCTCCTGTTTCTCTGCAGAAGGAAAGAAAAAGGTCTTATGGTGCAAGTGATTTCCACTTCATAGGTGCTTCATAAATATTTACTGATAGATTATAGTTTATTGATAAGATGAAATAGCCTTCAGCAATCACTGTCTAACTCAAAAAGATTTTTATATATTTGATTAATTATACATAAGAATAACCATGTCTTGATTATTCAGTTTGCATGGTACATGGAATGAAGGGCAGTAGGAAAATAGTCTGTCTACGAGGGGTTTCTAAGCCCTGCGCGGTGGATCGTTACTGTGTCTTGGGCTGTGGCCTGTTAGGAACCAGGCCGCACAGCAGGAGGTTAGCAGCGGGCGAGCCAGCGAAGCTTCATCCGCCGCTTCCCCATCGCTGGCATCACCGCCTGAACTATCCCCACTCCCCTACCCCGGTCCGTGGAAAAATTGTCCTCTATGAAACCAGTCCCTGGTGCCAAAAAGGTTGGGGACTGCTGGTCTATACTATCTGTAAAGAAAATCTTCCTGTTGCTGAAAATATTCTACAAAACTGTCTAACTATTATGTAGTAATGTAGGTTAGATACGTTTCTGCAATCAACATCAAAATTTGACATGTTTCTCCTAAGACCTATCTCTTAAAAGTGTGTATATCATCAATATGCAGTATTTGTACTCCCTAGACCTTAAGACTGCCAGATTCTCATTGTTTATTAATGTCCTCACCAGCAAGGGAGAGTGAAGCATTATCAGAGATGAATTCAAATTAGTTTTGCTACTCTTGAGCTACATTGATTTTCCTTTTTTTTTGGACAGAATAAATATAATAGAAATTATCAACAAACATGAGAATGAGAATTTGGGCTTATGAAATACATCTGATTAATCTCCCTTTTGCCCATTACTCAGATGAAAATTGATAATCATTAATATCATGGTAAGAATTTATCACATGGACTTCCAGTCCACTGAATTAGGTAGTTAGTGGTAATGTATGTGATGTTTAAGAGATGGATGTGAGCTTGGACTTAAGTCTTTGACTTTGGCAAGTTAACCCCTATAAATCTTCATTTGCAAATATTTAAAATTGGGATAAATTGTATTATTATTAGTGAGATGATGCATATGATGTCTTAAGCACAGTGCCTAACATGTAGTGAGCTCTCAATAAATATCAGCTAATACTATTATTGATGAAAGGGATGATTCCCTTTTTTGTATGTAATCAAATATTCTTATGAAATATATTTCTGCTTTGGAGATTTATACTCGTTTCCCCCTATCATTTGAATTTTTTCTTCCAGCTTTATTGAGATATAATTGACATATAGCACTGTATTAGTTTAAGGTGTACAGCATAATGATTTGACTTACAAACATCATGAAGTGACTATAACAGTGAGTTTAGTGAACATCCTTCATCTCCTATAGATACAAAATAAAAGAAAAAAATATTTTTCCTTGTGATGAGAACTCCTAGGATTTACTTTCTTAACAACTTTCATAGATAACATACAGCAGTGTTCATTATATTTATCACGTTGTGCATTATATTCTTAGTATATCCTTAGTACTTACTTATAACTGGAAGTTTGTTCCTTTTGACCTCCTTCCTCCAATTCCCCCTCCCCCCAACCCCCACCTCTGGTAACCACAAATCTGACCTCTTTTTCTATGAGTTTGTTTTTGAAGTATAATTGACCTGCAACACTGTGTAAGTTCCTGGTGCACAATGTAGTGATTTGGTATTTTTATACATTTCAAACTGTAGTTATAGCATGTCACCGTACAAAGATATTACATAGTTAATGACTATATTCCCTACACTGTACATTTCACACCTGTAACTCATTTATACTGGAGGTTTGTCCTTCACCTGCTTCTCTCATCCCCACAAACCCCTGTATATTTCATATATAGATATATATATGTGTGTGTGTGTATATACATATATATGTGTGTATATATATATATATATTG
>NW_020174425.1:1760182-1771364 GCF_003031525.2 Neophocaena asiaeorientalis asiaeorientalis | reverse complement strand
ATATATATATATATATATATATATATCACATCTTCTTTATTCATCTATTGATGGGCACTTAGGTTGCTTCCATATCTTGGCTATTGTAAATAATGCTGTAATGAACATAGGAGCGCATATATCTTTTCAAATTAGTGTTTTCATTTTCTTTGGATAAATACCCAGTAGTGGAATTGCTGGATAATATGGTAGTTCTAGTTTTAATTTTTTGAGGAATCTCCATACCTTTTCCATAGTGGCTGCACCGGTTTACATTCCCACCAACAGTGCACAAGGGTTCCCTGTTTTCCACGTCCTTGCCAATGCATGTTATTTGTCATCTTTTTGATAATAGCCCTTCTGACAGGTGTGAGGTAGTATCTCATTGTGGGTTTGATTTGTATTTTCCTGATGATTAGTGATGTTGAGCATCTTTTCCTGTGCCTGTTGGCTATCTGTATGTCTTCTTTGAAAGAATGTCTGTTTAGGTCCTCTGTCCATTTTTTAATCTGGTTGTTTGTTGGTTTTTGTTTTTGTTTTTTTGATGTCGAGTTGTATGAGTTCTCTGTGTATTTTGGGTATTAACCCCTTATAAGATATATCATTTGCAAATATCTTCTCCCATTCAGTAGGCAGCCTTTTCATTTTGTTGATACTTTCCTTCACTATGCAAAAGCTTTTTAGTTTGACGTAGTCCTGTTTGTTTGTTTGTGCTCTTGTTTCCCTTGCCTGAGGAGACATATGCAAAAAACTATTGCTAAGACTAACAGAGAGCATACTGCTTATGCTTTCTTCTAGAAGTTTTATTAAGTCTTTAATCCATTTTGAGTTTATATGGATTTATTCTAAGGATGCAAGTGTGGTTCAGTGTCTGCAAATCGGTGAACATGGTATACCACATTAACAAAGCAAAGAATAAAAATCATATGATAATCTCAATAGATGCAGAAAAAGCTTTTGACAAAATTTAACATTTATTTATGAAAAAACTCTCAACAAATTGGGTATAGAAGGAACTTAACCTCAGCATAATAAAGGGCATATGACAAGCCCACAGCTAACATCATACTCAATGGTGAAGAGCTGAAAGCATTTCCTCTAAGATTAGGAACAAGATAAGGATGCCCACGCTCACTACTTTTATTCAACATAGTACTGGAAGTCCTAGCCATAGTAGTCAGACAAGAAAAAAAAAAAGGAATCCAAATTGGAAAGGAAGAAGTAAAACCATCACTGTTTGCACATGACATGATACTATATATAGAAAATGCTAAATATGCCACCAAAAAACTACTAGAATGCATCAATTTATTTGGTAAAATTGCAGGATACATTATTGATATACGGAAATCTGTTGCATTTCTATATACTAACAATGAGCTATCAGAAAGAAACTAAGAAGACTATCCCATTTATAATTGAATCAAAAAGAATAAAATATCCAGGAATAAATCTAATGAAGGAGGTGAAAGACCTGTACTCAGAAAACTATAAGACACTGATGAAAGAAATTGAAGATGACACAAACAAGTGGAAAGTTAGTTCATGCTTATGAATTAAGAGAGTTAATATTGTTAAAATGACCATAGTAACCAAGACATTCTGCAGGTTCAGTACAATCCCTATTAAAATACCAATGGCATTTTTCACAGAATTAGGACAAATAATTCTAAAATTTGTAAGGAAACACAAAAGACCCCAAACAGCCAGAACAATCTTAAGAAGGAAGAACAAAACTGGAGGTATCATGCTCCCTGATTTCAAACTATACTACAGAGCTACAGTAATCAAAACCATGTGGTACTGACACAGAAACAGAAATGTAGATCAATGGAGCAGAATAGAGAGTCCAGAAATGAACTCACACTTACATGGTCAGTTAATCTACAACAAGGAAGACAAGAAGATATAATGGGGAAAAGACTGTCACTTCATAAACTGTGTTGGGAAAACTGGACAGCTACATACAAAAGAAACAAACTGGACTACTTTCCCTCATCAGTTTGAAAAAAGAAAGTTGACATATTAGAGTTTAAGCATATACAGATGAAAGCCTGGACATTTCTTCTTGCTCAAATTGCATTCTGTGTTTCTGTTAATCTTTAAGTACGTTCTTGTTTTAAGAAACTTTTTTCCTGAACTATTTTCTTTTGATGTAAAGTCAAAAATAAGATCTTAAATAACATTAAAGAATAGTTATTTTGTTTATTATAAAAGGTAAACATGAAATTCAAAATTCTGGAATTGAATTTTCAGCTTTTGCCTTATACCTGTGTAGAGAGTCTAAAGCTTCAACTAACAGAAATCCACCTGGTCCAAATACTAATATTTTGTCTGTTTCTGAGGGCACGTTTCCTCTGTTGGAATCTTCCTGTTGTTAAGCTGAAACCTGCTTCTTTGTGCTCATATGACTGTAACATGAGCCTGCTTCTCTATGCTCAGCTTCCCCTGGTTCCTCACATGACATCTTCTCCATACCCCAGTTCTCCTCCTTGGTTGCCCTTGATCTTTCTGAATCAGTACCCAGAGTTGTTCCTAAGAAGCTATTTGTGTGAGATATACTTGGCTTGTCAGAGTATTATTGGGATCAATGTCCATTTTTATAACAATGCTATATTGCTGGAGTAGTAACTCCAGTGCCTTATAGATGCTCATTTATTACTTGAGAAAGCTAGTGCTTATGAATCTTTGGCCTTCCTTGACTATTCAGTTTATTATTGTAGCATCTCTTTATGTAATGTCCTTTTGGTTTATTTGTGTTTTTCTCTTAGTTCTGCCAGCTTTTCCATTGTTTATTTACAAAATTCCTGCCCCAAAAATCTAGTAATAAGTAAGGAGTGAAAGTATTGTGTTGCTTTCCATAGGAGTGCTCTAACTGATAACAGAACTTCTAAACCAAAAATCATGATGTTTTATTTCTAAACAAAAAGTAGAAAGAGCCCAGGTAGTAGGCAGCTGTGGTAGAAGCAAAAAACATTGAACTTTGAAAAGAAAAAAAAAGAAAACTTGTTTTCAAATTTGGAACTTGCAGCTTACTTGCTATCCAGTCTTAGCTAAATCTCTCAGTCTCTCTGATGTAAAGTTGCTGTGTTTGTGAAATAGAGAAAATATTGGCTCCTTCATGGGTTGAGAGCATAAAATAATATGTGCAAGCAGTGTTTTATAAACTGACAGTACCATATAAATGGAGCTTATTAATATACGTAGAATATATCTCATCTTCATGTTAAAGGACGCATAAGCAAAAGGTTATCTTTAAGTATTTAAAAACAAAATAGTGTTTTCAAAACTTTATTTTCATTTTAAGTCTGCTGTAATAAACTTTGAAATTTTCATCTTTATGTGTTGGACCCAAACATAATTTTGCTGTAAAAATTTGATGATTTGATGAACAATAGAAAAATAAAGGCAATTAGAAACTCCAGATAAAAAGTGTACAATAAGGTCATTGTCTAATCACAATTCCACAAAAATGTAGCTTCATTTTGAGCACTTATTAAAACTAAGAAAAAGAAATCTATTTGACCTTTATTCTAGTAACATGTTCTTTTGAATGACAGTTCATAAAAATGGATCTCTGGAAATAGAAATGTAATTCTAAAACATTACTTGTTTCTGCTATGAATAATATTTATAGATCACAATACAGTAAACACAGATTATTTACCTTTAATTTTTAGAAATAATTCATAAACAAAGCATAGAAAGGTTTCTTGGTAATTTGAAAAAAATAAGATGATGGTCAGAAGTTAGGATGTAGAAGGAGGTTGGAGAGTTGGTGGGAAGCAGAGTCACTAATAGCTTGTTTTACGTTGTGGGGAGTTAAAATTAGATGGAACAACAAATAAGAGCTTGAAGTGCAGTATTTAAAAAGTGACCAGTAAAAGAATAAAACTAAATATAACTATAAATATTGTAAAGAGGAAGGAGAAAGATAATAAAGGACAATGTGAGTTAAGTAAATTCTCATTAGTAAGAAGTCAGTGGATATTGTCTAAAGCTTATGAACTAAGAACTTAAGTATATTATTTAGAGTTGTGAATGTAAATTATCAGAAGAGTTAAGAACAAATGGCTAAAGATGGTGACCTTTGAGCACAGGACTGAAGAGGGGCATGTATAGGGCAAGAACCTTTTGTTGTTTTTTTCTTTCTTCCAGTTTTATTGAGATATAATTGACATACAGCACTATATAAGTTTTAAGGTGTTGTACAGCATAATGATTTGACTTATATCCATCATGAAATGATTATCACAGTTTGGTCAATATAAATCATCTCGTAGATATGAAATTAAATGGAAAAAGCTTTTTTCCTTGTGATGAGAACTCCTAGGATTTACTCTCTTAACATCTTTCATATATAACAGAGCAGTGTTCATTAGATTTATCATACTGTATATTACATCCCTAGTACTTATTTATCTTATAACTGGATGTTTGTACCTTTTGACTGCCTTCATCCGATTCCCCATCCTCTATTCCCCACCTCTGTTAACTACTAATCTGATCGCTTTTCTGTGAGTTTGTTTGTTTGTCAGTTGGTTTTGAAGTATAATTGACCTATAACACTATGTTAGGGCTTCCCTGGTGGCGCAGTGGTTGAGAGTCCGTCTGCCGATGCAGGGGACACGGGTTCGTGCCCCGGTGTGGGAGGATCCCACATGCCGCGGAGCGGCTGGGCCCGTGAGCCATGGCCACTGAGCCTGCGCGTCCGGAGCCTGTTGCTCCGCAACGGGAGAGGCCACAACAGTGAGAGGCCCGCATACCGCAAAAAAAAAAAAAAAAAAAAAAAACACTATGTTAGTTCCTGGTGCACAACAGTGATTTGTTATTTTTATACATTTCAAAATGATCACTGTAGTAAGTCTAGTTATGATGTATCACCATACAAAGGTATTACATAGTTGTTGACTGTATTCCCCACACTGTACATTTCATACCTGTGAACATTTATTTTCCAACTGGAAGTTTGTACCTCTTAGTCTCCCTCACGTATTTCTTTCCTCTCCCCACCCCCCTTCCCTCTGGCAACCATCTGTTTGTTCTCTGTATCTGTAACCCTATTTCTGTTTTGTTATGTTTGTTCATTTGTTTTTTAGATTCCACATATAAGTGAAATTATACAGTATTTGTCTTTTGCTAGCTGATTTATTTCACTTAGCATAATACCTTCTAGGTCTAGGATTTCATTCTTTTTTATGGCTAATATTCCACTAGATAAATCGATAGACCGATCAATCGATAGATATACCATACCTTTATCCACTTATCTATTTTGGGGCACATAGGTTGCTTCCATATCTTGACTACAATGAATAAATAATGCTACAGTGAACATAGGGGTGCATATATCTCTTCTAATTAGTGTTTTTGACCATGTCCATGTTTGATTAAAGCATTTTTTAAAATATAGTGATAGCAAAAAGCCGTGCATGGATGCTGTGGCATATCTCATTTTCACCCTCAAATCTAGAAGATATACTGTAATTCTTCAAGCCTGAAGTCATCTTTCTTCCCTGTTATTCCTGCTCACCACTCCTTCTAAACTTTCTGTGTCCTGCTCTTATACCTGGGTAGCATGGAGTGTTTTTGCTTTGCAACCTAGAGTTAGCCTATATCATACTATATGTTATATCATCAGTGGAAATTCTTAGCTGTCTTGTTCACTGAAGTGCCAGGATAGTAAGTTTCTATAAAACAAAGCAGATTCAATGCACAGTGCAAGTGTGTGTTAGTAAATGAAACAGTATATCTGCTGCTTAGAAAATGGCTTGCCAGGACTTTATACCAAGATTTCACTATAAAAATCTTGCAGAAGAGGAGTATGTTGATTGTCCAAAATATTAGCAGTTTTATGGAAGCACTTTTTAAAATTTTTCTAGTATATTTCTATTGTTTATCTTAAATTTTTATTAAATTCGCATTTTTTTCTATTAAAGAAGTAGTGGTAGTGTGCTAGATTGGCTTGAACATGGCCAGATTATGACCAAATCATTCCAGAAATATTTATTTTTAACAATAGTTCACTATAGTGATGCCAAATATAATCCAAATATTCTGCCTTTAGATATGAGCACATTTGAAATTATTACTTAGATTTTTCCCTGCCACTTCATCCAAATAATCAGGGGTTAGAGAGATGGATGTCAGAACTATCTTCCAGATTTCTGGTTGAAGAAGGCACATCTTTAGCAAACAGTAGACTCTGTTGTTAATCAGCCAAATGTATTCATTGACGAAGATTGAAAGTGTAGGTAGATTTAGAGCAACAGTAGCAAGTAATAGTGACTAAACAAATGTGATGTGCACAGAGCAGACTCTGACATCATGGATGAAGACCAAAGAGAGTTCTTTTCTAGCACTAGCTTTCAGAGACTGCAAAGAGTCATTTTGAACCATAATTTGAGAAGGGGGAAGTTGAGATGGGGAGAGAGTCCCTACTCTATAACCATGTTTAATAACAAGCATTTTGGTCACTTATTCATTCATCCTTCCATCCGTCCATCCAGTGTTTGTTTCAGCACCTACTGTAAGACTGTGGTTGGTAGTGTGGGGATGTTAAGGAGCTAAACCTGACGTTTGTTTATCCCTGTGATCTCCTGACCTCATGTCATCTCCAGGCGTCAGATTGTCTCACGAAAGGACAATTTCAGCCTTTCCTTACCCATCATGTATTCCATAAGCATCTGACTTCCTTGATGGCTTAGGTAATAATAGTGATCATGGTACTTATCTCATAGGCTAGTTATGAGTATTCAATGAGATAATGTGTAAAGTACTTTGCACAGGGCCTGACACTTAGAAAACATTAAGTAAACATCTGGTCTGTTATTGTTGCTACCAGTGACAGTTACTATGTACCAGACATTATGGTGCATTGAGTATTTTTACATATACGTGTCTGCATTATCAGGAGCTCCCCAAATAGGATCACCCCGAATTATACTGCCCCTGTAAGCTTTCTGTATTTTTTCAAAAAGGGCAGTGGCAGTTGGTGGTCCCAGGGCACATCTAGCTTTGCTCAGAAAATGTCCATCATTGACTTGTTAGTATCAAAAGTGAACAAGCTTTTCTAAAGCTTGCAGGAGAGGTCCTGGTAAACAAAAAGTGTTCTTTCTTCTGTCAGACTGCTGGGTGGTCACTGGGAGTCAGTCACCTACTTCCTCTCCAGATTGAGGTCAGTGAGCAGCAGTTTCTGGGTAACTGCCATCTACTTAGTAAGCCTGACCAATTCACTGGCAGATTTTCCAAGCCACCTTACAGTTCTGCACAACTCATTCCTGAACTAGAAGACGGCAGATGTGAGGCCGATAAATGATGGCATATATGGAGATAGGCCTTCCCTTTTCTGGCTGATGACATATAACTGTGCTCACCCTTGCGGAAATGATCGCTCTGTTCATGCCCTGCTTGATTCAGGCAGCTTACTTTAAAGAGCGCCCCTACTTGCTCTCTGGCCCACACATAAGAACCAGGTGAGTCTCTGTTATGTGATTGTGAGCCACACTCCTTAATCAAAATGGGGGGCTTTTTCTTCTAATAGACCAGCTCATGAGGTCACAGAATCCCCCAGAATCTTCCATGATTATCCATCATAGCCACCAAAGGGAAAAAAATTCAGCAAGAGTAGAAACAGCGTAAAATTGGATGAAGTTCTTCAGTGGTCTCTGGCTATAGGGTCTCTCTGTGTGAGCACTGCTGTCGTTTTGAAGTGGATAATTCTTTGTTGTGCTCTTCTATGCGTTATAGGATGTTTGGCAACATCTCTTCACTAGATGCCAGTTACAGCACGCCCCCTACCCAACGAAATGTGTCCAGACGTTGCCAAATGTCTCGGGGGGGAGGGGGGAAGGGAAAAATCACCCCCAGTTGAGAACCACTGCTGTAATATAGTTAGAGACCTCTTTCCATAGAAGACAGAATCTCCAGTTGTTTCTTCTAGATAGATAGAGTCTGTCACATACCTCTGTTATATTTTCCCTCCTGGAAGGACTGTTCTAGAAATGCCTGTTTGCTTTTTCCTACAAGTTGTGAATCTGGTCTTTGAGTCTAGGTCCTCATCCAAAAACCACCCATAATGGAAAAGACACTGAACTGTCATCAGAAGACTGAATTTTATCCCACCACTGCCATTATTAGTCTTGATCTTGAGCAAATCCTTCAGCTACTCTGAACCTTAGTTTACGTGTCTGTCAGAGAGGCTGTGGATGTGAGAGAAGTGTGTGTATGAAAACACCTTTAAAAACTTTTAAAAAGGTGCCCAGATCATTCTCCAATAATCTGAACCAGAGCTCTTTGGAGAAATGTCTGACTCTAGGACTGGTGTAGGCAATATACAAGATGAGCCTGGAGCATCTTGTAGTGCCAGAAAGTAGGGAAGTGGTCCAAAAAAAAAAAAAAAAAACATAATGACAGGGTATGTCAAAAGGACACAGGAATCAAATAATAGAGCTCCCAATGGCCAAAGCTGGAACTGTTTAAGAACAAAATAGTGTTGGATTACAACCCAAAGACCCTAAGTATAAAATAAATATCAGTGAATCTATTGATATAAATAAATGATTGAACAAATAAATAAATGGGGAGAAGAGCCTACCTTCCTGTGCAGATGAACTCCAAATAATTTTGGCAGACGCTTCATCCTCAAGGAGATGGAGCATAACTCCCCACTCCTTAATCGAGGGCTGCACATAGTAACTTCCTTCCAAAGAGTACAGTATGGAAAGGGGCAAAAGAGAGTAACTTTACAGTGACAAGCACTGCCTCAGCCAGGTGATCAGGGTCAACATCAACAGTGACAAGTCATGTTGATAGTATGTACCCTTGATATGATATGAGAATGGTACCTGTACTCTGGGCTCTTTCTCCTAAAAATACATAACTCCAGTCTCACCAGAAAAATCTCAGTTGAGGTACATTCTACAAAATAGCTGACCGGTACTCCTCAAAACTGTCAGGGTCATCAGAAACAAGGACAGTCTGAGAAACTGTCACGGCCAAGAGGAGACTAAGGAAACATGACCACTAAATGTAATATGGGATCCTGGATGGGGTCCTGGAACAGAAAAAAGACATTAAATAAAAACTAAGGAAATATAAAGTGTGGACTTTGTTAGTAATGTATCAATATTGGTTCATTAATTGTGACAAATGTATCATAATGTTGTAAAGTGTTAATAATAGGGGAAACTGGGGCTTCCCTGGTGGCGCAGTGGTTGAGAGTCCGCCTGCCGATGCAGGGGACACGGGTTCGTGCCCCGGTCTGGGAGGATTCCCACATGCCGTGGAGCGGCTAGGCCCATGAGTCATGGCCGCTGAGCCTGCGCGTCCGGAGCCTGTGCTCCACAACGGGAGAGGCCACAGCAGTGAGAGGCCCGCGTACCGCACAAAAATAATAATAATAGGAGGGGTGGGATAGGGAGAGTGGGAGGGAGGGAGACGCAAGAGGGAAGACATATGGGAACATATGTATATGTATAACTGATTCACTTTGTTATAAAGCAGAAACTAACACAGCATTGTAAAGCAATTATACCCCAATAAAGATGTTTAAAAATAATAATAATAATAATAGGGAAAACTGAGTGTAAAGGATGGGAATTCTCTGTACTGTCTTTGCAATTTTTCTGTAGATTTTAAATTATTCTGGTTTAAAGTTTATTTTTTATTTATTTATTTTGCGGTAGTCAGGTTTACTGCTGATAAAAAAAATAGTGTTGTTTAACATAAAAATAACAATAAAAGAACAAGTGTTTACCACTCTCCAGAGCACCCCCATCATTTAGGTTTGTTTGTCATCCATCCCACCCAGGAAGTAGGGAAGGCAACATATGGCTGCCATCTGACAGGTGAGGACAAGGACACACAGCTGAAATGCAGGTATAAAGCCTGAGCCACCTGATTCTGGGTAGACTGTTACCCCTACAAGCCCACACTGCAGCCTTGGCATGGTTTCATGGTTATAATTATTATTTCTGCTTTTTAAAATGCTCTATTTCTGGACCAGATCACATTTGCTTGCTGTTTTGACCCAAATGCCACACTGTAGCTTTATGCAGCCACGGCTGATAAATTTTAGGAATCATGGGCTGAAGTTAACCTAGAGGAGTGCTGACCAATAGAACTTTCCCATGATAAAATGTTCTATATCTGTGCTGTCCAGTGTGGCAGCCGCTAGCCACATGTTGCTGTCAAGCACTTGAAATGTGGTGAGGGTGTTGCAGGAATTGACTTTTAAATTTTATTTAACTTTAAATAGTCACATGTGGCTAATGACCATATTAGACAACACAGGTCTAGACAGTATAGGAATCCTCCATTCTGATGCAGGCTCTTCTCATATGTTAGCTCTCAGAGTTGCTTGTGCACATGTGGCCCTTCTTTTAGAGAAAAATTATTTTTTGAGAAACTTTTTTTTCTTGTGCTTAGTATGTTTGGAATATATAACCATTGGCAGAACAAAGTTCCTACTAAATTTTGACCCATTTAGATTGAAAGTTATGAGATCTTAAATCAACCCTAAAAAAGTAAAAGTCTCTGAGTTTTAGTTTACATATTTTGGGGGAAATGAGAGAGTGAGCCCATATGTCCTTGATTCTACCTTTAAGAGTCTGAACCTTTAGAAAATTATTGTTGGCAAGAGGTTTATTTCTTTAATTGTAAAAACAAAGAACTATTTTCTTTTACAGATACAAATCTGTTATTTGAAGCCTGCAAAGTTCAGTGAGGCATTAAATCAGGATTGAGTGATATTTACAGAGCCAGACAAAAATCCAGTGACATGATGTTTCCATTAAGCTAAGAATGGAATTCTGAGATTATAGTCTGGGAAAGGGGGAACTGTTGTTTTTAAATTCAAAATGCACTGCAGATAAACATTAAAATATTAAAACAGTGACAGCTGTTTTCATTACGACTGTTGTTGAATTGAACAAGTAAATTCAGAAGCTCCGTAGAGAAAATTAGAAAGATTGACAGTTCTTGATTACCTGACAGTTCCTTGGCTGGAAGTTCTCAAAGAGTGAGGAAAGTACAAAGGTAACAGATATTATTAGGAGTAATATAAAATGCCCCAAAATGTGGGGTCCTATCTTATTAGAAGTTTTTTTCCTCATAACATGGCTTTTGACTTCTTAATACAACGCTTTTTTTTTTTTTTTTTTTTTTTTTTTTTTTTTTTCGCGGGCCCCCCCCCTTTTTTGCC
>NW_020174425.1:1707218-1760005 GCF_003031525.2 Neophocaena asiaeorientalis asiaeorientalis | reverse complement strand
TGTACGCGGGCCTCTCACTGTTGTGGCCTCTCCCGTTGCGGAGCACAGGCTCTGGACGTGCAGGCTCAGTGACCATGGCTCACGGGCCCAGCCACTCCACGGCATGTGGGATCTTCCCGGACCGGGGCATGAACCCGTGTCCCCTGCATCGGCAGGCGGACTCTCAACCACTGCGCCACCAGGGAAGCCCAATACAACGCTTTTTAATGAAGTTTAATAGACAACTGTCTCCCACAGATTATGATATTAGAAAAACACTTCTTGTGCTGGGAGACAGTAAAGTTAATCTAAAATGTTATTTAATGAAAATTTAAACAAACTAATTTACCAAATGCTTGCTTTTCTATACTGAACTGTCTTACAGTGTTGGGTTACATAGATTCTCATTTGATGTGACTCTTGAATTTCTGATATAGCACTTATCTCTACTTAATTTCTTGGATTAATTTTTATGGCCATGAAAATATTGTGTCAGTTCTTTATAATTACTGTTGTTAAATACTGTTAAACATATGAACATATTTTATGAACATATTTTCAGCTAATAGAACCATTTCCAGTCCCCTTGAAGCCCTCCTCATTCTCCCTTCCAGCCAATCCCTTGCCTGGAGGGATATCTAACACAATAGATTAATTTTGCCTGATTTTTAATTTTATATAAGTAGAATTAGGCTGTATGTATGTTCTTATATCTGGCTATTTTTTCCTTCAACATTATGTTTCTATAATTCATCCCTGTTACTGAATGTAACAGTAATTCGTTCCTTTTCATTACTGTACAGTATACAATTATATGGCTCTATCACAATTTATCTATTCTACATAATTGATAGACACTTGGGTAAATTTAAATTGGAGACTATCACAAATAATGCTTCATGAACATCATGTACATGTGTTTTGTGTACCTGTTTACATGCTCCTGTTAGATCTATCCTAGAAGTGGAATTGCTGCATTATAGTGTAAGAGTGTGTGTGTGTGTGTGTGTGTGTGTGTGTGTTCAGTTTTGGTAGATCTACCAAACAATTTTCCAAAATACTTGTACAGTGTAGGAGAGTTCCAGATGCTTTATAGTCTCAGTATCCTCACCAATACATGATACTGTCAGGATTTGGTGGGACCACTGAATATCTATAATGATAATTTAACTTTTGGAAAAAGCCAGTAGGGAGCAGCTGGCTCAATAGTTTTATGCCACAGATACACCTAGATTCACAAACATACACACACACACACACAGAGTGATCATCAAACGTACCCACTTGCAACTTTCTGTAGGCCCATCCAGAAAACACCTTGAAGACAGGGGCCTTTGGTCCTGCAGGGAAACAGTTGGATAAGAGAGAATGATGCACTGATGTGAGCCTACAGGCTTTTGGTGGAGTAAGAAATACTTGAGTTAATAATACTCGAATTTGCCAAGTGCTTTCCAGGTGGGTTTGCTGAATTTTTATAATAAAGTAATTTGACATAAATAGCCCTCAGTTCACCCAGTTGGAGTCAACAGACTTTTTTCTCCTTCGGTGAGTGCTTCATTCCCAATCTTGTATATTATAGAACTGCAAAAGGAATGAAAGATGGTGACTAATAAAGATCCTCTACTTTATTAGTGGACAGGGGCATGCAAGGTGTAATAACGTCATTGCGTGATGATAGGTAACTCAGCCTGTCTAGGCCTCACTTTCATGTCTGCACAGTGAGGAGATGGGGTTTTGTGGACCCCAAGGTTCTCTGCCCAGTGCTGTGAGAAACGTTAAATAATGGAGCAGTAGGCAATCCAGCCCTGCGTTTTTCCATGGAAGTGGCAAGAAGAGACACTTCCCTGCATCCCCCTCAGTAGAACTTTTGAAGTTTTTTCCAAATATGTTTTGAAGTTAAGTGCCATTTTGATAAGTGAAGCCTTGCATTTTGAACCCTTGCAGGGCAATTTCCTGATGCAATGTAGCCCATAGGGTGATTTCACAGTTGATTAACTGTGTATGTTTAAGCCAGGGTGACTCACAGAGAGTGTTTACTATGTGCCAAGCACTGTGCAAGTGTTTTACATATATTATTGTGTCTAATCCACACAATCTTATCAGGTGGGTTCTATTATCATCATTTCACAGATAAGCCAATAAAGTGACTGAATGACTGAGACACTTGCCCAAGCAAATTGTACAACTGAGATTTGAATCAGGACTGTTTGATCCAGATTCAGGCCACCCAGGATCACCCAGGACTGCATCCTGTAATGTGCTTATGTATGTGTATGTGCTCCACACAGAACTGCTTTATTTAAGCCGCACCACGGCATGTGGGATTTTAGGTCCCCGGCCAGGGATTGAACCCGTGCCCCCTGAATTGGAAGAGCGGACAGCCAGGGAAGTCCCCTTCTCTGTCCTTTGAAGGTTTTTCAGCATGAATGGAGTAGCCACTCTCTTCACATCAGTAGCAACGGCCATTACTTAATGAAGTCGTCTGCAAATCACAAATTCCGTTCTCCCTTCCCTCCTCTGCTCTATAATGATTTCATTCGCTGACATGAGACATTTAGATTAACTAACTCCTTTTGAAGTTTTAAATGGAGTTCTTATCTGGAGGGAAAAACATTTTCTTTGTCTTGGTTTTCAGATAAATGGAACTGTTACTGGGCATCTATAAGGTCTAGTGCAATTTCCTTTTCATTCACATTTTTCTTCATTGAGTACACATAGCTCATTTTGGTGTTTATTGCTAACATTTGCTAAACACTGTGAGTAAAATGCAGATATCTGCCTCACTTAAATTGAATTTTGAACGTTTCATTCTTGGTTATTGAGTAATTCCAAGCTTTCAGCTTCTCTGGATTTATGTTGCCAGCTCCTTTCCTTTAGAAAGAAATAGTCTGATCATTTGTGTCATGTGCTTTCTTAACAAATTTCTTTTTAGGGCAAAAGAAAGTCAGAATATAATTTTTCATAATGAATAGTTTGATTATGACAGTGTTGTTTTATTCAGGTCTTTTGGGAACTTGTAGGATCCCTGCCTTAATAACTAGAACTGTTGTATGCATGTAGCGGGTTTGTTGTGCTTTATTCTGAAAAACGGAAGATATTCACTAAATGTACACCAACAATGAGATATGCACTGCTGCTCCTAAGAACTTTAGCCTTGAGGTTCCATTTAATTAAAATTTATAAGTAGGCCTCATTTAGATTGAGCAGAAATAAAGTTCACCTTTGACTACAGAAGAGATGGTTTATTTCATTAAACCATGTAGTACTTTATAGTCACCGAGATTTTAAGCAAGTATGTTTAACATCCTTAAGAGAAAGTTTAATGACACTACCTTTTTTGAATGTGTTCTGTGCCCAGAATCTAATCGTTGTAATGCTAATCACTATAATGCCACAAAGAAATTTGATTTATAGAGCTTAAGTAGAAGATAAAAATCTCTTATGCAATTAATAAACTATATAGAAAAATATATGAACAAGAGTTGGAGTATGTGAACTAGCATATAGTAGTTGGCATATTCAAAAGGAGAGAGAAAACTAGAAAAATGGAAATTATGCTGACCCCTAAAAGCAGGGTGGAATTTAGAAAAGCAGAGAAGGAATCGGCTTTGAGTTAATGGCTTTAGATTGACAGTGGGATGGAGAAAGCAGAAAAATACCTTCCTTTCAAAATCTTTAATTATATATGTATTACTGAATTTTTAACATTATTTTTAAGATTTTTCATGTTAACCCGGCAGAGTTGTTTTTTGATTTTTGGTTTTAGAAGTCTTTCATATTTAAGTATTTTACAAATGCATGCGATTGTCGTCTTAATATGACTGTATGTTTATCAGTTCAGGAAAATACCCAAGATATGTAAACTTATAGTATTAGCAAATTGGAAGGAGGCAGAGTGAAAGAGGTGAAAGGAATCAGGCCAAAGAAGAAAAATGAGAAACTGAGAAGATTAAAAGCCCTGCTTAGCATAGAATATTCTCTGGAAGCCAGCCGAACGTAGCATTATTCAGCTGGGAACCCTTCCCGCCCATTCCCACCGTTTTCTACCTGAGACCCGGCCCACTCCATGCAGAGGTTGCAAGCTGTGTTAGGTGCTGAGGCTGGGACAGCTGCACCACCCCCTCCCCCCGCCCCGGCTTTCTCCCCTTTCTGCCTCATAATGGATTATTGTCGAATGAGGACTGGGTTCTCATAATGGATCTTTTCAGTTATTTATATTTTGGGGGGAGCTGAATTGAGCGTAGTGTGTACATGCTAAAATGCTGTCTTGGCATTCTGTTAAGCTATGGACTCCGGAAGAAAAACCAGGTTGGTAGAAACTCGGTGAAAGTTCTACTCCAGGTTTTTCGTTTTTTAAAGAATTGTTAAATAACTGAGCATTTGAGTCTCCAGTAGGAGGCAGGTTTCCTTAAGACATTTATAGTAAATGAACCCTAATGTCTGGTGTTTGAGTCAGCTTTGTTCCTGTTGTTGTTTCTGATCTCTGTGCCTCGGAGCTAGAGAAGTCAACTATAACTTTCTTTTAAAGGAGTAAGCAATGGCACCTCTCTGAGCCTGCTTTGCCCCAAACTATCCCGTTTTAGTTCTGATTTTTTCCAGCTTCTTTCTTCTGGAGGAGGTGGGAGGTTTCAAGTCAGGATAATATGTGGGCCCACTTCCTCTGGTGAAAACAAAACCTTGCAGGATGCTTTTGTGCCTCGCAAATAGATTTAAAAACTATTTTGAGACGAAATTTACAGTGCACCTCTTTGAAGCTAACCCCTAAAATTTGTCCAAGGTTTTACCTGGAGGCATCTTTGATTTGCTATACCAAGGAAGACATTCCTGTTTCTTATACAGCTAACACGTAAGAGTGTGTCTAGGCAATAGTGCCTTGATTCATCCCAAGCTACAAGCTCTTTAGGTCCTTCTGATGATGTCATCATGTGCATTTTTTGGATCTTGCTACTTCCTCTGACCTTAAGAGAAAATATTACCAGCTGTTAGCTTTCAGCCTGGACTTGGCAGTGTCTTGCTGTGGCCCCTGCTATTATTGCTGTATCAGCAAGCAGAGCAAATGAGCCTGGAAACATTTTATTCAGAGACTAAAAATAAAGTGTATCAGAGTCATAAAGGCAATGGCAAAAGCAGATTTAGATTTGTTTTAACAAGGTGGCAAAGTGACGAGAACCCTCTTCTGGCTCCGTAGAATAGACTGTTAGAAGACCTGGGCTGGAGAATAACTGAGGGGCAAGTATATCATGGCTGGGGACCCACTGTGATGAAAAAAATACATGAAAGTATTTATATTGTCTTTCAAAAAGCAGTTTTATCACAAATGATCTTCTAATATTCACTCTGCTGAGAGACTGCGTAACCTTTAAACAGAATCTCGCAAATGAACAATTTCATTAATCTTGTTGGCACTTTCTAAAACTGAGTTAGAACTGTTGCTTATTGTTACTGTCCTATAATTATGAAATACTATGTTTATATCAGGAATCAGCAAACTTTTTTCAAAGGACCAGAGATCATAAGGATTATAGGCTTTATGTAGATACTTATATAACCATTTTAAGATGTAAAAACCTTTCTTAGCTTGCGGGCTGTGGTTTGCCAACCTCTGGTTTTTATGATCACCTGGTAAAATCTCGTTTGGTAGCTCTCCCCTCACACTTACTTCTGCAATTATTAATCCTCTACCGTTTGCCTGACATCAAGAATGTAAATACGAACGTAAAGACAGTTCTTTTCCTAAAAGATCTCCGTCTCAGGAGAGAGAAAAATACGTAAACATACTTATTACGAGTGTTTATTATCATGTAGTGTGATGAATGATGTCCAGAGGTGGTGTGACTGGGCAAGGGGGTTGGAGAGGGCTCCACAGACAAGCCGCAAACATTTCTAAGCAGCAAAGAGAGGACAGTGCATTCCAGGAAGGAAGATAATATTTACACCTTAATGTGAGACACTTATTCTGGGTTTTTTGCCTGTCTCATTATAAAAGCTCAGTTCCCAGAAAATAGCATATATAACATGAGCTCAGTCACTACAAAAACTTCTGTAGACATTCTGAGGAAAAGCACATTATTCAATAATTACAGAGCAAAATAGGGATAGCATTTAAGCATTTGACTTCTGCTTCTTCTGAATGCATTATTTTTCTTTAACAGACACTGATCACTCGATAAGTTCGATTTAAAACACAAAGATTTAGACATGTAAACAATGAGGTTACATATCTCGTGTAACTGCTAAGATAACATATGAGGTTATGTAAGGTTTAGTGGGGTAGGTTTCTCGAGCACTCTATTCCATTCCCAAGTTTATTACTAACTTTATAGTTGTGTGCAAAATCTGTGGTCTCTACAAATTCATCTTTAATATGACAGCATTGAAGTGGATGATTTCTAAAGCCCCTTCCAGTTCTAGATGCTGTGACTAGAAAAGTAGACAGAGTGCATATCGATAGATACTTTTTTCCTCTGCAGAAATCTAATTTGATTTGTCCAAATTTCAAACTCTCACTTATTCTAATTCCAATCAATCCCGAAGTCCCTGAACTATGATACTATTTAGTAATGCACCGTATGCCAAAAAAAAAAAAGTAAGGATTTATGGTATCCTTGAAGTTGTTCTACAGTACTCAAATGCTGTATCAGTAGAGAGGTGGTATTGCACAGGCTCTGAAAGCAGACGCGCTGCGTTCAAATCCTGTCTGTACTACATTCTCTCTCTGCGACTTTGGGCAGGTTCCTCAGCCTCTTTGTATCTGTTTCCTCAACTGCAAAATGGGAATAATGCAGGACCCGCCTCGCAGGGTTGTTAGAAGGATTAAATACATTAATAGTTGTAAAGGTCTTATAGTTGCATTGGCAATTCTGTTATTGGCAAAAATAAGCACTCAAAGTATGTCAGTTACTTACTATTACTAAGTAAAGATAATTATTATAAATAATCCTTTCAAAATACTAAGGCAAATTTATCAGAATGTTTTTAAATTACTGTTAATGCTTAGGAAATTGCTCAAATATGACACTGAACAAAATGCACAGGTAAAAATCTGTATGTGGTATACTTAAAATTCCCATATAGTTATATATGAATAGAAAACATACTGGCAAGAATCACACCAAAATATTAGTGTGTTGGGTAGCTAGTCTGAAAAGATAATAGTTCTTAATGAAGTGTGCCTCCCAGAATTTATACTCCTCTTTTCTTTTCCTTGAAAATGAAATGGCCCCATATAATCAGTAAAATGCAGCAGAAGTAACTCTATAGACTTCTAAGACAAGGTCGTAAGAATCCTTGCAACTTTTGCCTTAGTGTCTTAGAACACTTGCTTTGGAGGGAAACCCACTGCCATTTAAGAAATCAGGCTACCTTGAAACCATCATGTCATGGGGAAGCCCAGGCTAGCAAAGTGGAGAGATGTTTTATCAGCCCTCAACTGTTCCAGCCATCCCAGCCCCAGGTGCCAGACTGTGACATCTGACTGGCACACCCCAAGGGAGAACCGCCCAGCTAAGCTCAGTCAAACCTCAGAATTATGAGATACGATAATATACTGTTTTAAGCCTCTCTGTGTGAGGTGGTTTGTGATCCAAAAATAGTAAACCCAATTCAGTGAATTTTCTATAGCAGGAACGTATCATATTTGTTAAGAAAAGCAATAATTTAATCTCTTCAAATAATGTTATTTCAAAATACTTTCAGTGTTGAGTATTTATGTTTTATATATGTTTTTAAGTTTTGTTTTTGGTAATTTTCAATTAACCTATAAATTAAATTGACAGGAGCAACCATTCATTAGCCATCCTAAATAATGTTAATTTATCAGACGTAGGATGAGTATAGGTGTACAAAATCACAGAATAGTCTAGGAATTATATTTATTTGTGTAAAAATTCTATGTCACCTGTTGTAGAGAATCACCTTTGTCTAAAACATATCTATAAGATTATTTTTTGACAGTGACAAAGGGGGTATATTGGAATGTGTTTTGGTTTTGTCTGTTTTGGTTTGGGGGTTTTCTTTTCTTTTTTTTTTTTGGACCATGCCACGTGGCTTGTGGGATTTTAGTTCCCAACCAGGGATGGAACCCAGGCCCCCAGCAGTGGAAGCTTGGAGTCCTAACCACTGGACCTTCAGGGTGGAATGTGGTTTTTTTTGTTTGTTTGTTTGTTTTGCAGTACACAGGCCTCTCACTGTTGTGGCCTCTCCTGCTGCGGAGCACAGGCCCCGGACGCGCAGGCTCAGCAGCCATGGCTCACGGGCCTAGCCGCTCCGCGGCATGTGGAATCTTCCAGGACCGGGGCACGAACCTGTGTCCCATGCATCAGCAGGCAGACTCTCAACCACTGCGCCACCAGGGAAGCCCTGGAAATGTGTTTTTAGTTGGCCTATCCTAACCTGGAAAATAAAAATCTATGGTTCTTAACCCCTTGGGAGTCATGTGACCGCAGACCCGGGGATCTGATGGAAACTAGAGGGTATGCACCTGCTCTCCTCCCCAAGAAATGCACAAATACATTGATAAGCAAAATGTTGTAAACAGTGTTGGGTTTCCATTCACCCACTGAGACCCATGTATGTACTTTAGGTTAAGAATTCTGATTTAGGGCATTACCGTTCCTCAAACAATGTTACAGGGCGTTACACATATAGATGCTATAATTTCTATGTCTGTTACATCAAAGAGAAATTAACACTTTTCTATTTTATCGAGTCCATAATTTCAAATTTTATATTACAAAATTAAGACCTCTGCCAAAACAATTAACTGAGTTAAAATATCACTAATTTAAAAGTTTAGTATTTTTTTTTTATTGTCAACATGGGGTAACTGACCAGGTGGTGTTTTACCAAAAAAAAAGAAAGAAACCAAAACATACAGAGGGTCAATTGTATACTGATACGATACAGATTTGGGTGGAAAAGTGTGGTGAAAAACAGAGTAATGCCTCATTAAAATAACTTCTTCACTAAATGCTGTGTGGCCTAGCTGTAGATGTGACACAGACCTAATAGCTAAATAGGGCTTTCCTGTTTATATTTTACACTGTGAGACCAGATATTGAATAAATAATCCTTTGTGGCAATAATCTTTGTGTGTGTTCCGAAGTTGATTTCTTCCAAGTTAGTCCTAGTTCTGCATACTTTGGCTTTATTAGTAAGAAAAGATATTTCTGGAGACACTGAGGACATTTTAACTAAGGTAATTAAGGAAAAAGTACACTCTTGTGATGAAATGTTATATTTAAAATGCATGTTTTTTTGAAGACCAATTTAGTTTTTGAAGAAATCTCAAGTTTTGAGTTGAGGTTAATGGGAGGTAAACATCTCAAAAGATTCCTTTCTTCTGCTGTAATCACTGTGTGTTTCAACAGTTGGTTATTATTATCTCCGTTTCTGAGTAACTCACATTTGAAGTACGTGAGAGGTCGGAAGTACTGTGTAGAATTTACCTTCAATAACCTGTTAATTTGGGTTTTCTTTGTAACTGTTCAAAAGATTTATGTTGTCAGAAGCTATACATATTTATGTTCTGTAAATGTATATACAGTAGAAACCTTGGAGTTATTCTTCAGAGGTGAACAACGACAATTTAAAGCCTATTTACTTTTACTTCAGGTGTTTCTGGGAGCATTTACCAATGGCTTCTCAATTTATTTTGAATTGCCTAGAGATAATAATTGGAATTGTGACTCCATTCCAAAGCATCTTGTTTCAATTATCTATTGCTCCATAAGAAACCACCGCAAAACTTGGTAGCTTAAAGCCACAATTTATTGTCACTTATATTCTGGACTCTGAGTGCTTCTCCCTTGGTGTCTCCCATGTGGTTGAAGTCAGGTGTCATTGGGGGCGCAGTCTCCTGAAGCCTTGACTGGGCTTGATACCTACAGGGGCTCACTCACGGGTCTCGCAGTTGAAGCTGTCAGCTCAGTGCTCAGCTGGATCTGGCAGTTGGAGCACCTGCACCTAATGAGTTCATCTGAATTGCTCCTCACAGCATGGTGGTCTCAGATTGGTTGCACTTTTTCATGGGATCAGCTTCCTAGAGACAGGCAATTGAAGTTTCCAGGCCAGTTAAGGGTAACACATGGAAGTAACACAATGTCACTTGCACCCCATTCTATTGGTCAGAGCAATAAAAGGGCCTGCCCAGATTCAAAGGAGTGAGGCAGTAGACTCTGACTCCAGACACATGTGCGATGGGAGATAGTGTTGTGACCATCTTGGGAGCTCCCCATACATTTTTCCTATACTGTAATATGTATAATAAATTGAACATGTGTTCTGTATACAAATCACATGCAGAAGACGGCGAAAATGTCCCTCCAATTACAACGAGCATTACTAAAAATTAACTCTGTTTCTAGACTTCCTCAAGAATCAGATAACCAATATAGTTAGTGGCAAACCTAGATTTCAAACTTAGGCCAGTTTAACTCCAGAACCTGGGCTTTTTCTGCTTTACCTACAAAATTACTGCTCTCAGGACTGAAAAATTAAAATGAATGTAAAATAATACTATGAAAAAACATTCCATTACATCTTCACCCTCACATATATTCTTCCCTTACAAAGTAAAAATAATTTTTTAAAACTTAAAACCTTGTTGGTTTAGATCCATTTTAACATAAGACATAGGTTTGAGAATTTTCATCAGATAACATTAAACATGCTTAATCTGGTTTTGCATTTCTAGCCAGAATAGTGAGGATCAAGTTTTTCTGGGGCAGGGGCGAAATGGTTTTCAGAAAGCTATCTGGTTTTATAAGGGTGTTATATAGCAGTGTTTCTCAAAGTGTGGTCCTTGGACTAATCACCTAAACTGGGAAACTGTTAGAAATGCACATATTCAGGCCCCACCCCTAATCTACTTGAATCCAAAACTCTCAGAGTATTTTAACAACGACTACTCTACAGAAATTCTGTTTTGGGGAGATTGCATACATGCGTACCTCAGAGATATTGTGGGTTCAGATCCAGACCACAACAATAAAGCAAATATCACAGTAAACCAAGTCACACGAATTTCTTGGTCTCCCAGTGCATATAAAAGTTATGTTTTTACTTTACTGTGGTCTGTTCAGGAGGAGAAACACTGTGGAAATGGGTGTTCATTGTGACTAAAGAGTTATCTGCCTGTGACATCACCATGAGATGTAGACTCAGGCAATCCTAAGATTATAAAATGGTCCATCTAAGCCATCTGTTTCACAGGTTTGCAAGTGTCTTGTTGGCCAGGTGTGAGTCTCTGGAGCCCCAGAGATCTCTAGGGTGGGGCACAGTAATTGATATTTGTTACAAGTGCTACACCAGATTCATACTGCTCTCAGTTTGGGAATCATGGATTCAGGCATTATAACTTACTTCCTCCCCCTAGTTCCTCTATCAGGTCTTGTGGGCCAAGTCAGTGTCCCTTAGCTGTCAGTGCTCTTGCATTTGAATGTTTAAATTTCATATGCTTTCCCTTCTCTCCAATCTCATCTCCAACACAAGTCTTCTCTTTATCAGGCAAGGTTCTTCATTCAATGTTCATGCCCATGTGTGACATCGCACATCACCAGTAATTAATATGTATTGGTTGCCTCTTATGTATAAAGCTGTATGTTAGGTAATCAGATACTGTAAAATTAAGAAATCCCTGCTCTCTGAGAGCCAGTGATATACAATGACGCATGCAAGATATACAGATAATAATAGCAAAAGTTCTAGTTCTTATAGCTTAGAGCCATAATTCTTAATCCTGACTGTACATTGAAATTACTTGGGGAACTTTAAAAAAATATCAGTGGCATCACCCCAGCCCAGACCAATTAAATCAGAATCTTTGGAGTAGGTAACAGATACAGAGATGAAAGTCAAATACTATTAATGTAAAATTTTATAAATTATGTTTTTTGGTACATTTTATACTTCATTTCTCAATTCTTATTTGTTGTCCTTTTCCAAGCATTATATTTAGCACATAGATACTCACTTTACCCAATCTAGACATTCAAGATTTCTTAATTTACAAATATATTAGATAGAAACAAATCGTACAGGAACCATAAACAAGAAATCTGTTTTAATATTAAATTTCAGTTTCATCTTTTGCCTTCTATAAATAAACAAATGAAATCTAGAACATATTTAATCTATTGTTTATTTCCTTCATCCTTCAAAAACTATTTCCGTATCTCTTGGCCAAAAAAATCATATAGTATATGTATATTTCAGAAAATTGTATCATCTCTTACAGCAAGTACATTTAAACAGTTCATGGCTAAACATTTTAGCTATTCACTAGCATGCTCTTCTATAACCTATAAAGGTTGTAGATATTTCAGTCTCTCCTAAATTACGTTCTGCAGTGGAAATAACAACAGACCTTATTTGGAGGCTGATGGTGGAGGTGTTATTAGCATCCTGGCATCTCTAATCCCCCTGCACAACAGCTTTGAGAACTGTAGCCACAAATCACACAAACAGTAGTGATACAGTAAGTGAGGAAAATGCTTACTAACGCCATGATGATAGAAATCATGATGTGGCACGATTACCTATTAGACTAAAAAAGGTATTTTTATTATTCAAGTTGTACTTTTTTTTTTTTTAACCACTAGAGGTCCCTCAATCCTTAATCATGTTTGATACATGCAGGCCATTTTCAGTGCCCGTCAGACTGTCGCAACACTTGGCTCTTATTTCCATGACTCTATATTAACCCAATTTTTAATATAAAAGGACAAAATTTTATTTTTAGAACTAGCTTTTTAAAAATTATACTTTTAATCCCATCTGGATACAGAAAATACCAGTATCTAAGGAGAGAAGAGGGATGGAAAGGACAGGAAAATGAGTTAATAAAATGGCAGTGAAATAGAATTCCTTTGAGGTTAAGTGAAAACACAGTCTGCTTTGTGAGTTGGGAACAAACAAGACCATTCCTTTCTTTCCACCTTAGGTCTCAATTCCTTGTCTTGTCTATTCAGTGTTAATCTATCAGTATAAAAGTATAATTAACACGATTATTTTTATCAATAGGGGTAAAAAAAGAAGGTACTTTAGATAGCATGACTTTGATAGGACATGACTGATACAGTTTTTTGTCACAGTTAGGTACTATGTTACAAATCATATTATTACTTTGATTTTAAATAAACATAAATGTTCCTGTATCTGTCCCTGAACTAATTTAAATATTCATTCATTGAATGATTGCTCCCTGCTGAACAAAAAGGCAGACTACCTACCTTTAGGCAAATAATTTAATAGGCAGTTATTATTCCAGTGTAGTATGTTTAACGTAAATTCCTTTGGTTTAATAGCTTGATTTATTTCAACAAAATATGAGCGTGTATTAGAGACAGCAATACTAAATTATAAACTTCAGAATTGCTAAGAGAACAGATCTTTATGTCCCCACCACAAAAAAAGAAATGATAATTTTGTGACATAATAGAGGTGTTAGCTCATGCTATAGTAGTAATCATATTACAATATGTACATGTCAGATCAACACGTTGTACACCATAGACTTACATAGTATGTAAGTTTATATGTCAGTTATATCAATAAAAATAGAATTTAAAAAGATGAGTATAGTTATATTAATATACCTCCTATTTCTTTAATGATTTAAGGTTACATGGGAATGAAAATATTTTACCCAACAACAGTTAGTGATCTTTTATAGCAAGAGCGACCCATAACTTGCCATGGGGTATCTGTTTGTACAGGACTTGTCTTTTTTAGTTTGTTCATTTCACTCTGGCTTGTGAACAAAAGGAGGACAACCCCATTATTTCCTCAGAGAGTAATTTTCTCCAACTAGGCTATTATGTTTGCACTCTTTTAGATTAGGCTTATTAAGGGAAACTAATACTAATGTAGGCAAGAATTTTTAAATATAGTATTTAAATGTATATGTTTTATTTTATTCATTTGGAAATGAAATAGTAGCTTTTTAACAGTAACTTACATTTTGATCACTAGATGGCACTAAGCACATATAGCTAAGGAAAAAATAGCCTTTTCTCAGCAATTGTTTTTGAATACAGATGCTTAAGTATATAAATGTTCTCAGCATTACATACTACAAATCTTTTGTTATCTAGCCCATAATATTACTGTTGCTACAAAAGCTTTGTTTTTCTGGGTGAAATAATCTTACATATGATTCCTTTAGATAAATTCTGGGAAAGACACAGCTTCTGCCATTGCTTTGATAGCCACTCACTCATCAAACTATTCTATTTTTAGTTATTTAATTTTATTCTTTTGTCTTCCTTAAATTAGTCCTCTACTACTAGTACCTCCTCTTTCCTGAAAAACAAAGTATATTTTAATTTTTTTAAGGGCCATTACATAGCTTCTGGGATATTAAGAGATCCTAGAGATTTACACATGTGTTCTCTGTAGGGCAAAATACAAGAGCACAAACTTTGTTTTTGTTCTTGGTGTTCTGATGTCTGAATATTATTCTCACTTTTTAACATTCTTTATTTTAAGTAATTTTTTTAATCGGGTTATGATTAATTCTTACAGTGTATTATTTTCTGAACAGAGATGCTGTAGGCTGCAAATAATAGATATCCTTAATGTTTAAGCTCATTAAATTGGGTTGTTTTACATGACCAGGACATTGGAAGGAATTATCCTGTTAGGTTAGACTGGTAGACACCCACCCTCCCTGAGCACCTAGCCCCTCAGAAGAGGATGAAACCTCAAACAAAACCAGAATACTCTTTAGCAAAGAAGGAGGGGAGTGGATTTGGGCAGCCAGACAACAGTATTTGCTACCATTTCTGCTTTTGTTTCTTCTTTTTATTTTTCTTAAGAGACTCTTCTGTCCTGACATTCTTGATATATAACTTTCATTTCATTTATTTCAAGTGCATGACATTGTACAGAATTACAGTTATAGCCTGTATCTATTGCAGAGTTTATAATTCACTACAAGCTCGTTCACTTCTTGTTTTGTTTATGCCTGTGTCTTTTTCCTAGCAGTTAAGGAAAGTAGGAACTCAGGTTCTCTTTATTTGCTTACTACTGCTATCATGCCCAAAGAACAGTATCTCTAAAGTGCTTTATGAATCTAGTAGCATTTCAACCAAATCTGCAATTATGTGCCTAAGTACTCATAACTTTTAAGGCATCATATCAAACATAGTGGGTGCATCTGACCAGGACTTCTGGAAATGTTGGTACCAGCTGCTTCGGAGCTCAGGCTGACCCCCTGGGCTCTAAAGACCCAAAGGGACAGAGCTGGCAAGCCCAGCTCAGTGACTCAGGTTCTTCGGCTTTCACTGTCAACTGCACTGCCTTCCTGCCTTTTCTTTTTCTTTTTGTTTTTTTAATGATTTTTAAAATAATTTTTATTCATTTTTTTGCTGCGCTGGGTCTTCATTGCTTTGTGCGGGCTTTCTCTAGTTGCAGCGAGTGGGGGCTACTCTTCGTTGCGGTGCTCAGGCTTCTCATTGCAGTGGCTTCTCTTGTTGTGGAGCACAGGCTCTAGGGGCGCGGGCTTCAGTAGTTGCAGCATGCAGGCTCGGTAGTTGCGTCTCGGGGGCTCTAGAGCACAGGCTCAGTAGTTGTGGTGCACGGGCTTAGTTGCTCCACGGCATGTAGGATCTTCCTGGACCAGGGCTCCAACCCGTGTCCCCTCCTTTGGCAGGTGGATTCTTAACCGCTGCACCACCAGGGAAGTCCCCTTCCTGCCTTTTATGACTTGTTTTTCCATTTAACATCACATCACCTCCCAGGGGCTGTAATAGACCAGGGCCTCTAGTCTCAGTTTCATCTGAAACAACACTGACTCAGGAACCCAGCTCCCTTCTCCACTGCATCATGCCAAAGACGTGTTCCTGGTGCATTATCTAAATATGTATTTGTTTGTTATCCGTATTCAGCAAATATTTGTTGAATGATTGAAAGAATATTTATTAATTGACATTGCAAATGCAGTAAGATTTTCTTTGATTTGAAAATGCTGATGTATTGTGTTTATCGTGTTATCTGTTTTAACACTTTATCAGTCCTTGTCAAATAACCAAAAAATATTTTCAACTGACATTCTCAATCATCATGTTTTTAAGAACAAGAAAAGTATTCTTAAAAAGCAATTAGTAATCATATGTATATGTATAGCTGATTCACTTTGTTATAAAGCAGAAACTAACACACCATTGTAAAGCAATTATACCCCAATAAAGATGTTTAAAAAAAAAAAAAAGAAAGAAAAAAAAAAAGGGGTACAACAGTTTATATCCCTATTGCAGGGATGTTAAAGTTCCTAGGGTTTTTTTTTTTCCCCCAACACTGTATGTTATTATTTAAATAAATTCACCAATTTGGGAACTGGAAAAAAAAAAAAAAAAAAAAAGCAATTAGTAATGGCGTCGTTGCTGGATTATTCGAACCTAGTTTTTATCCTTTTAGTTTTATCTATAGCTTTGAGAGAGAGGAACTTGTTCGAGAATACACTAAGTCAAAAAAATTTTTAAAGAAAAACCTCCTTGATATTTTTATTTTTCAGAAAACTGTGGAATATATTTTCCAGAAATAAAAAGAGATCCAGGCAGGTATTTACACACTTGTCCGGAATCTGTTAAAAAGTGGCTTCGACAGCTAAAAAATGCTGGGAAAATTCTTATGTTAATTACCAGTTCTCACAGTGATTACTGTAGACTCCTCTGTGAATATATCCTTGGGTAAGTGACGAGTCATTTCGTTTTCATGATCTTATAAAATGCTGATAACAAATTACACCAGTGCTTTTTAAAAAGTGTTAGCCTTGACCATACCATTATATTAAACAATGCTGAGTGACAAGTGGTTGTTTCTCATAACAGCCCTTAACATCTCCTGACAGAAACACACCCCAAGTACATTGTAGCTAAGCGGTATTACCGGGTCAGTATGCTCAGAGCCCGTTCATAGTCTGGGCTTTAGCTTTTCTGAAAGGTGGATGGACCGCATGTCCTTTGGGCAGTCCTCCGTGAATTTGGTTTCTCAGCTTTGGATGATTATTGAGGGGCACTGAGTTGTAGATTATAGCCCCTGACATGGAATACAATCCCTCTGTAGCCATTTCCATGTGGAGCCAGGCACTTCCCCATTTACACGGCCAGGGGTGGGATTGACATCCATGAACATCGAGGCAGCATAAACGCATAGACTTAAAATAAGACAGTCGTGGGCTCAAGCCCTGCCTTGCAACTCACCTCGTGACCTAGGGTAGGTTGTATGACCTCTCTAAGCCTCAATTTCACCATCTTAAAGATGGGACAGTAGTATCTCATAGGCGTGACAGGAAGTTTAAATAGCACAATACAGGTAAAAGTATGAGAGTAGTTGGTAAGGCTCAGCAAATGTTAATACTTATCTATGGCATTCTTACGGGCAATGCCAGGGAATATCCATGGTCAGAGCCAGATTCTAAAATGAGCTGTTAGATCTCCCCTACTGTTTCCTCAAATTTTAGCAGATACTGTACTGAATTGCCGTGAGTATGAAGCAAATTTTAGCCTCAAAACTGACCTCTTGCCAACCTGTTTAGCTTCCTGATTTCCATGTTCCTCAGCACATGTGGATTCAGATTGGCCTATGGTGTACTTACGGTCTATCGGTGGTTTTCTGCTTTCTGATTAATGTATAGGTTTGGGATCCTTGAAGTGAATTAAGGCTGCAGCCCTGTATGCCTTGGAAAGTGCCTTTTGTAGAGACATTTGCTGTCCTGGTAGTGGGACCATGCTTCAGAATAAACACTTGGAAGTCTTAATTTCTTTTTCATTAGCATAGATTACCAAACTTTTTCTTCATATCTTAATTCCTCTGCAGTGTCGTTTTGCTGTGTAAAAGTATTCTGGAATGTTGAGTAAATATTATCTCCCCAATGTAATAGTGAGTCTGTCAGGAGCAAGGACTATCTTTCCTTTGCTGTCCCAAATAATCCTTAATACAGTGTTAAATACAGACTAAAAAACAATTATTGTTGCCTAAAAATTACCATATTGTAATACTACCCTGATTTTCAAAATAAGGTATCTTCATATTTTGAACACTCTCTGAAACATGTCATCTGACCTGTTAATAATGCTAGCTTTCTGTAGGACCCATGTAACACACAAAATTATTAATAACTCTTGATGCTAATAAATCCAGACAAATTTCAGGCCCCAAATTTGAAAACATAGCTCGTGAGTATTTTAGGTGTTAGAAACTATTGAATTTACACACTATAATTATTGCCATAGTGAGAAAACCAGCTTAGCACCTAGAGTTAATGAGTTAATATGCTTTTTTTCCCCCTTATGTTTGTATTGATACTTCAGGATGGTGTCAGGATGATTAGTGCTTGACTACCTTCTATTTCCAGTGTAAGGTTCACCTTAGAATGTATAGAAAGCATAGAGAAGTTAATCAAAAGATCAGAAATGATGCTGTGGTCAAATAGGCAAAGGTTAAGTTCTGTTTTATATGGACCTTTTCTAATTCCTTAAAATAAATGTATGAAAAATATCATTGCTTTTTAGGAATGATTTTGAATATCTTTTTGACATTGTGATTACAAATGCATTGAAGCCTGGTTTCTTCTCTCATTTACCAAGTCAGAGGCCTTTCCGGACACTTGGTAAGTTAACATTTTGTATCTTTACTCTCCTATTTAAGATTTGTTCATTCACTTACTCAAAAAATACCTGTTGGCTGACAGCCATGTACAAAGCTCTGTGTTAGATGCAACAAGGGGAATAAAAGAGATACCAGGTGTTCTTTTCTCTCATTGGGATGCATAAACAAGCACGTAAGCAAATTGGTAAATGCCTGGGATATGATTACAGGTCGTGTTACCTGTTGAGATGGAAATGACTTCCTGGTGAGGTAGTAAACCGGGAGGCCACCTTAGAGTGCCTGGCCAGGGGACGCCTGTCTGAAAAGGTCAGGTGAGGTGACTTGCTAGGCGGGACCTGCGGGATGAGTAATGAGAAGAGCAGAGGAAGTGTAGCCCTGGCAATGGGACAAACGAATGCAAAGCCTCCGTGTGAGAGTAGTTTGGGCTCGTTCCTGTGACAGAGAAGGGACCTGTGACTCTGGCACACAGTCATGGGCAGAGAAGGGGTGAAATTAGGGAGGCAGGCAGCCGCATACACTGTGGAAATGCTTTTAATTTTTATGGCAAAAGCAACCTGAAGCTATTCAGTTGAGATGTACGAGTGACATAGAGACCTTTTTGGCTGCTGGATGGGGAATGGATTGGATGTGGGGAAGGATAGAGAGAAAGAGGGAGACCAGGCAATTGAATGTCGCAAGTGAGACATTGCGGTGCTTTGGTCTGAGGCAGTAGTACTGGAAATGGAGAGAGGTAGACATATTTAAGATACATTGTGCAAATGGAAAACTCAAGACTTGGTGATGCTTTAGAAGCAGCAGATGAAAAGGGAGTTAATCAAAAATGACTTCAGATTGCTGATTTTTCTTTTTTCTGAATTGAGCACATGGGTGAATGGTGAGACCATTTACAGCCATGAGGAAAAATACAGAGGAAAAGTTTGTGCAGGGTGGTTCTTAATATAATTATTAAGAACTCATTTTTCAATGTACTAATTTTGAAATGACTGTGAATTATCTAACTGGAGCTCTCAATTAGGAAATTTATATAAATGAGCCTGGAGTCCGAGAGAACAGGTGTAGGTTCAGGATATAAATTTGGGATTCATCAGCTCATAGAGGGGTATTTAAAGCCTTGGGCTTACATCAGATCACATAGAGGGAGAATACAGATAGGCAGAAGGCCCAGACCAAGCTCTGACACACTCTAACATTAAGGATAGAGAAGAAAGAGTGTGATGTAGGTGCAGACAGATTATAGTGGGGGAAATAGAGTACAACATTCATAAACCGGTGAGGAGAGGAGAGAGTGGTCACCTAGGGAAAATGCTACTGAAAGTAAATTGGAAAAGGAAAGAGAAATGTCCATTGTAGTGGACAAGACAGAGATCACTGGTGTCTTGAGCCCTGATAGATATAGAACCAGACTGCAGTAGCTTGAAGAGTTCATTGGAGGTAGTGAAACCCATGAGTGTAAACAACTCTTTCTAGAATTTTAGCTATGCAAATAGTCAAACAACTGAGGTTTTAGGTGTAAGACAGTGTAGGATAAGGGGCATACAGGTGGTCCCCGATTTACAGTGCTGCAACTCAGATTCTTTGACTTCATGATGGTGCAAAAGCAATACACATGCAGTAGAAACTGTGCTTCAAATTCAGAATTTTTAAAATTTTTTTATTATTTTTTTTTTTGCGGTACGCGGGCTTCTCACCGCTGTGGCCTCTCCCGTTACGGAGCACAGGCTCCGAACGCGCAGGCTCAGCGGCCATGGCTCACGGGCCCAGCCGCTCCGCAGCATGCGGGATCTTCCCGGACCGGGGCATGAACCCGTGTCCCTCAACCACTGGGCCACCAGGGAAGCCCTAACTTTAGAATTTTAATCTTTTCCCAGGCTAGCAATATGCCTTTTGTTACTCTCTCTTGATGCTGGGAATGGGCAACAAGCCACAGCTCCAGTCAGCCAGTACCTCAGATCATGAGGTTAAACAGCCAGTACACTTACAACCATGCTGTACCCATACAACCATTCTGTTTTAATTGAACACTGATTCAGTAAATTCCATGAAGTATGCAGTACTTTGTTGTAAAATAGGCTTTGTGTTAGATGACTTTGCCCAGTTGTAGGCTAATGTAAGTGTTACGAGCATGTTTAAGGTAGGCTAGGCTAATGTTCGGTAGGTTAGGTGTATTAAAGGCATTTTTGACTTAAGATATTTTCAACTTATGCTGGTTTTGTCTGGTTGTAACTCCATCGTAAATCAAGGAAAACCTGTAGTTTATTGTTTTTAACTGAAGACACTCGAATATGCATTATGCTGATGAGAATGGTCTAGTATAGTTGTTTTCAGCTGTGGCAGTTTTGCTCCTCAGGGCAACTTTGGCAACGTCTGGAGACATTTGGTTGTCACAACTTTGGAGGAGGGATACTACTGGCATCTAGTGGGTAGATGCTGCTAAACAACCTACAGCACACAGGACAGCACCCCTACCACCACCAACAAAGAACTATCTGGCCCCAAATCTCAGTAGTGCCAAGGTTAAGAAACCCTGGCCTAGTAGAAAGGCAGGGATCGATGGTGTTTTTTTATATATTGGTTTAATGTCTTATATAAATCTTTGATTTAAAAAAAATAATCAGGGATTCGGTCACTTTGCTGTGTACCTGAAACTAACACAACGTTGTAAATCAACTATATTCCAATGTAAAATAAAATTTAAATTTAAAAAAAAGAAATAATCAAGGCGTCAAATAGGACTCTGTGTATTAAACCAGGAAAAAAATTTCAATGTTTTTCCCTTCTTCACAAACTTATATTTAAATACATTAAGTACTCAATAGATGTTTATTTTTACTTTTATCTTCAAGGTTTTCATATTTTGTTCCAAGAAAATCCGTGTCTGTTCTATACCTACAGTAGTACTTATGCCGTTTCACCAAGGTTTTTATTAAAATTTTACTCAGACACACAAATACCAGTAACAGAAAACAATGCACATTAAAAATATACCAAATTTTTTAACATATTGGAGACCACAAACGCATCAACTTATGCTGACAAATTACTGTACTTTGTGCAGTATTTCTATTTAATTGAGGAGTATTCAGAGATATAAGGGTAAGCTTTTAAAAACTATAACCATGTAGAGGTATCTATCTTATAACCTCTGTGCAGTATTTTCTTTTGGTTTTACACTATCAAATTGGATTTGAGGACTGACATAATAATAGTTATCCAAACTATATTTTCAGATATTATATTCATTAAAAGACTTGATAGTCATCTTGGCTGAATTTAAAGTATGAAAATGTTATAAGTCTTAACTTTAAGAGTTGAAAAGTCTGGATGGATGAAATAGGACCCAAAGTCCTATCACCATTGTCTATAATGATTAGAATAAAATGCCTATGGACCTCAGAATGTATGGGATTTCATGCTTTTATAATAGATATAGAGCTTGTCTCAGTTTTTTCACATCCAGAAGGGATTAGACTAGAAGATCTCTAAAGTACTTTCCAGCTTTAGTTTTCTGGTCCTCTGATTTAAAACATTTTGGTGTAAGACACAGTGAATCCTGCAGTTTCTGGAGCTGATACAAAATAGTTTATTCACATTTAGGGGGCAAAAGGATTGCCAGATCTATTATTAATAAGAGGTTCACACTGCTCATATTAAAGAATCCCTAATACAGTGTGTTCTGTTGCAGTGTTTATTTTGCTGCTGATTCTGATTCTTCTACCTCTAACTGCTCTCTCTGTTTCCACTGCTGGTTTCCCTTCACCTTTCTCGTTAAATGTTGCTACTCTCTAGCGTTCTGCATTGACCCTCCTTTCTTCTCCTGCTGTTGTCAGCTCTCTACCACCCTCTGGTTTTAACTGTCACCTGTTCGCTAATGACTCCTTAATTCCTTAATTCTTGGTTTCACTTTTCCCTGACTTACAGAGGCCTATTTCTATCTGTCTTCTAAGCTTTCCATGCCCCAGAGCCCTGGCATCACATGAAACTTTACATACCTATAACAACTTATTCATTTCCCATATTCCATAACTCTGTTATAACTTTTCGAACCACAGATCTTGCCCAAGTTAGGGAAATCTGTCATCTTCAGCTCCTCTCTCCCCTTAACAACTAACCTGTCCTCCAGTTTTCTCAAGTTTGTCACCTGCCACTCCCTTATCATCCCTTGTATGAATTGGCACAGTATTACATCAGGTCCTGGTTATTACAGTACTTAACTGATCTCTCAGCCTTGTAACCCGCCAAACATCCCACATATGGCAGTTAATGTTACTGTACAAGTCACGTCAGTTGGCCCTTACGTGACAGTCCATTGTCTTTGTAAATCAGATCATTGCTCCAAATGATTAAAGTTAGAAGTAAAATTAAGGCAAAGAAGCTTGTTGGGATGGAAGGCACGGTGAGCCAATCCCAGAGACCCCAGCACTGCAGCATCCTCTGCGCAGTTGTACGGGACTGATGGCAGCCCTTGTCATGGAGGCGCCGAAAGGGAGGGTGGGGACTCGGCAGGTGGGGGGCTGAGCTCCATTCAGCTTGATCCCTACAGGGGCTTAAGGACTGTTCGGGGGCGGGGAACCTCTTCTAGGCAAAATCTGTTATCTCACGACTCAGCTCCTCAGCAGAGCTAAGGCTTGGTGCGGGGAGGGAGTCCGCCCACCTTGCAAGGTTGTAAATTCAGTGGGGAGAGGGACCACGCCAGTCTCCTGCTACCAACTACCCCTCCCCCGCGCCGCCCAATTTGGGAATCATGACCCAACTTGCTGTCTTTGGTGTCTTGGCCTCAGCTTTCACCTATCCACTGACTCCCAGATGTTTCCCCAGCTGTCTTTGCCAGAACCTCACACCATATTTTGTCTTGTACACCAGACACCTCCACCCAGTATTCTGAAATCAGACTTGATTCTCCTTCCACCTTGAAAGCAAACCACCACCAAATATGCTGGTCACCTTGACCAGCCGCTGAATAAACCCAGCTGGAAACCTTCATCATCTTCACCCTTTCACATCCAGGAGGCTGTGCATCAAGTCCTGGGGGGTTTTGTTTGTTTCTTGTTTTGTCTTGTTTTTTTCATAAAGTCCTGTTTAATCTACCTCAGAAATATCTCATCTCTGCCGTCCCCTCCCTTCCCGTTAAGCTTTGATCATTCTTCCCCGTTCTCCCTCGTCCCTCTGCCTCCCTTTATACCTCTAGTTCTCTCTCTTGCCCACTGCCCTCAAATACTTTTCATTGACATAGATTTCTATTTGTCACTGGCTTTAATTTCAATATATTTTGTATTGCTCACTTATTACTGTTAGACTTACAATATATTTAATATATTTATCACACACAGAATCTCATTGGCTTCCCACTCCATATAGCACCCTAAGGCTAAATCTGGTTGCTAGGTTACCTTTTCATCTTCATTCTCACTGCTCCCCACAGGTGCCCATTACTCTCTCCTTGGTGAAATGAATGCCTTTTATTGTTCTATCAGGTTTTTGTTTTGTTTTATTTTCCTGCTGTTCTTTCTACATCGGTGTTTCTCAGACTTTACACTCAAATCACCTAGGGATCTTGTTAAAATGGAGATTCTGATCCAGTGGGGCTGGGCAAAAGGCTTCGATTTGCATTTCTAAACAGATTTTCTGTTGAAACAGATGCTACTGGTCAGATCACCAAGACGTACTTTAGTAAGACCAAGAGAATGTCTTAGTGAGTACATTTAATTGAAGGTTGTTATTCTGAAAAGAAATAAACTTCCTATCATTTTAGGTGTGGAAATGAGCTAGTTAGTTAAGCATATTTAACTAAATGACCAAAGCCAAAGTAGATAAAGGGTAAGAGTAGGAGTTTCACTTTCTGTTTATGAAATTTGCTCCAGCTCACTGGTAAAGTATTTATTTTCTTTAATAGTATAATTTCCATTTTATAGTCCCCAACACAGGCAGGCATTTTAGGAGGTATTTTACTTGAAAAGTATCTTACTGCCCATTCCAAAAACAATGGAGAAAAAGTGTGTATGTAAATCCATAATTGGTGAGAAATTTTTCTAGCTCAAAATTGAAGAAGAGATGTATAAAGCAAATATGAACTGTTTAGTGAAGTTCATATTAGAAGGAGTCCTAGAAATCAAAACAATTATAAATATATTTTAATCATAAATCACTGTTAAGTAAACCCCTAGCAAGTCAGAAGTCGCTCCTAGAAAATAAACATTCTGAGCTCAAGAACTCACACCATCTTAGTTCACTGCCATATCCCTCTACGTAAATTGGTTTGTGAAAGATTGTTGAAATAAAGAGTGAAAGAAGAAAAGAAAGAAATCCTGGTGGGATTTTGTTTGATCCCACCAGGCGAATTCTGTCATGTTTGTAACTTTTTCCTTGTAACAACATTTCACATGTCTATCAAAAAAAGACTTAAATAAATCATGGAATTTTAAAAAACAGGCAGATCACAACATATTATCAATAAAATAAGGTTTTAAAATATCAAGTTACAGAACAGTGTGCCGAATATGCTGATATTTGCATTTAAAAGGGAGATGGGGTCATGGGTGTTGTATTAGTTTGCTAGGGCTACTGTAACAAAATACCACAGACTGAGTGGCTGAAACAATGGAAATTTCTTTTTTCACAGTTCTGGAGGCTAGAAGTCTGAGGTCAAGGTGTCAAAAAGATTGGTTTCTTCCGAGGCCTTTCTTCTTGGCGTATAGATGGGCATCTTCTCCCTGTAGCATCACATGGTCTTTCTTCTGTGTCCTAATTGCCTAATTATGTGTCCTAATTTCCTCTTTCTATGAGGACGCCAATAGTATTGGATTAGGGCCCACCCCATGGCCTCATTTTAGCTCAGTCACCTCTTTAAAGGCCCTGTCTCCAAGTACAGTCACATTCTGGGGAACAGGGTTAGTGCTTCAGCATATGAATTTGAGGGGACCACAGTTCAGCTCATAATAGATATATACATGTGCCCAGACTAATCGAATTGTATGCTTTATGCTCAGTTTATTGTATGTCAATTATACCTCAATAAATGTATTTCAAAAGTGGAGAAAGAGAATATATATTTATATTTGCTTTTATATGCATAAAAGAATGATTACCTTTTGCAGAAGAGGTGAGCACATAGCAGGTAGAGTTCAAAATTGAGTCTTTTAAAAAGACTTAAATGTATTACTGATTCAAAAACATCACACAAATACATACTATAATTTTATAACATTGGTAAGGTAGTAACACCAAAGGCTCTGGGAGTTTGGGAGAAGCTGCTGGGAGCTGCCGCAGGAGCCAGTTCTGACATCACACCAGTCAGGCCCAGGCACATGAGTTCTCTGGCTCTCTGTCTTATCTGAGTCATGGAGCTTGCTTTCTTCAAGGCTGTCAGCCATAGCCTTGACTGTCATTTCCCCATATTAATTTTGTAACTATTATGCTGACTAAAAACGTACTGTTTTGTTTTTTTGTTTTTACTTGTCCGTATGGTCTTACAGTTAAAAAACGAGATTTACTTTGTTATTGTAAAACACAGCTGTATCCAGAAGCAAATTATAGTTTTCAAAAGAGTTTTAGTTTGATTTACTATTTGCTTTCATTGATTGTTGTGTTACTCCTTGTCTTCTAGCCCTAATTTGAAGTCCTTTGAGGGGTGATTGTAGCAGTTTGGTAACTTTAGGCAGATTCCTTAGCTTCTCCAGATATCAGTTTCTGCGCCTGTGAAATGAAGGGATAGCAGCTAAGACTTCTTCAACCCTACGTGGCCCACACTCTTCCATGTGCTTCATCTGTATTAATTCACTTATACACTCACTCTGTGAGGGAAGTACTGTTATTATCCCATTTTAAAACTGAGGAAACAAATCACAGTCACTCTCTTATCCCCTTTGTCTTCCTCTGTTTTTTATCTATTGTATTTATTATCTTCTAATATACTTTTAAAGTAAACTATTTCAAATCAGTGTCATCATTGTACTGCTTGCAGGGCACATTTATTTATTTTATGTGAAAATGAAAGTTCATATAACTGTTTCCCATAGACCATGAAAAGAGGTGTGAAAATGTTTGGGTTTATAAAGATTGTGCTTGAAGCTTCCTTGAGTTTATTCCCTTGGACTGTGTTGCTTCCACTTCGGCTCTGATGCTTTCACAGCCCACACTGGCTCCCTGCTGCTGGAATTAATAGTTTTCTGAGTCCCACAGCTTCCCAGTTATGGAGGTTCCACCAGAGCCCTGGAAGCTGCCCTGCATGAATTAGTACCCTGCAGAGCAGCTTCCAGTGTGGGAGCTGGAAACGGGGAGGGGAGGGAGGGGTTTGTGTAAAGTGAGTATTTTGTTTTGGTCTTTGTATAAAGAAGGTTTTTTTTCCTTTTTGTTAATTACTGAGTCCCAATATGTGAGAAATTATGATTCTGTAGATTTGTTTTTAATAAGCAATGGAAAGATGCCCTTCCCACTGTTCCTGTACAGTGGGCCTCTACATATCAAATGTACATTTGCTTTCAAAAATATTTGCGTAAATTACTCATTTCCCAGTTGCCATCAAACCCACATTATTTACATGGTAAGACATTCTGTGCTAAGTACAGACAGACAGACAGACGTGAGAAATAATTGGTTTTCACTGTGTTTCTCCAGGAATATGCTGAGTCTACTATGCATTAGACTCTTAATGTTAAGCTAATACGTGGTTGGTTTTTCAACTACTCTTTAGATTGTGTAGAAGAATGAAAACATGGCTGCTGAAATGTCAACCAAATAGGCATAAATGTCTCTTGACCTTAAGCTGGCAGTTGCTGTGATATGGCTTTAATTATCTGTAAATGTGGTTTTAGAATTCCTTGTTCTGGAGGAGTTCACTCGTATCATTGTGATATGTTGGACTCATTTTTCATCACCAACAATGGGGGAGACTCTGCCTTTGTGAGGGAAGAGGGTTTGTAGGATATCTCTGTACCTTCCTCTCAATTTTGCTGTGAACGTAAAACCGCTCTTAAAAAAAAATCTTTGAAAAGTATATATATTTACGTCCATGAAGTGCTCATGATATATAGGTGATCGCTGAATGCTAGCTCCCATCCCCACATGGTTCCTTCTTGTACGTGTCCTACAGCCATGCCAGAGTGTGGTCTGTCCAGCTGGGTGCTATCACTTGATTAAAAAGTATGTGATTGTCCAACTGTGCTTTCAGAGAATGACGAGGAACAAGAGGCCCTGCCATCTCTGGATAAACCTGGCTGGTACTCCCAAGGGAATGCGGTCCACCTTTATGAACTTCTGAAGAAAATGACTGGCAAACCTGAACCCAAGGTATTTTCTGACTGAGCCCAGTTTACAAGGGTTTGGAGATATAAGCCCTTGTAAACTGAAACCATAACTCTAAATGCCTTCAGCATAGTTATCTGTGAGGGAATCACCTGCCTCTGCCTGTCTGCCAACCTCCTTGCCTACCTCTTCTGCTTAAATAAGCCTTTCCTTTGTTCATGTACCATGAGTCTTTCTCTGTAACAGAGAAAAACAGATATTCCAAGTAGGAGGCCACAGACCTGAGAGATACAGTGGAATAGTGTGTGGGTTACCGAGGAATGTTATCCTGATAACTGTCCATCAGGAACATTTTTATGTGTAAAACAAGCAGTAACTGATTATACTATAGACTGAAGACACATTAGCTTTTAACATCCTGGCCACATGGTTGATGTTGGACGTTGGTATATTTTTAACAGCAGGATGCTTTCTTCTAAAAAACGTTTGCCGGGAGCCCCATGAGAAGGAGGGTCAGTGGGTCACTGAGCCCTACTCCACTGGCTCGTACACTGTCACAGCCCCCTGGGGACTCCTGCCTTGGAGGTTCTAGTTCGTGTTCCCTTAACCTTGTTTCCTCATCTGTAAATTAAGAGACATGGACTAGATCAATGAGGCTTTGCCTCAGAATGCCTGGGAAGGGTCCCAGAGTCCACCTGCCCAAGCCCACCCAGTCTCAGAGATTCTGTTTCAGCAGGTCTGGGTGGCGCCCAGAAACTGGTAAATTGGTTGTGTTGTGCATTCTTGCTAATCTAACCCTCTGTAACAGGTTGTCTCCAATATTTCACCAGCTCTTCAATTCCAGGGGCAGGTTTAACTGTAACCATATGGGCTCTTTCATTTTCATTTCAGAAAATTGAATTCACTTACCTTCTGCCTTTCTTCTACCTGCAGATGAACTGTGTAACTTCTTAAACCTGACCCCTTGTGAATCAAATAGGACAGGTCACCTGTGAAGTTATTCAAGGAAATTTAAGACGTCTCCGCAACTTTTACATCACTTAACTCTGATACCTGTTGAGGGATTTTCTTCTGCCTTCTATAAAATGAACACTACTCTTTCACAATTCTCATGTCTCAAACAGAATTTGCTCTCTGACTTACAGGTTGTTTACTTTGGTGACAGCATGCATTCAGATATTTTCCCAGCCTGTCATTACAGTAATTGGGAGACAGTCCTCATCCTGGAAGAGCTCAGAGGGGACAGAGACGGGAAGCCTGAGGACTCAGAGCCTCTAGAGAAGAAAGGAAAATATGAGGTAAGGGTCTCCTTTGGTTCTTTCCTTGAAAGAAAAGCCTTGTGTTTCACGTATCTTAGAAAGTGCTTGTTTGTGCCAAGAGAGATGAAATCTGTTGGCACTTACTGTGATCTTCATGCCATCTCAGCTCTACAGTTGATCTTGTGGATAGTTCTTAAGTGATGCCAAGATAAATGCTGTTGACCATTAACGTAATGGTCTGTAATGTCTGTCTTCCGAGTTCTCTACTTTCATCCAGTGCTGTGGCACCGTGGCCGTGTTCTGGCTGATGATGAGGCGGCCAGATCCTGACTCGCTGTGGTTACACTCTACCTCTTTTGCTTGGCCATGAAAGCCCTTGTGCTCTCACTTCATGGTCTAACTTAACAAAATTGGTAGCTCCCTTAAGCTTACTCCTGAGCCACCCAAAATGAACATAGGTAAAGACTTGAGGGAAAGAAAAGTAAAATACGTCATAAATCTAGAAAGGGAAAATAGTGTATAAAAGCAAAAATAAGCAGAAAAGAAGAAAGGTCAGAAAATAAAATGCATTTTCCTAAATTCATTCCAGTGGAACAATCTAAAAAGAAGGGAAAACACAAGTCAAAAAACAAATATCCAATCAAAAAATAACAATCAAAAGAAACTATCAAGCATGGAAAAACGTGGAGTAACCTTAAGTGCATATTACTAAGTGAAAGAAGCCAGTTCCGAAAAGGCTGCATACTACATACAACTATATGACATCCTGGAAAAGACCAGTGGGTGCCCCGGGGCTCAGGGGGGAAGGAGATGCTCTATTTATCTGGAAACCTAAAACTTCTAAGAAATAAAGTCTATTTATTTAAAAAAAAAAAAAAAAAGAGGGCTTCCCTGGCGGCACAGTGGTTGAGAGTCCCCCTGCCGATGCAGGGGACACGGGTTCGTGCCCCAGTCCGGGAAGATCCCACATGCCACAGAGCGGCTGGGCCCGTGAGCCATGGCCGCTGAGCCTGCGCGTCTGGAGCCCGCGCTCTGCAACAGGAGAGGCCACAACAGTGAGAGGCCCGCATACCGCAAAAAAAAAAAAAAAAAGAGGGCTCCCCTGGCGGCACAGTGGTTGAGAGTCCCCCTGCCGATGCAGGGGACACGGGTTCGTGCCCCAGTCCGGGAAGATCCCACATGCCACAGAGCGGCTGGGCCCGTGAGCCATGGCCGCTGAGCCTGCGCGTCTGGAGCCCGCGCTCTGCAACAGGAGAGGCCACAACAGTGAGAGGCCCGCATACCGCAAAAAAAAAAAAAAAAAGATAGCTATAAGTAGATGCAACTGAATGTTAGAATAAAGGGGTCAGGTTTCTACAAGGTTTCCACTGAGTAGCATTTGGTCTTCAGTGTGACATTGGAAGTTCTGTGGACTGAGTTAAAAAGAGCTTTAAAATAACCTTCCAGGAGGTTGGGCTTCTAATCTGAGGGATTTGGGAGGAGGTTTCCCCTAAAGAGAAATAAGGAGATTTGGTTTCTTCAAAATGATTTGAGAATGCACAGACAGTAATAAGGAAATGAAGAATCAGTGGGAATGTTTCCTTTAGCATTACATAGACGGTAGCTCCATCCTTCTCCCACAGACCCCTTTTCTTGTTAATTAGTTATAAACACATCATGAACAAAGAGTTAATAATTGGCTCTTCGACAGGAAACAGTGAGTCAACAGCTTGAAGATTTTATTTCCCAAGATAGAATTGAAATAATGTTCCTTCATCATCACACTCCACCTCCCCACCCCAGCCCTGCTCCATTGAACATGTATGTCCTTAATAAATCCACCCACTGTGACTGAAGAGACAGGATTTGGTAGCTCTCTGTTGGGTGTACACACACATACACATATTTCAGAAGAGTACTCAAAACTTTCATCACAACTATCAGACATAAGTAAGAACTTATTGGATTAGCAGAGATATCTTAATAAGGCCAGTCATTAAATGACCAGTCTGACACCATTGTCTTGTTCAACATATACTAAGTTTTTAATTTGTGCAAGCCTCCCTACTATGAATATCAGGGACTTATAATAGAATCATACACAGATCCTTTTAACAGAACATATTAGTCTGTGGATAAAAGGGGTCAGGGAGCTTGCGTGTACAAATAAAGCATAACTGCCTCCAGAGGGTACAAATTATAAAAGAATTACAAACAAGACAGGATGGATACTTCGTTGAGGAGAATTAGGGAAAATTTTATAAAAAATGTAGAATGTGAGGTAAACATTGAAGGACAGGTACATTTTCAACTGATGGAAATAACATTCTTGGTTCAGGAAGTAACATGAATAAGTGTACAGAGATTGTAATGTACAGGCTTCAGTACACAGTCTTGACCGTAAAATAGCAGATGTGTAGGTTTGTCAGCCAAAGGCATCACTAGCAGTGTTTGGTGTTCAGGCAACAGGGGCGAAGCTTTCGTTTAGCAGCTGTGTGAAGGATGGGCTCAGCACATGGGAAGGGATGCTGTGGCGGGCTGTCCCAGCAGCCCAGCTAGAGGTGATACAAACATGAACAGTGGGCACTAGTGAGAAAGAGATGGAGAGAGTACATGGCGGATGTACAACTAGCTGGGTGCTGGTGGTAGGAGCTGAGACGGAAAACATCGATGGTTTTTAAGCGCAGCCAACTGGAATTGGTGGGTTTTATTCGTATAAATATGGAAGTCATGAGAAAGACCTGGTTTTTTGAGGAGAGACGTTTTTGTGAGGAGAGAGATGTGATTGGTTTAATGTTGAATCCCATTTCTTTGAAATAGCTGGAGGATGAGATCAAACTGGTTTGGGAGATAGGTTAGGATAAGCGAGGAAAATTGAGAGATGTCCAAGGGAGAGAGACAAGAGAGAAAGAGAAGAAGAGAAGATAGAAACTTGGTGAGAACACTTACCATTAAGGGATGAAATCTATAAGATAAAGGCTCAATGAAAATAGGAGTGCTCCTTGTTGATATATTCAAGAAATGGCATGATTCTTTTGATTAGTGATATATATATTTTATATTTGAGAAAATGAGTCATTAAAACTTTAGCATCAGAATAAACAAAGATTAGCATCTGTCCATTTTGGCTGCTGTAACAAAATACCATAGACTGGCTGGCTTATAAACAACAAATATGTATTTCTCAGAGTTCTAGAGACTGGGAAGTCCAAGATCATGGTGCCAGCTGATTCATTGTCTGGTGAGGGCCCACTTCCTCATAGACCACCATCTTCTCCCTGTACCCTCACATGGCAGAAGGGAGAAGGTAGCTTTCTGGGATCTCTTTTATAAGGACACTAATCATGAGGGCTTCATGAGGGCTCCCCCCTCATGACCCCTAAGCACCTTTTCAAGGCCTCACCTCATAATTCCATCATCTTGGGGGTTAGGATTTCAACATATGAATTTTAGAAGGACACAAACATTTAGACAATAACAGCATCCATAATACATTGAACCAGAAAGAGTAAACAGGTCTGTTTTCCTCTTTTCAAAGGAATAATGTGCAGCCCAGATTACCACTCAGTGTTGGCAGAACCATTATCTACATATAGCCTGTGAGATGTGGGTCATTTCTTCTCACACTCATTATTTTAGAAAAGACAATGAAGTAAATCAAAGTGACACTATAAACTTCTCTTTACACCTTGAGAAATTATATCTAAATACACCTTAAATGTACACACAGAAGCATAGATATTTATATTCCATACTGCTCTTAAATATCTTTGGTGAAATCCAGATAGATTCTTGCTAAGTGATTTCTAAACACCATCACGTGAAAAACACATACGTTCATCTTGCTTCACAAAGTGAGTTCCAGCGCAAAGAATCATGAATCTAAAGGCATATTTAGGACTCTTTGCTGCTCCAAAATGAAGTTTTCATCAGAAAAGGATGACAGATTTTATAATCCAAATTCTATGGACGTGATAGGGTTTTTTTCAATTCTTAGTTTTATACTATACCCATAAAACACTGAGAAGTATTTTTTGAATGAGTTTTATTTAGTCTACAACATTTCTGTGCCTGCTATGTCCTAGGCACTAAGCCTTTAAGGATACACTAATACATGAGATAGTTCCTAACCTTCTGTAGTTTATAATCTGTCCAGGGCGAAAAGTAAATAGTATGATAATTGCAAGATACTATGAGAAGTACCATATTAGGGTTAAATTCAGAGTGTGAGAAAATGGAGGAGACCTAATCCAACCCAGCTGTGGGAAATCAAGGAAAATATCCTGGGTGGCATCCAAGCCAGATCCCAAAGGATGAGAAAGGGGTTCCCAAACAAAGCCAGAGGAGAAAACATTAAAGGACTACAAAGTTTTGTTTTACTTTTTATACAGTATATAGTCTGGTTAAATAAAGTTAAACAACTAAAATTCCTACACAGTTCTATTTTGATTTACTTATTGGTGTAAAAAACTTATAATGAGGTTGAACACTAATTAATCACAGTTTCGTTATTCTATTTCTTGTTTCAGGGACCGAAGGCAAAGCCTCTAAATAGATTATCTAAAAAATGGGGCTCTTTTTTTATTGATTCAGTTTCCGGACTGGAAAATACAGAAGATTCCTTGGTTTATACATGGTCTTGTAAGAGAATCAGTGCTTACAGCACTATTGCAATTCCAAGTATTGAAGCAATAGCAGGTAAGGTGGATAATACTTATAAAGCTTTACCTGCTGCTGGACAGTAATGACCTGAAGTACTAGAATTCTTTTCTTTCTTTTTTTTAATTTATTTTTTTATGAATTTATTTTATTTTTTTGGCTGTGTTGGGTCTTTGTTGCTGTGCATGTTCTTTTCTCTAGTTGTGGCGATTGGGGGCTACTCTTCGTTGCGATGCACGGGCTTCTCATTGCGGTGGCTTCTCCTGTTGTGGAGCACCGGTTCTAGGCATGCGAGCTTCAGTAGTTGCAGCACACGGGCTCAGTAGTTGTGGCTTGCGGGCTCTAGAGTGCAGGCTCAGTAGTTGTGGCACACGGGCTTAGTTGCTCCGCGGCATATGGGATCTTCCCGGACCAGGGCTCAAACCCATGCCTCCTGCATTGGCAGGTGGATTCTTAACCACTGCACCACCAGGGAAGCCCTAGAATTCTTTTCTTTAAAAGAAGAAAATTTTCCCATGGCATTTATAGATTTTTCTTGGGTAACACCTAGACATGGCAGTTTAGGTAATTAAGACCTGCCTGTCCGCTGAAGCCAACTACAAATGCTGTACCTTTTTTTTTTAAGTCTGCCTGGAGTCATAGGAGAAAGCTAGGGAAGAGTTACCAGGACAGGATGCTAAGGAGGCCAAGTAAGGTGAACCTGACTTTGGGGGCTACTTTTCCCCCCATTTGCTAACTCAGGAGAAGGCACTCAAAGAAATGAGTGGCCTTTTCATAGTTTCATGAACCTACAGGGGTAGAAAGTGGAAGGTAGGGCCTGCCAAAGGAGGGGTGGGCCTGGTGGACTTTCTCAATCTCTGCTGAGACTCTGAAGGATGAATTAGAAGTAGGCATTCACAGGAACTGAAGCTCAGCTTTAAATCAGCTGAATCCCTAAAACTGGATTGAGGAGATTCTAGATTGGTAGTGCCCCAAGGCACCTGGTAAGAATTAAGGACGCTTCTCTTTTGAGGAAGATAACATCATTCTAGGACTCAAATTGTTTCAAAAAACAATACAAGGTTCAGCACATGATGAAAAATAACCAGGCACACAAGGGTACGAGACTACACTAAGAGAAATAACCAGGTTCAAGTACAGAAAAGAAAGGAATGAGAAATTTGGTAGCTATATAAAAACTAGTAAAAAGTGGAAATTCTAAAATTGAAATATTAAAAAGTAAAAATTAAGAACTTAATGGATGGGTTTAACAGAAGATTAGACACAGGAAAAGTGAATTAGTACGCTGGAAAATAGGCCAAAAGAAAATAGCCACAATGAAGCCTGAAGAGAAAAAAGCATGGAAGATACGGAAGAGGGACTAAGAGACACAGGAGATATAATGAGAAGGAATAAGATTCCTATAATTAGAAACTTAGGCGATGAGAGAATAAGCCAAAAGCAATAGCTACAACAAGCTTTCCAAAAATGATGAAAGAAAATAAGCCAAAGGTTTAAGTAGCCCAAAGAACTGAAACACAATACATAAAGGGAAATCCCAAAGGTAACTGCTAAAGACCAGATAATTAAGAAATATTAAAAGCAGTCAGAGAATAAAGACAGATTGATTTCAAAGGAGTACTTCATAAGTGTTAGACATCTGACATCTCACTCTTCCCAGAAACAAAAGAAGCCAAAAGACAGTAGAATGATATCTTTAAATTGCTGAAAGAAAATGCTTGTCAGTCTTGATGGAATTCTATACCAAGTAAAGATATCATTAAAGAATAAAAGAAAAATATTCTTAGACAGACAAAAATGGAGAAAATGTATCTCTAGAAGACCTGCACTATATAGAAGATACTAAAGGGTCTTGTTCTTCATGCAAAAGTGAGAATGATCCCTCTTGGAAGACTGGAGATGAAAGAAGAAGTGAATATACAGCAACAAAAGGATGTATGAATAAATTAAAATGAATATTTACAGTTAGAAACAATTTTTAAAAATCCTATGGGGTTTAAATAAAGAATTTTAAGACATATGACACCAATGGCATATAAATCACAAAATGGGACAGCTGGAGTTAAATGTGTTCTAACATCCTTTATTATATGGCAAAGATGAGAGTATGTTAGATATTAAGTCAAAAATGCATCTCGTAATCTCTAAGATAACTACCAAAAGCATTGTAATGATACATGTATCGAACTAATTATGTAAGATAATTTTAACCCCCCTCCCCAAAAAAAAACAAAAATGGAGAGAAAAATGGGGAGAATGGGATGCATAAAGTTTGAATATCAAGATAGAAAGAGACAATACCATGTTAATGGTAACCAAAAGAAAGTTAGAGTTAGCTCTGATTAATGTGAAGGAAAAAAAATCCCTTAACATGAAAGAGAATCACTTCATAATAATAAATTCTGGTTTCAGAAATAGTGTCACTGAAAGTCCGAGGTATTCACCCTCCCTTCTCTCAGGTCAGAATTTAATCCCTCCCTGTTTTCTCAATACCAAGAGACTGCTGAAAAATCTACTGTGCTTTAGAGGGGTATGTTTCTGCTTGCTTCTTAGTTTCCTGAAGTTCCCTTGAAGGGCTTGAGTCTAGAATCCGGTTCTCCACCCCTTTGTTTATAGCAGGTTCCAGCCCCTCACTTTTTGTCTCTGTAGCCCTTCAAGACTGCCAAAATCTCTTCTGGTTTTTCTGCTGCTAGTAACTGCCTCTGCCCTGCCCCCAGCCAGAATTCTGGTGCCTAAAGGGAAAAGCTGTGGCAGAATGTTGGCTCACTTCACTGCTGCTTGTTCCTTCCCAGAAAGTGTTTGTCCTCGGGTCTTAGTTGCCTCTTCAGCTCCCCAATAACTTCACTCTGATGTTTTTATTTTATCCAGCTTTTCTAATTGTCTCAGCTCCAATTCAGAAGTGGAAGTCTACTTTTTTTTGAACCTCAGATTCTTCTTCCTTAAACTGGGTATACCACCCTCACAGGGTGGATATGAGAGAAAGTAAAGCAAGATATTTATCTGATATTTATTGGTAGGATGATATGACCCTAAGATATGTGTGACCTTCCAAAAGGTCCATCCTCTATGCCATTATACAAATCCAGTATGTCAATATATCTTACTCACTGAAATATCTCATTCTCACCAGTTTCAAAAGATTTTTTTTTCATTTTGTTCCATGCTTACACACATAAAATTAAAGAATATATTTCTTCCTTTCATATACAATTTTCCTATTAAAAAAATGGACCCTGTAACTTGAAGGGAGGGACTGTCCCAGGACTAAACTATTATTTTCAATTTTTTATATTTCACTCTTTCTTTCCTTCAAAGTGACTCAAATTTATAGTGAGAGAGTAGGGTTGTGTGATAATAGAAGTCACTGAATTATTCTAAAATACCTGGATAGAAACTGTTCAGTGGGATATAGTTGTGAAATAGTAAAAGAGTCAAGGAAAAGTGACTCTCCATTATTCCAGGATTTAAATATTTCTCAAAAAATGGGAAAATAATCCCCTGTCTGTCTTCTGGGGTAATCACTTCTCCTTAAGGAAGCAGTAGTAACATCAGTGTGGCTCCCATTTTCACTTTCCAAAAGCTTTCTTCCTCAGCACCCTGGAAAAGAATTTGGCAGAGCCTTTGTCTTCTAACTTCTCTTAGGACAAAATACTTGGACTCACCAGTAGTCAGACAAAGCTAAAGGAGTCGATTTGGGGTGGGGGGAGAGTTAGAGGGTTGGTAAGTTATATTTGATTGTCGATTTTGAGGTCCAAGACATTGCCTCAGAAAGCAAAGTGTTCATCTCTCTTTAACTTAGCACTCATTGCTTACGATCACATTCTCATAAGGAAATTATATCTCACACAGAATTTGAAATTTATTATTTCAGTAACATATTCAGTAAATTTGGAAGTACTGTGTAACTGACCTCCAAGTAAGAAAAATGGCTGAAAGAAAAATGGTGTGATGGTCATGGCTTTAGACCTGTTGAAGATAGGATCTTTATGTAAATGTTATCCTGCCAGTATCTTTTAAAAAAGTCCCGAGAGTTGCTCTGTTTCTGTGTTGTTTTACACTGAACTTACTGTTTAAGAATATTTGTTCATTTTGGTTCTCTTCATTTAATTATTAGATAATGTGGTTGATATTATGGTGTATTTAGTACACAGAGTTTAATAGAACATCATTGTGGTAAACAAGAATTTGGTTCTTTGTCTACCATTCTCTTTTCTTCCAAAAAGCACCCAACAGTGACTTTTCTAAGACATGCAAATGTCTCCCTCTTGTTGAATCCCCAATCTGGACGTACTTGTTCGTACTTGTTTTAACACAATAGTAATCTGATCTCAGTTTGGCTATTCCATACCCAGATTTCTTAACCTTAGTAGACTTTTTCTGCTACCTGAGAGAATAAAATTTTTGTTTTAAATGAGATAGGAAATGAAAAACAAACCTGATATTCCCCCTTTTTTGTATTCATGTAATGTTTCTTTATTCGTCAATATTCTGTTAGATGTGGTTCTCTCATTGACATTTAAATGCTTAGGAGGTATTTTTATAGATGTTATAAAAGTTTGCAATATACATTACCATGATGGTTGGTTTATAAGCATTTTGATAATGTAATCATTTTAACCTTATAACAGCTTTTAAAACATTTACTTTAGGATGTGTGTAGGAAATACAGAGAAAGAGGTGGCTGGGTCAGCTCGCAGCCTGTATCATTTTTGTGGCTTATAAGAAATCCAGGACCTCAGATGCACTATTTTAGAAACTCAGTTTTTAATCAATGTACTTTCCAATGCCTTTTAATGAGCCTTTTTAATGGCTCAAAATATGCTCCAGCTAATTTGAAGCAGTGAAGACCAGTGAAATTCACTAATACGAATGTTTTTCTGTTTATAGTAATCTTAGCTTTCTCTGGCCTCAGAAAGGCAGTGTTCCTTCTGCCCAATCTTTAGCACTAGTTTTCTCCTCATAAGGATTAACTATTTGGGTCTTAATAACTCTCACTGGCATTTAATATAAAGTATCATTTTTATGTTAGTATCATTTTCAAAATACTGAGTACTACCAAATAATGTTTTACATGTGAAATTTGTGAAATAAGGATGACTACCCAGTATCTGCATGTGGAATGACTATCATTACATGACATATAACGTTTCACTTGTAATATTTCTGGTAATGGTTCTTTGAAGAAGCTTGGGAAGAAAATATCTGAAGGCCAGCTTTTGAGATACTTATATTGCAGATGTCACAGCGTCCCACCATCAATAAAGTATGAATTTTATGTTCTCTCCCCCCTCTTGTGGCTGTGTGTTTGTGTATGTGCATGTGTGTGTGTGTGTGATGCTTATCAGATGGAAAACGTTGCCATATTGTGCATATTAGAATTCTTATTTAGCTAAGCATTCAAAGATTATTCTTAGTAACTATTAATAAGGGCTATGAAGATTATTAGTTCTCATTTACCAGTTACAGCACACAACCTATCCAGGTGACAAAAGAAATATTAAAATTATGAAACTAAAAATGTTTTATTATCAATGACTATCAAATTTTGATTTGTTTATATTTATGAAAGTTCTTTTGAAATATGCAGAATCTTTTTTTTTTCCCCAGAATTACCCCTGGACTACAAATTTACAAGTTTCTCTTCAAACAATTCAAAAACAGCAGGCTATTATCCAAACCCTCCATTGGTCTTATCAAATGATGGGAAACTGACAACCAAATAAACTATGTTTACTGAAAAATGAAGTGAAGACATATGTACAGCAAATGTACTGTAAAAATGTTAATTTTCAAAAACTACTGTAAAATGCTTTATAGAAACAAATTCTTAATGAAGTGACCAAGAAATTGGTATGTTTTTCCATAGGTCTCCTTTCTATAGAGATCATCTTGATACCCAACAACTCTCATTATGTTAAAATCTCAATATCTTAGAACTGAAAAGAATCTTATTAATATTTTCTATACTAGCAGTTCTGAGATTAGAATCACCTGGGGATATATATACATACACATGCATATTTACACATTTGCCTAGACCAGTGGTTCTCAAAGTGTGTTCCCCAAACCACTAGCATAGCAGCACTTGCAAACTTGATAGAAATGCAAATTTACAGGCCCCATCCCAGACATACAGAATCAGAAACTCTGGGAATGGGACCCAGCAATCTGTGCTTAATTACAGTGTGGTTCACACTACTAAAGTTCAAGAACCATTGACTAGACCATAACCTGCAGACATTGGTTTAATTGGTCTGGGGATACAGATGAGCATTGATGTCTTTAATATGCCCCAGGAAAATGCAGCCAGAATTGAGAACAACTGATCTACACCTGTTGTTTCAACTTAAAGTTCAGAACACCAAGTCTAGTAAGATTAAATTATTTTAACTATGCTATTTTTGTGGTTACCAAAGCAAGGAAGTAGACATGATGTCTTCTGAGACTACACAGCCATAATGGGACAGGGATGATAGAGAAGCCAACTATTTCAGCCTCCAATGTTACCCATTAGGGTTTTTTTCCTCCCTAATAATGTTAAAGGCTGTTTACTTCACTCTAAGGCATGTATTCTCAGTGGGGCAAAAATTGGTTCTTGGGGTGAAAAAAATCTTAGTGTAATGCAATGGATTATGGTCCTCCATATCTCAACCCTACTCAATAAAATCTTATTCCTTAGTATTAATTTCTTAAAGTTAAATTTATTAAATATTTTTCTCCTAGGGCAGGGGGGTGGATAATGAAAAGAGAGGTTGAGAAAAATTGCTTTAAGAGGTTTTATAGTTATACTACAATCCAGGATTACTGTGTTCGATGTGCTAATGTATAGTCATATTAGTTGCTGTTTGCTGCAAGATGTTTGGACCCAGATAATGTTTACAATATAAATTCTTGGCTACTCTTTATGCTGTAATTTTACCCTGTCCATCATGGACATATCAGAAAACACTGGTCACCATCATTTTACTTGGATTGTAGCAGAGAATTTAACATATTGATGGATGCAATGAAGTTAAGTATTTTGTTAAATTTTTAAGTGCTCACATAATCCCAAATATATTGTGGGGATGAGTATCTCAGGGTAGGTAAACAGTTACTGATTTTTTTTCCTCAAAGTCAGTAGCTTTCTTCAATATCTACTAATAAATGTGATTGTCTTTGAAACTGAATTCCAAAATCTTACTGGAATATAATAAAGAGCATACATAATCAAGCTTAGGGCTTAAGTGAAAGATGCTGTTTCATGTAAACTTTCAGTAGACATTTGATTTCTTTTAAAAATAAAGCTGTTTTTCCTTATGCATGTTTATTTTGTCAATGGCAAAGAATAATACATCTTTAAATGCTTATAAACTGCTCTTGTTAATATGAAAAACGCGAACTCCAAGGTAAGAAGTTAATTGCATTTTTTTGGCCACTGAAGAGTGAAAAAAATTCACTCAAGTCAGAAGTTCTAGTCCTACTTTTACCAGTAGCTACCAAAGAAATCTGAACAAGTTACCACCTAATCTCACCTTAGTTTTTTCCATCTTGTCAAAAAGATGGTTAAGAGTTTATATCCAAGTTTCCTCCCACTTTTCTAGCAGAGTCAGTCAGTGCTTCTGTTGGACTGTAATTAGACTTTAAAAATTTTTTATTTGTTTCTAAAAAGTGTTTCTAATTGTATATGAAGAGTAAAACTAATCATCAAAAATGGTATATTTAAAATTTAAAAGAGGATATTAGAGAAGAAAAGCTGTATATTCTTTAATAAAGTTACATGAAATAAGAAAGGAAAATTGTGTTAACGGACAGAGGACTTAAATTTAATATTAGCATACAGGCCTATGAAGCCACCATCGTCCTGATACCAAAATAAGACAAAGACACTACCAAAAAGGAAAATTACAGGCCAATATCTTTGAAGAATATAGATGCAAAAATTCTCAACAAAATATTAGCATACCAAATCCAACAACACAGAAAAAGGATCCTACACCACGACCAAGTTGGATTCATCCCAGGGTCACAAGGATGGTTCAACATAACGCAAATCAATCAATGTGATACACCAGATCAACAAAAGAAAAGACAAAAATTACATGATCATCTCAATAGATGCAGAAGAAGCTTTTGATAAAATTCAACATCCACTCATGATAAAAACTCTTACCAAAGTGGGTATAGAGGGAAAATATCTCAACATAATAAAAGCTATTTATGACAAACCCACAGCCAATATAATACTCAATGGTGAAAAGCTGAAAGCCTTCCCACTAAAATCTGGAACAAGACAAGGATGCCCACTCTCACCACTTCTATTCAACATAGTATTGGAAGTCCTAGCACCAGCAGTCAGACAAGAAAAAGAAATAAAAGGTATTCAAATTGGTAGGGAAAAGGTAAAAGTGTCATTACATGCAGATGACTTAATACTATATATGGGAAACCCTAAAGACTCCACACAAAACTACAGGAGCTGGGGCTTCCCTGGTGGCGCAGTGGTGAGAGTCTGCCTGCCAATGCAGGGGACACGGGTTCGTGCCCTGGTCCAGGAAGATCCCACATGCCGCGGAGCGGCTGGGCCCGTGAGCCATGGCCGCTGAGCCTGCGTGTCTGGAGCCTGTGCTCTGCAACGGGAGAGGCCACAACAGTGAGAGGCCCGCATACTGCAAAAGAAAAAAAAAAAAACTACAGGAGCTGATAAACTAATTCAGCAAGGTAGCAGGATACAAGATTAACATACAGAAATTGGTTGCATTTCTTTACACTAAGAATGAAATATCAGAAAGGGATTGTAAACAAACAGTCACCTTTAAAATTGCATCAAAAAAAAAACCTAGGAATAAACCTGACCAAGGGAGTGAAAGACTTATATGCTGAGAACTATAAAACATTAATAAAGAAAATTGAAGATGATTCCAAATGGAAAGATATCCCATGATCTTGGAAGAATTTATACTGTTAAAAGGGTCATACTACCCAAAGCAATATACAGATTTAATATGATTCCTGTCAAGTTACCCATGGCACTTTTCCCAGAACTAGAATAATCCTAAAATTTTTATGGAGCCATAAAAGACCCAGAGTTGCCAAAACAAGGGAAAAGAAGAAAGCAGGAGGCATAACCCACCCAGACTTCAGACAGTACTACAAAGCTACAGTAATCAAAACAGTGTGGTATTGGCACATAAGCAGACAAATGGATCAATGGAACAGAATAGAGAGTCCAGAAATAAACCCACACACCTAAGGTCAATTAGTCTTCGACAAAGGAGGTCAGAATATACAATGGGAAAAAGACAGTCTCATCAGCAAGGGGTGTTGGGAAAGTTGGACAGCTACATGTAAATCAATGAAGTTAGAACACACCCTCACACCATACACAAAAATTAACTCAAAATAAATACTTAAGACATGACACCACAAAACTCCTAAAAAACACAGACAAAACATTCTCTGATGTAAATCATACCAGTGTTTCTTGGTCATTCTCCCAAGGCAATGGAAATAAAGGCAGAAATAAAGGGACAGAGTCAAACTTACAAGCTTTTGCACAGCAAAGGAAAGTACAATCAAAACAAAACACAACCTATGAAATGGGAGAAAATATGTGCAAACGGTGAGACTGACAAGGACTTAATTTCCAAAATATATTGGGTTGGCCAAAAAGTTCGTAACATCTTACAGAAAAAGCCAAGCAAACTTTTTGGCCAACCCAATACAAACAGCTCACACAACTCAACAACAAAAAAGCCCAATCAAAAAATGGGCAGCAGAACTAAACAGACATGTCTCCAAAGAAGACATGCAGATGGCCAACAGGCACGTGAAAAAACTCTCAATGGTGGTAATTATTAGAGAAATGCAAAGCAAAACTACAATGAGGTATCATCTCACACCGGTCAGAATGGCCATCATTAAAAAGTTTACAAACAACAAATGCTGGAGTGTGGAGAAAAGGGAGCCTTCCTACACTGTTGATGGGCATGTAAGTTAGTGCAGCCACTATGGAAAACAGTACGGAGGTTCCTCAAAAAAACTAAAAATAGAATTACCATACGATCCAGCAATCCCACTCCTGGATACATATCTGGACAAAACTATAATTCAAAAAGATACATATACCCCTATGTTCACAGCAACACTATTTACAATAGCCAAGACATGGAAATAACCTAAATGTCCATTGACAGATGAATGGATAAAGGAGATTGGGTGTATATGTATACAATGGAATACTACTCAGCCATAAGAAACAATGATATGCCATTTGCAGCAACATGCATGCAACTAGAGATTATCATACTAAGTGAAGTAAATCAAAAAGAGAAAGACAACTACCATATGATACCACTTATATGTGGAATCTAAAATATGACACAAATGAACCTATCTACAAAACAGAAACAGACTCACAGACATAGAGAACAGGCCTGCGGTTGACAAGGGATGGAGGTGTGTTGGAGGGATAGAGTGGGAGTTGGGGTTAGCAGATGTAAACTATTATATATATAGGATGGATTAACAATAAGGTCCTACTGTATAGCACAGGAAACTATATTCAATATCCTGTGATAAACTATAATGGAAAAGAATTTTTAGAAAATGTACATGCATAACTGAATCACTTTGCTGTACAGCAGAAATTAAGTACAATAAAATAAAATATACAATTTTTAAAAAATGTTTTAAATAAATAAAAGTCCTTTTTGTACATTTACTCCCTTCAATGAAGGGAGCAAACTGCTAACTTCATTTATGCAGCAAACATCATGATTACATATGTAACTTCAGGAGTATTTTAATCTGTAACTACGGAATTCTGTATTAATGAAAATAAGTGATTTTAAAAAAACCCTTCAAAGACCATCATGAATGGGTTAAGAATAACCTTCAATTGAATACTCATATAAATAGGGTTTTTGTTTTGTTTTATGCCAAATTTAGTACAGATGGCTGTGATACAGTGGAAGGTACCCTAGCTTGAAAGCACAATTTGTGATTTGCATCTTAGGCAATTTAGTTCAACTTTCTGAGCCTATTTTCTCAACTGTTTAAAAGGGGACAGTAAAACTGTCAGGATTATGAAGGTAACATAAGGACAAACATGGAAGTACCCTACTGTCACCTCAAATCTCTTCAGATTGTCAAGCCAGGGAATGCATATCTGACGCAAAATTGGGTATCGAAGGCTTAATTTGTGACTCTATGAGACTGGGAACTCAATGATTAGGAATATTGGTCATTTATGGGGGGGTTGTTTTTAATGATGAAAACTGATGTAAGGAAACGTGAGTCAACTGGAGGTAAAGCAGAAGCAAAAGCAGCAGGAGGAGTGATGTGGAGGAGTAGGGGGCCTGGTAAGGAAGGTCAGAGAAGACTTTGTGGGTGTCTGGCCTGAGCTGAATACCCAGAAAAATAGAAGAGAATGCCAGGGAAATTATGAAGTATGTCACTATTACTCATAGGGCAATAATGGCCCAAGCAGACCAAAATGGTAATACTTCTTGGGTGAAAAGGATGAGAGAAACTCTTTAACTGGTTTGGAGGTCTGATTTAAGAATAATTGGGGTCTAGAATTGAGGAAGAAAAACAAAAAGGCAATGCAAAGAAATGGAGCAGGGCTATATGAGTTAACCGATCGGGTGGTACGTGAATCCTAGACAATGTTAACTGAGTCTAATTTTATTAGACTAAACAGAACAGAAACCATGTTAATCTGTAACAAACGAGTAGCACCAGCCTACTAGGAAAATGAGTACTACTGGTTAGACTAAAGCTGATAGTAAACCAACAAAAATGATTTTCTGATTACATCCAGAACAGGATAAAGAGTTATGCTTGAAACAGATGGTCGACAAGGCAGAAATTAATCGCTGAATTGAAAAAGTAAAATGAACATTGTATAGGGAATTTAGGACTAAGATAGGTATAAAACATGCAAAAGAAACCTTAGCTCTCTAATACTTAAAGTTCTCCAGGCCTAGAAAAATTATACTTCAGCAAATAGAGCTTGCAAATAAATATTGCACCAAGAGTCAGCAAGTCTGTTTTAACTGTATGTTTAATTAACAATCTCTAATTCAAATCAGTAATTTGGGGGCATTTATGTCAAATCTCTGTTTAGATGGCTAAAAATATTCAGTGATTCATCTATGGAGACCTTGCAGCATTCATTGTTCTCTCTGCTACAGAGAATGCGGTATTCTTCATGTAATAGCTGCTGAAAAGCAAAACATTACTGGTAATTGACATTGTGATGTCTGATATCATGTTTCTAGACTTTATATTTGTCATAACTTTTTTGTTTTTCTTTCTTTTTAGAGCACTACACTGTTGTAGGAAAACAATTTAAGTAGTACTTAAAGAATAGCCAATGATTAATTCTTCCAAAAGTCTATCTTAAGCTCATTAAATAAAAGAATCAGCCCAAGGTGGGACATAGTTAACATAAATATGTAAGTAAACTATTATGGGGCATAGAGAATAATTTTCCACTGAAAACAGTATTTTAAGTGACAAAAATCAATATATGGTGTTTCAATTACCAAAACCTACACTGACTGTATAGGAAATATGTTTGTGAGTATGCACTTGGGCTTATTTACCATTTTTCACACAAAAAATCTTGGAAGGTGCACTATTGCCTTTTTTTTTTAAGGTTCAGGATGATACTTACTGTGACGACTTGATAACTTTAATGATTTTCCAACCACTTATTAGCCTAGACAAAACAGACAAGCCTTATTTATTTTTATTTTTTGGTGAAAACAAGAAATACAGCAGAGTAACAGATTTATTTTTCCTTTGAGCACATAGGAGAAGACTAAAGTACTATCTTTGTTTAGTTTGACAGAGCAATTCTACAAGTACTTACACTGGTTAGGAACACAGGATGTCAAGTACAATATTTACTGCTAGGCCAAGAAATATCAAGACAACAGTTAGGTTTTTCTGTTTGAGAACACTTCCACAAGACAGCACAGTTTCAAAGGTCACATTCAATTATATTTCTAAGAATAGAGCTATATAAGGAGAGAACAGAACAAGCTGATATATTAGGGAATATTCACAGAAGTCTTCATACTGCACAGGAAACAAGCCTGATATTTTTGCACACATTCTCAATTACAAGCAAAAAGCATGCCTGTAAATGTCAATTTTGCCAGAAAGCATAAATGGAGAAAGGAATTAACAGGACTTTACTCAAACACAGTGAAATAAGGAGCATACACCATTAATCGTTCACATATTCTAAAATAATACAAAACATTTAGACTTGCATTTTTGTGTACAAAAAACTACTGGTGAATTCGAGGAGTTAGGAAAAACTGAAGGAAAACGCAACTCCTCCCACCATCCTCTTTAAACATCAACCACTTTCATTCTCCCACCTCTCCTGGGAAAAACCTCAGGGGCCTCCCCTCCTACCCCTGACCCTACAGGGTTCCAGTCTTTCCTGTTTACCTTCTCAAGCCCAATCCACAGCAAGCTCATTTGTTTTCTGAGCTTTCAGTTTCTACAGCCTAGGACACCTTTCCCACTGCTCTGTGTCCAGACATCCCAAGACCCGCGGAGCAGACTTTCACACACACCCTTACCCCCAGGAGGGAGGCTTGGCAGCTCCCACAATGCAGTCTGCAGCCCGCTCCCTCATTTGTTAGGTCAGAAGCAGGGAAGGAAATGCAGAAGCTGAGGACTGAGAGCCAAGAAGGCCAGGCAGTAGGATGGAGGCTGTGGGACATCAGGGCAGTCAAAGAACAGTACAGAGGACACGAGTGACCCTCAAAATGCTGCCTTGGGGTTATTTCTAAGTGGTCCAAGGCCCAAAAAAGAATTTCCATGCTTAGAAAAGTGGAGTGAAACTACGTTTTGCTTGCCTTGGATCACAGCCTGCTCTGGGTCTGTCTTGAAGCCATTACTGTGAGGCCCTTCTGTCTCCTCTCAGCTTCTCACACTAAAGCTCAAGAAAACACACAGAAGGTTTTGGTAAATGGATGAGGAAGAGGATGGGGTTGTCAGAGTTGGCCCCAAAAAACAATGCCCGTAAGTAGGCAATTAACCTACAGGTTTTCCTTTGACATGTTTAGACTTTGCTAAAGGAAGTGAGGTGGAGACATGAGGGCAGAAGACAGCAATAAGAGATCTGGAGTCTGATGCACAGTACCTTTCTCCTTCTGGACACAATCAAAGGGAGGGCAAATTAAAAAGCCTGCTTTGCCAGTTTTCTTTTCCGTTTCTGAGCTGTAACTGCTTCTGAGAGGAAGAAGCGGTGCGGGGTGGGGGGTCGGGGAGGGAGACGTAGACAGAGACAGATGTATAACAGGCGCCACAGACTAGAAAGACCTCTTCGTCGGTGCCCCTGCCCTGGCAACTTTGTCATGTTCAGAATGGGTGCGGGAGGGGTTGAGAAGGGGATGCCTAATAAAGTTGCCTAGATTAAGGGTCGTTTGTCAGCTAGGGCTCAAAAAGGCTAACTGCTTGAAGGGACCCCCCCACCAGCTTTGCTTTGGACGCTGTGATATTATGACTGCCCAACCTGCCTGACAGCCAGTTGGGTTTATGGGTAGCCATTTGGGGGGCAGGGAAGGGGATAGTTCCTGTGTGCTACCCAGGAGCTTAAGTCTACAGATAGTTCCTGAAGAGGAAGGCGACAGTGCCTGTGCAAAGCTCATTCAGAAGGTTGAGTGCAGGTTCGGGTGGGCCGTATCACAGGCCTTCATACTCACCAGTATGTGATCACAATGCAGGGTGCCCAAAGGCATAAGACGACCAACATGATAACATAGACACCTGTCATGTTACCTCATTCATGCCTAGTAGCCACCCACCAGCCAGCTGCTGATTCTGCGAAAACCAGCAGCGTGGATGGCATGGACCCAGGAAGACAGTTGGAAACCAGTTATTGGTAGCCTGGAATGTTCAGTTTGGGTTGATGACTGGCATCATCTACATAAGCTTCATCTTGCAGCAGTGAAACTCAAAGATCTTGCCACAGAGTACATGGTATCAGGAGGACAGCCTGCATAAAGTATGAAGTACACCAGCTAAGTATTTGCAAAGGTATATCAAGCTTCTTTGTGGTAGACAACCACTTTAAAAACTGGGAGGAGGCTATCGTCAGACAGGGCCAAGGGCATGCAAAAGAAGGGAGTGCATATCTACAGTATCATGTGCTTGGCATAGAAGTAGTGGAAGGCCGTGCACTTGGAACATGTAACGATGCAGAACAGCAGGAAGGCTCAGAGGAAAAAGAGCATGGGCATATAAGCGATTATCTTGCCACTGATTTTTGAGGATTTAGAAGGACAAAAGGACAAAATAATCCAGTGTGAAGAGAAAGTAAATGGAAGACTACATGCTGTTGGCTAAGCACAGGTCCAAGAGGAGGTGGTAAGGAAACTTGTGCAGGAGCTTCTCACAGGGCAGGAGTTAGCCGGACTGGAACCTGAAGGTCCTGGAGCTCTCCACTGGCTGCCTTGCTGGGTCTCGAAATCCTCTGCGGGGCCCATCACCCATCAGGTAGTACTGGAGGGGATTGGGCCACAGTTCTGCTTTGATAATCTCTGCAATCCTGTCGAATTCTAGGAGGCTGTGGTCTGAGAACCAGTTGAAGAAACTGGGAATAGTGTTGCCTTCCCGGTTCCTGTGGATATGGGACTGGGGGTCTTGGCCCCGGTGCCAGCGGATTGGCGTGGAAAGAGACACCACCCGGCCAGAGGATCTGCGTTCATATTCCTTGACAAGCCCCTCATTTCGGAAGTAGGGGTTGCTCTGAAAGATGAACTTGAATTTGCAGCCTGCTCTGGGGTGTTTAAGCTCCTCCACTTCCAGATTGATCATGTACCTCATCATGTCTTCATCTTGGCCACTGATCATAGGTGACAGCTGGGGATGGTTGCGAAAGGCAGTGACCCAGAAACCTGGGATATTTTGGATGATGAAACTTCTGCGCTGCATATGGAGCCTTCGCATACGGCCAAACTTGCGCTCCAGCTGAAGGAAGGCCCTGTCAGCCTGAGCATTTACATTTGACAGCTCCTGATCGATGGCTTCCAGCGAATCCATGCAGTTATTGATCTTCGGGGCCCTGACCCGGGCCTCCTCCTTCGCTCCTCCTACCACCTTTTTCTCCTTCTGTATCACCTTCTTTTCCTCCACCACCACCTCCGCTACTCCCTCCTTTTCCGCTGCTGCTGAAACAGCGCACTTTTTTGTCGTCATTTCCTTGGCTTTCGCTCCAGGCATTATCTGAGACCCCAACCTCCCTGCGCCACAGGCTTCTAGAGCCTTCTCGACAGCAGGGCTGCGCAGCTCTCTACGCTGACAGCCATTTTTTTGGCTATTGTCAGCTGCCACCGAGGTGGAGGCAGAGGCTGCTTCCATGCCCTCGGTGGAAGCAGGAGCCTCTTTCTGGCCCGCTTTGGTCGCAACGCGGCCGCGACTCCCAGCAACCCGAATGCGGAGCGCAAGGCCACAGCCCGCGGGGTCCCGGGGCGCGCCTCCCTCTGCGGCGGTCTCCAAGCCGCCCTCACCTGTGTCCGCCATCACCAGGGTGGCCCCGGTTTCCTCGCCCTCACACTGCTTTAGGTCTGAATGTCCCGGGGCATGGTCGGGAGTAGCGAGACCGCAGGTTTTAGCGACAGGGAGGTTGTCGCCCTCATCCAGGCCGCTCATTTTGGTAGAAGTCAGACCTGCAGGAGGAGAAAGTCCGTTGTCCTCCGCCGAAGCCGCGCTCCGCCCCTCGCACCACCCCTCTTTTCCGCTCTGCGGGGATGCTGCTATGGCAACCGGTGACGTTAGGCGGTAGCGTCTCAACATCGCGCGAGAGGTCGTTGCGTCTTATGATTTTGCTAGTCAAGGATGTTTCTTTGTTACAAAATGTTATGAATTTCGTGAGTCTAGAAAAGATTTGGCTTGCATAAATGGTTACAGACCAAACTCGAGCAAGTGAGAACTGTGTGAATGTGGATTTCTAAGGCCCTGAATGAGTTTCTAAGGCACCTACTGTCTTTTAAAATACTTAACTGTTAAGAAAGGTTAGTTATTGTCTATTCAGTTCAGCTCATGGGGCCTCTCTTGTATAGTAAACTGGATTCAGCAATTCGCAGCCCTTCTTTAACGTACGGATTCATTGCTGTTACCAAAGAATTGAGATGAGCAGGTTTTGATTTCTAAGAAAAGTGTTGCTGTGTTAAATGTGATGATTTTTAAAAATTAGGAGCAGCTAAAAGGGAAGTTTCTCTCATCCTAAGAAGACATAATAAAGGATTATTTCAATTTGCCTTACAGATTTTAAAGTATATGTACTTTGGCAAACACCTTTGAAGCAACTGGACAATATTTTCACTTTCAACTGATGTTAGTAGCAAAATGTATTTTCCTCACTTAGAGGTGACGCACACACGTGGCAAGGGTGCAAATTCAGCCATTAAGCATTACTGGAAGAAACGTAATCAAAGGGGATTTTAATTTCTGAAAGTATACATATTATATAGTGCTTACTCTCGGGTTGTAATCTTAATCTGAAGAGTTCCTGCTTCAGAATGGCTGTGGGCATGAAGCCAGCAATTTTGCCGAATTTTTCTTCTGTGATAATTCACTGCAGGGCAGAAGCCATGATCAACTGTTTGCAGGCACCGGAGCTACTAATTGTCTTAATTAAAATATTTTAAGTAACATTTAAAGAGTTAATGTTAAAATATTTGAGAAAGAAAACTTGTTTATTCGGGTCAGTTCGTTCATACATTTCATTTGATAGTGTTATCACTACTATCTGTTCTGTTTGTTGAAGTGTGAAAATACTGGTGTTAATCCTTAGGAAAATGCAAGAAAAAAAGGAAAACTTAAATTTGCATATTTTTGTTTAAAGTCTTAAATTCATATTAGAAAAATGATTATAACTCTTTGTAATAGAAATTCCACTACAAAGCACCCCAGATTATGATCACTTTCAAATAAGGACTCAGAAGAGATTCGTTAGAAGTAAAGATTTAGGGGCAAAGGATTTCGAGAATATCAGCAGTTATATTGAGACTTCTGGTGAAGGAAGTAATGCAGACCTGTACAGCTAATAATGAGGTGCTGATGGAAAGATACAGGCAGACATTACAGAGAAACAGCCTGGCATCCAGCTTCATAGTTTAGCTCACAAAGGTTTTCCAGAGAGTCCATAAACACTTAAGATATTCAAGGACAGACTGTCCATATTGACTGCTGCCAGCTAATCAGTTATGCCATTAAAAAAAAAAAAATGTGCAAACAAGGTTCACTCTTCCCAGACTATAATTATTTTTCTCTCTCCTCTTTCCACTTTTAATAAATCCTGTTTTTGCCTTTGTGGGGTGAAATCAATCTATTTATTTATCCTGCTCATAAACAAGGAAACGGCATGCTACAATTAAGTGACTTTGAGTTTTTCTTTGACACTACTCTGCCTTGTTTCTTTTCTTAAAGAATCTTTTCACTGTTGAGGGATTAATTCTCTTGGATTATAACATGAGCCAATAGACAGAGAAGCAAATGCTGAGTGAAAGTTACTTTGCCATGCAGGAAAGAAAGAGTTTGCTATTTGGAACATAAAATTAGAAAATTACATAAGGCTACTACATGTGAACTTTTTGCTCTTGTTGTATGTACTGAATTTTTTTTTACTATTTTTATACAATTTTTAAAGGTTATACTGCATTTACAGTTATTACAAAATATTGGCTATATTCCCTGTGTTGTACAATACATCCTGTAGCCTATCTTACACCCAATAGTCTGTACTTCCCACTCCCTCATCTTTATATTTCCCCTCCCCCCACCCCCACTGGTAACCACTAGTCTGTTCTCTATATCTGTGAATCTGCTTCTTTCTTGTTATATTCAGTAGTTTGTTATATTTTTCAGATTCCACATATAAGTGATATCATACAGTATTTGTCTTTCTCTGTCTGACTTATTTTACTTAGCATAATGCCCTCCAAGTCCATCCATGTTGCTGCAAATGGCAAAATTTTGTTCTTTTTTATGGCTGAGTAGTATTCCATTGTGTGTGTGTGTGTGTGTGTGTGTGTGTGTGTGTGTGTGCGCGCGTAT
>NW_020174425.1:1705448-1705810 GCF_003031525.2 Neophocaena asiaeorientalis asiaeorientalis | reverse complement strand
TTATTACAAAATATTGGCTATATTCCCTGTGTTGTACAATACATCCTGTAGCCTATCTTACACCCAATAGTCTGTACTTCCCACTCCCTCATCTTTATATTTCCCCTCCCCCCACCCCCACTGGTAACCACTAGTCTGTTCTCTATATCTGTGAATCTGCTTCTTTCTTGTTATATTCAGTAGTTTGTTATATTTTTCAGATTCCACATATAAGTGATATCATACAGTATTTGTCTTTCTCTGTCTGACTTATTTTACTTAGCATAATGCCCTCCAAGTCCATCCATGTTGCTGCAAATGGCAAAATTTTGTTCTTTTTTATGGCTGAGTAGTATTCCATTGTGTGTGTGTGTGTGTGTGTG
>NW_020174425.1:1660463-1705400 GCF_003031525.2 Neophocaena asiaeorientalis asiaeorientalis | reverse complement strand
TATATATATATACCACATCTTCTTTATCCATTCATCTGTTGATGGACACTTAGGTTGCTTCCATATCTTGGCAATTGTAAATGCTGCTGCTATGAACATTGGAGTGTATGGTACATATCAAATTTTTTAAAAGATTTGTATCTCCACTACTTGAAACATCCCTGTCTCTGATTATTCCTGTCAATAGAATCATTTTGCACTAATAACAGCCTGCCCATTCTTTAAAACTCCATTCAACCTACCTCATGTAGATTGCACTAGGCATTTTAAATGAATTAATTTCATAAATAAGGACCAAGGAATCACTGAGAAGTTAACTCATCCATGGTCGGACATGTATTAATTGGCAGGTTGTCTCCTCTCATCTCCTATACCTTCCTTAACCACCTTACCATTCTATAGCTCTTGTTGCTTTTGCCATCCAGTTGTACTTATTTATCTTCTGTCTTTAACTGTCTTGGTTGTTTCATGCAGATCAGTCTCCTCATCCCAGCTAGACAGGATGGCTGCATAGTGGCTTCTTCTTTAGCATCTATTCTATATATACAGTAGCCCGGTGACAATCTCATAGATTTTAGTGAAACTTAATGATATGATCTAAATGAAGATTTTAAACATGTTTTACCAAAATGTATAATATGGCTATGATGGTATTACAAATTGAAGGTCTGTGGCAACCCCATGTCAAGCAAGTATATAGGCGCCATTTTTCCAACAAGTATTTGCTCACTTGGTGTCTCTGTCACGTTTTGGTAATTCTTGAAATATTTCATACTTTTTCTTTATTATTAAGTTTGTTATAAATATAAACTTTAATGGATGAGGAGTTGCTTCTCATGGATGAGCAAAGAGTGCTTTCTTGAGACAAATCTACTCCTGGTGAAGGTGCTGTGAAGATTGTTGAAATGACAACAAAAGACTTTAAACTTAGCTGATAAAGCAGCAGCAGAGTTTCAGAGGGTTGACTCCAATTCTGAAAGAAGTTCTACTGTGAGTAAAATACTATCAGATAGCATCACATGCTACAGAGAAATTGTTCATGAAAGGAAGAGTCAATCTGTGTGGCCGGCTTCACTGGTGTATCTCCCTAAGAGACTGCCCACAGCCATCCCAGCCTTCAGCAGCCACCACGTTGATCAGTCAGCAGCTGTCAGCATCGAGGCAAGAGTCTCCACTGGCAAAAAAATTACAACTCGTTGAAGGCTCAGATGATGGTTAGCATTTTTAAACAAGAAAGTATTTTTAAATTAAGGTATGTACATTGTTTTTTAGATATAATGCTATTGCACACTTAGAGACTACAGTATAGTGTAAACATAATTTTGTATGCACTGAGAAGCAAAAAAATTCGTATGACTCACTTTATTGAGATACTCACTTTATTTTGGTGGTCTGGAACTGAACCCACGATATCTCCAAGGTATGCCTGTATATATTCATCATAGCTTACATTTATTTTGCGTCTGCTATACACCAGACACTTACACACTTAAATGTGTTATCTCATTTAATCTCTCAACACCCCTAAGAGATAATAATATTATCACCTCCATTTAATGACTCTACCTCAGAAGGAATTGAATGAAGCACAGAGAAATTGAGTTGTTTATCCAAGGTCACACAGCAGTGATAGAGCCAAAATCTGAACCCAGGTAATCTGACTCAGGAACCTGTGCACTCATTCATTATATTATTCTTCAACCCTACACAACATATAAAATGAGAAGGCACTTTCTTAGAAATAAGATCATATGGCCATCCAAGTTTAATGTTAAATCATCCACATCCACAAAGTAGTGACTCTTGTTGTGGAAGTGCCCCAACAATACTACTAAGGGGAGACTAAGTTACTAAGGGGAGAAACAAGAATTCATGATCCTCACTTCATGCCTTAAATCAACAGTTCTCAACCCATTAGATATAACATTCCTCTTTTGTTATTGGTGTTCTACAGACCCCATCTTACTAGAGGAGGACAGAAGGCATGGGCTGGAGTTCCAGCTCTGCCTTTCATGAGCTGTGGAAATCTGGGCAAGTAAAAGAAAGTAATTCTTAAAATATCTATTTTAATTTGTAAATGCTTGGGTATGCCTATATTAAATTACATGATGAAGTAGTTAGATGGCTATACCTATAGAATCAATAGTTCCTTGTATTTTTTGGAAATTAACCTCTTTTAAGATACATGGTTTGCAAATATTTTCTCCCATTCCATAGGTTGCCTTTCCACGCTGTTGATTGTTGATAAAATAAAAGTCTTAAAAAGCTTCGTGTCAGAGTTTACTTGGCAGTTCTTTTCACTCTTACTGTTAGGCAATGATGTATCTTACAATCAATGTTTTAGAGTAAATGAAATAATTTGCTTTTAAAAATGGAATATATAAACAGCGGAAAAAATTTTTGTTTTCATATGTAGGATAGTGGTAGGTTCTAGGCTTAAATAATAAATTTTTCATCTACATGAATATTCAGCAATGGATAATTAGTTTATATGGGGCACCGTCTATCACATTGCAGGATGCTAGCGTCCTTAATGCCCCTGATGAATGCCAATAGCACCCACATTCATTGTATTGATAATAACTAAAATAACTCTGGCAAATTTCCCAAGCATCCTCTAGGGGGAGTTACACAAACACATTGAGAATCAGTTTTTTTAACGCTTGTGAATGTGGTATTCCCATTCCTGGTCACTAGAGGGAGGAAGTAGTCTATAAAATAATCTATTATATTTAAAATATTTTATAGGACAATTTTAAATATAATACCTGGCTTCATTATTTTAAAAAAAAAACAAATAATGAACCAAAAAATTAATAATAATCTGACTAGTTTGTCGTTGGTTTTAAAGTTTAAACCGTTCCAAAGAGAATATGCCAATTTTATAAACCATACATTCATTAAAAGAACTAAGGTATGAGTTTTCAACAAATGTTTCATGCTCTATATGTTTTTCAAATGGAATCATAATCTTTTTTATACTTAGGCTATCACTGTTACAAAATTAAAATTTTCTCAGACAAGCTTGTTCGGTTACGATGGCTTCCTGTGACAGCATTTAGCCACTCACCCCACCAGAAAAAAAAAAGCCTTGCTTTTACCAATCATAAAGGAAATCAGAGACAAGGTCCCTGACCTGAGTGACCTCATGCCTTTGTATGCTGGGTGTGATGGTTGATTTTGTGTGTCAATTTGACAGATTAAATATTTCTGGGGGTGTCTGTGAGGATGTTTTCTGGAATTAGCATTTGAATTGGTGGACTCAGGAAAGTGTCAGTAGATTGCCCTCCCCAGTTGGGGTGGGTGTCATCCAATCTGGGAAGGCCTGAATAGAACAAAAAGGTAGAGGAAGAATTTGCCCCTTTTACTTCCTGCCTGAGTACTTGAGCTGGGACATCAATCTTCTCCTGCCCTTGGACTGGTAATCATACCATCAGCTCCCCTGGTTCTCAGGCCTTGGAATTCAGATGGGTATTATACCATTACCAGCTCTCCTGGGTCTCCAGCTTGCAGATGGCAGATCGTGAGACTTCTCAGCCTCCATAACCCCACAAGCCAATTCCTCATAATAAGTCTTTTCCTGTTGTTTCTATTTCTCTGGCAAACCCTACTAATACGCTGAATAAAGACATATGTTGGAATCAGACAGATCTGGCTTTAAGTCTCAATTGTGCCACTTACTAGCTGTTCAGTTTGAACAGATCACTTGACTTCTCTAAGCCACAATTTCCTTATGTATAAGATGAATATAATAAAACTTAATTTACAGGACTGTTGTGAAGATGAAATATGTGTAAAGTATTTATCCCAATGGGCTTTCAATAAATAAAAGCTGACTTGGTAATTTTTATTATTTTTATGTTGTTTTACATATATTGAATACACTGCAGACAGTACAAAATCAACATCAAATTCTGTTATGAAACAATAAGTATATCGAAGTTCAAAGATGAAAGAAATCCACAAAGGGTGAAGCAGTAAGTGAAAGAAAGGAGAGTTGAATTGGACAAAGTAAATATAATTGGAATAATCTGAGAAAAACATGAAACATTAGGATGTAGTAATAATACTTGTCTGCAATGTTCGTTATTTCTAAATGATTCTAGACATATAGTATATTTCCAGTTCATAGAAAAAATTTATTGCTGGAACTAAATGCGTTACTTCATTCTTCCACATAATATTACTTTATACAATACTTTAAGGAAAAAAAATTTTGTAAAATATATACCTTTAATAGCTAATTGGAGAGGATTCAGCAAAACTGACCGAAGAGTAAACTTGAGAAATTCGGCCATTACCTAACAATAGTTGACTACAACAGTACCTAGACTACCAGGTACCCACCAGTTCTTAGGCCCATCCCAACACAACTCGTAATTGCACCGTGCTAAGAGAAGGCAGAGCTTGGTGAAAAGGATAAGTATTAAGTATCTAAGTAATCACTCTGTTGACTCAATTAAACCTCAATAAATATACATCCTCTACATTTCTTAGTGATATCAACAGTTCTTTACATCTCAGCTGCCAAATTCCAGAATGATATTAAAACATTTGACATTTGGCCCATTCTGTTCTTCTGAGGAAAAGTAAAACTAAGCATTTAACTCAGTAAATATCAAAAATTATATTTTAAAATACAGGAAATAGATATCTGATGGGGTTTGGATACCTTCTATTGTTTAACATGAAAATAAACAGATATATAAAGATAAATAAACATATCCTTTTTAAAACCACTTATGAATGAATTAGGAATAACTTTCAATTAAGGCCAAGGTACTTGTACTTAACTAGGATTTTATGTATGTTTTTATGCCAAAGTTGCAAGCTGCTGCAATGTGGTAGAATGTGCCCTAGCTTGAAATAAGAAACCCTAATTGAATGCAGCCTGTGCTGCTTACATCTAGATGAATACATTTCAATTTGCTGGGCCTCTATTTCCCTATTTATTAGTAAATGGGAATAGTGGTATGGAAACCTAAAACAAGAGCATACATGGAAATTCATGATATTTCTAACAATCTGTGGAGAAGGTTACGGAGACAGAGACGTATACTTGAAGGAGAACTGGATATCCCCAAGGCTCAAATTGTGACTCATGGGACAAGGAATTCAACTGTGATTAAAAGAAGGTCAGAGAGGCATCTTGTAGTCATCTGAATGTGCAGAAATGGAATGGGAAGCTCAGGGGGATTCTTGAGGGTGCCCCCAGGGAGACTGTTATTGAGTATATCAGTATTACCTACAGAACAATATGCTCTAAGCAGACTGGACTCCTTCAGTGACCAGAGGATAACAGAACCTCTTAGTCTGTAAGTTAAGGGAATCTCCAAAGAGATCAATTTTGGCCTGAAATTAAGGGAGAAAAAGTTTAAAAAAAAAAAAAGTAATTCCAAAATTGGAATTATACTACAGCATGAGAACAACTTGCAAATACAGTCTTGCAAGTAGAGTCAGCAACTTTTAAGCACAGAAGGAGAGAAGCCAAAACACTGGAGATGGGCAAATGGAGTTCCAGTTTTTGAATTCTCAACAATTTTAAAATGTGCTATTTACTGAGGTTGTAACATATCAAGTGCATGAAATTTAAGTGTACAGTTGGACAAGTTTTGACAAGTGGATACATCTGTGTTATCATCACCCAAATTAAGATGGGGAGTATTACTATCACCTCTGAAAGTTTGCTCATGCTTCTTTCTAGTTACTCTCCCCAATCTACTTTTTGGATTTCTGTCACCATAGGTAAGTTTCCTGGGCTAGTGACCTTCACATATATGGAATTATACAGTATGTACTCTTTTATCTGGCATCTTTCACTTAACATAATGATTTAGAGATTCAACTATGTTGCTGCATAATCAAGTTTGTTCCTTCTTGTTACTGAGTATACACTACATGTAGTGTTCCATTGTATGAATACATCATAATTTATTCATTCACTTGTTGGTGGACATTTGGTTTGCTCTAATTTTGAGCTATTGTGAATAAAACTGCTGTGAACATTCTTGTGCTGTGTGTAAATCATACCTTAAGAAAGAAAACAAAGACAAATACCAAAAACAAACAAAATCTATTATTAGGTAACATCTTTGGTCACTTAAAATAGAAAAGAGAATGGCTCAGGCAAAAACAACAGTGAGGTGGTAGGGGTTAAATATTTGAAACTCAGTGTTAACCACTATTAGTGTGATCACGGAAATGCAAATTGACTCAAATGGGATATGTATACTGACTAGAAATCAAGCGGAGAACACACTATTTTCCTATACTAAGCTTTCCTGAACTCTGGAATCAGAGTCTGAAGCTTAAAAAAAAATGAAGACTTGGAAATGAAGACATTGACAGGCTTCTGTGTACAAATCATGCTTTTAGTAGCTGTGGCTGATTCTGCAATGCCAATCTCTGATCCATCAGTGGGTCTCAACCTCAAGAAATGTGTGCTGAAGCCCTCATTAAGACCCATATTTCTAGAACTTTGTAAAGGAGTACATGAATCCCAAAATAAGTTTCTAGATATATGGTCAGTTTTGGGCAATGTTGTGTCTTATCTAGAGCTGTATGAAATAACCCACCTTCACCAATAACTCTTCACAATAATATATGCTTCCTACTTACTTCTTATAGTCTCTAATTATAGAACAATCTTTTAAATATGAGTATTTATTTTTATTACTTTGATGGAAATTGTGCAGGTCTATAAACTAGGCTTTTAATTGTGCACTTCTGTAGTTATTTGATTTCTAATTTTGATGACTGATTAAAAATAAGCTCTATAACATCATTTTTAATATTTCTCCAACTTTATTTTGAAAAATTTCAAACCCACAGAAGTTGAAGTAGTAATATTAAAATATTATTAATACTGCCTTCAAAAAAAAAAGCAGAGTGATCAATAGAGGTTAAAAAAAAAGATCACTAAGAAGTCATTTTCTTTTTTGACAAGGAAATTTGAAAGACAAAGCACATCTGCTATAATGGACTGCATCTGGGAGGAAATGGCACACTTTTCTAACCCCTCTGCCTGGAAGGGGCATCTTTCCCTAATTCCTTAAGAGGTGCCAAGTATGCTTGCTGATGCCCTAGAACAAAGTTAAACCACACACACACACCACACACACACACACAGGATAACAGGTGGATCTACAGTTGATGGAAAGATCGTGTCTTGAAGATGCTATGTCACTCTGAAAGGAAGATCCCGGGAGGGAGAAGTTCAACAATGAGGTGGCTACAGACTAGATTTGCAAACGACATGAAATTAAGGAGAATTACTCATTAGAAAGAATCCTCCAAATGTGAATAAGTTAGGAGAATTAGCCTAACAGAATAAAATTTTTTATTGATACGTGTAAAGTGTTGGACACAAAGTTCAATAAAATGCAGTAAGATGGTGAAGCCAAACTCAGCAGCATGTGAATACTTTAAAACTTAAGGGTTTAGTAAAAGGGTAATATTGCTGCCCCAAAAGCTAATGCTCTCCCAGGATCCATTTAAAGAAATATACTATTCATAATAAAGGCAGAAAAAAAAATCTCATTCTGTTTTATTTGGATGTTATTTTGTTCAGTTCTGGGCACCGAGTTTAGTAAGAGCACTGGCATAATAAATCTTGTTTAATTAGTATACAAAACAGGAGGAACATTGAAGGAACTGATATATAGCCAGGTTGGTGAGGGGACGTTGACAAGGATGTAATGAAGATCTTCAAGTACTTAGAACTCTTTGGTGGAATCAGGCTAATTCCAGTCTGAAAGACTACAGGGGTCAAAACAATGGAGCAAATGTGCTGTGAGGGAACTATATGCCGGGCCCTTTGCAATAGCTAGATGTTGTAAGGCAGTGGATTTCTGAGTAAATTTAACAAAACTGAAAACGAGTGAGCATTCCCTCACTTCAGGAGTCCAAGGAAAGGTTATCCATGATTCTAAAACCTGTCTGCACCTTGAGATCTAATTTAATTGGTTTCAGGGAGAGCCTAAGCATCGGGATTTTTCCAAAGCTCCCCAGCTATTTATAATGGGCAATCAGGTTTGATAAATATTAAGCTAGATGACTGCTTGTCTGGATATGAACTAAATAAGAAATTAAAATGAGAGGCAGGTAAATGAAAATTCGTATTTTTTAGTTATATTATATGCCAGGCATTGTGCTTGGCATTTTCACACTCTAACCTTTATTAACTATGTTAATACTTGGAATCTTTTAGCACAGTGCTTGGAACATAGTAAGCTCCCAATTGGTTGCTGTTGCTATCCTCTCTATAACCATATAATCCATTCTCCAAATATATCCTGGGAGAATATTAGCTTATAATAAAGATATTTTCATCCCTGCATTACGGACAAGGAAACCGAGGCTCAGGGAAGGTATTTACTTTGGCTAATGCACCAGGTGGTAGACTGTAAAACTGAGTTAATCCCAATTTAAAACCAGCCTGTCTTCCCTGTCTCTTCAAGTTGCTAATAAGACATTTGGTTATTGATAAAAATTAGCAATTTACCTAACTGACCTTTTACATTTTTAATAGAACCATTTCTTCCTGGCCTGTTCTCAGGGAAATTATATTAAATGCAAATCCTGAAAAAGTGAAGCCGAGAAGTAGACATTGTTTTCCTAACGTAGCCCCATGGAAATTCTTCTGTAGGTTTCGAGAACCTCTGAAGTCAGAGGAAACAGATCAAGGTGACCCTACAGAGCTCAAACAATTCACTTCGAGCAAACATGGAGATGGAGATGGTACTGTTCACAAGTGAAACACCTCCCATTCTGATGAATGGATAAAGATTGTTATCTGTCACTTCTATACAATCTAGGACTTCAATTATATACTAACATTGAGGGAGAGGAAGATGGCCCTGAGGGTGTATGGTCCTGATCATCTCTGACACCTCCTCCTGGCCACATTAAGCCCCCGAATTTTCTTATGCACATAACTAGTTTGAGGATGTGAATTTGCTGAAGAGGAAACATCCAAAGAATGGCACCCCCTTAATGAGATAGATAGTTCCTCAAGGGCAAGGACAACCTTTACTTTACTATCCCATATAATCCTTAATATAGTATCCAATACAAAATAGTAATTGCTTCAAATTGTAATTTTCACTACACTATAGACAACACTAATTTTCAAAAATAAAATGCACTTTTCAGGAAGGTACAGAGAATATAAAAATAAATATTAAAAAATAAAATAAAATATACTTCTTCAAGTGGTGAGCATTGAATTGACTTGGTCCAAAGCTAGCTTGGGATATTTTCTTTCTGTTGCTGGCCAATTGTTAAAATTTGGAGCCCACATAACATACACAAAATGGTGTGTTTACTGACTGAAATTATTTTCTGAGCTTCATGTACATCTGTAAACCAAGAAATACAGACCATTTTATTCTAGAAAAATACGAAGCTGTAGGTCATAAACGTTGTTAGAGACTATTTATTTATTTTTTACTTATTTATTTTTGGCTGAGTTGCATCTTCCTTGCTGCGCCCGGGCTTTCTCTAGTTGCGGCGAGCGGGGGCTATTCTTCGTTGTGGTGCGCTGGCTTCTCATTGCGGTGGCTTCTCTTGTTGCGGAGCACGGGCTCTAAGCGTGCGGGCTTCAGTAGTTGTGGCTCACGGGCTCTAGAGCACAGGCTCAGTAGTTGCAGCACACGGGCTTAGTTGCTCCGTGGCATGTGGGATCTTCCCGGACCAGGGTTCAAACCCGTGTCCTCTGCATTGACAGGCGGATTCTTAACCACTGTGCCACCAGGAAAGCCCGAGACTACCTTAAATAACCAATGTAACTATCAGTGCAAATTTGGCACCCATATCTACCCTACTTATACCCCAAATTAATTTACGCAATACATTTTATGAAGTACTGAGTATATCTTAGGTACTCAAAAACAAATTGATTAAAGACATATCATTTTACCTTTTACCCATTGGCTTCTAGCTATACTTTACGCATCTTGAATTTTAGCTAGATAAACCTTGCCCTAAAGTCACAAAAAATTTCATGGCGAGAAAAGATTAACATGTTAAACTTTTACAGATATTTTATATGCTTTGACATATTCATCAAGAAATCTAGAACCACACTGTCCTATATAAAATTTACCAGCAGCCACTTTTTAAAAATAGGTAAGTAGGGGAAATTAATTTTATTAATATATTTATTTAACCCAATATATCAAAAATATTTCAATATGCAATCGATATAAAAATTCAGACATTTTACATTGTTTTTCCACACTAAGTCTTTGAAATCAAGTATGTATTTTATACTTTAGCAGATCTCAATCTGGACTAACCACATTTCAAGTGCTCAATAGCCATTGGTGACAAGTGGCTACTGTATTAGACAGAACATGTCTATAGAGTCTAACCCCCTTTCTATCTCCAGTGTGATCGTCACCTTAAAATGTACAAAAACAAAAGCACATAAAAGTTGATCCAAAATTAATGCCCTGTTAAAATAGCAAGTGAAAAGTTAGTTATAGTGTTTAAACCTTTTCTAATTATTAAACAAGAAATTTATTTAAGAAAGGCTTTGCAAATTTGTTGACAATCACTTTTACAAATGCCTTGAAAACTGTTTTCTTCTTTCCATTACCTCATCAAAAGTCTTTTCTGGGTACTAAGTTATTTTGTTCTTTTTTTCCATTTGAGTTATTCATTTTGTCATTCAATAAATATTTATCTGGTGACAAGTACGGGCAAAACATTATGCTTGATGCAGCAAGGAGGATAAAAGACACCCTACCTCTGCTTTCACAAAGCTTTCAAATTAGAAAGAAAGGGAAAGAGTGAAAAACATGTGAAAGTATATCTCTTTATTTTACTGTATCACTGTGTCAATTATTTGGACATCAGTCTTTCCCCAATTCTTTAACAACAAAGGGAATGGTCTTGTTATCTTCCCAGGGCCTGACAAAATGCCTTAATATTTGTGGAATTCACTATAATGAATTATTACATGTTATTTTCTAGAACAGAGGTCCCTACAAAGTACACTAAGTACAAAAAGAAATATTTCATCTTCCCTAAGAAAAATAGAAAAACTATAAGGCAAAAGAGTTATCTATGACAGGCCTTAAAGGATTTGACACAGAAGGTGGTGAGGTTTGAAGAAAACAAGTTTCTACAGTTGAGAAAGTATAAGGATAGAAGAGTGTATCACTCATGATAAGAACTCTATGAATGTTTGCTTACTAAATGCACAAGTGAATAAAGAAAGCCTGAATGACCTGAGAATATCATTTATAGAGACAGAAATGGAGGCTTTAAGGAAGTGAAGGGGGGATAGTGTTACACAAGCAGTATGGAAAAGAATGCAATCATGAGGAAGAAGTTGAAATTGTTACCATTTTAAAGTAAAACAACAGAAACAACAAACCTCCCTACTGAAAGTACAGTAGTGTTCCTCATTTTCTTAATTTTGGGATAATGCCTATTGTATCCATTTAAGAACTTTAATAATTCTATAACCTGCCATCACCTAGAACAATTTCTTCATGTGTGTTTATGTGCAGGGTGAGAAATAAGAAATCTAGCAGAGTAACATGCTTTTATTTTACCATCATGCATATAAGGAAAGACAAATATATCAATGGTATACTTTCAATGAGACAGAGCAACCTCACGAGTATTTATGCTACTTAGGAAAAGAGACACATCAATTACTAAGTTGTTAACTGGGAAATTATCAAGACAATCAAGCCACACATTTTTAGTAAGTTATTTTTCCACGAAGACAACAATTTCCAAAGTCTTAATCATATGACAAGAACTAGTTATTCAAATTATATTTCTAAGGATACGGTTTTAACAGAAACAAGTTGAAATCCGCTATAGATATTCATTTAAGTCTCTATATCATACAAGAAAATAAGACTGTTCCAAATGTTCCCAACTGAAAGCAAAATAAAGCCTGTACAGCTCAATTTTCCCAGTAAGCAGAAATAACATAAGAAGATTTACTAAATACTAGTGAAATAAAAGACACAGTATTAATCCTCCTCATAAAGTCAGTCAAATGAAAACGAGAGAAAGCACTCAAAGCTGAGTTGCATTTCTTTAAAGATCTCTTCTCTAGACAACATATTTAACATTCCAACCCCCTTCAATTCTCCCATGTTTATCCTGAGAAAGATAACTTCTCTCATCACCACTGACAGAGCAAGAACCTTCCTTGAACGCTCTCAGTCTTAATTTTAGGCCCAATTTTTACCTGGCTCATTTTTGCCTGTGGTCTTCTGTTTAGTTTCCCATGCTTCGGGCACCCATCGCAGTATCTTTAGTTCTTCCATCCATTAGGGCCTAGATATCGCTTTTCATTTAATCTAATAAATCTGTCTCCCTTTAAACCCTCTAGATGTTGCTAAAGTGGGTGGAGGATAGGGAAGAAAGCAGAGGGAAGTAAGAGCTCTGGTAGTCTATTACACAAGACAACCTGTCTCTGGAAATAATGGAGAGCCAAATTAAAACTAAAAGACCTGATTCTGCAGATGTTTATGAGCTATCACTTCTTTTAAGAGCCAGGAGAGAGACAATGGAGAAAGTGTACTGCCACCCTGGCACTTAATCACGCTCCCGATGAGAAAAGGAGGCACAAAGAGGTACCTAGATTTTGGCTGAATTCACTAGTTGAGGCTGAGAAATCCTGGTACTTTGAATGGACACCAGCCTTAGACCACCCTGCCACAAGGACAAGTCTAACTTGTCACCTCAACCACTTGCCTGACAGTTAATAGGGTTCTGGATGATGGGAGTGGAGGGAACGGGGGTGGGGGTGAGGAGTAGAGGAGAGGTCTTTTGGGGAGAAGAATGGAAGGTCTTTTGTGTGCCGGCAGGAAACCTGGAGACTGTTTACCAGAAACCAGAGTGGGGCTGACAATAGTCTAGAAGATGTTCATCCAGTAGGTAGCAGCCAAGGGCACAGCCAGTAGCAGACAGCGACAGGTGGTGACCAGAGGCACAAGAAGAGCAATGGAGTCACATAAATCATACAGGCCAAGTGGTCCACTGCTGTTCTCCCTTGATATCATTAAAGCCGCAACTGTCCACAGGCCATATGCCTGTACTGCAGAGAGAAGTGGGTAGAATGGGCTCCTAGACAAATCTAGAATTCCAGGTATAAGAGGCAGACCGGAGGCCCTGGGAACACACGGGGTCCAAGTAGTGCAGATAAAGGCAGTGCAGTTTACATCATCACAAACTTGGCTTAGGAGTGGTGTGAATCATGGCCATGCAGCATGTGATATTAATGCACATGTGGAAGTGGTGGAGCGTGGTCATGGTAGTCTCAATCTTGAGGCTGAGAGAACTGAATGTCCAAGGGAAAAAGGCTGCAGAAATGTCAGAAAAAGAAAGGGGGAAAAACATTTCTGTTGCCCAAGCACAGGTCCAGCAAGGGGCGGAAAGGGACTTTATGCAGGAACATTACCAAGGGCAAAGTTTAACCAGACTGGAACCCAAAGGGCCTGGGGATCTCCACTGGCTCCCTTATTGGGCGACGTCTGGCTCTATGGACTCCTTCACGCAGCAGGTAGTATTGCAGTGGATTTGGCCACAGGTCCTCTTTGATAATCTCAGCAATCCTGTCAGACTCTGGAAGGCTGTGGTCTGAAAACCAGGTGAAGAAATTGCAAACGACCTCTTGGTTCCTGCGAATGAAGGACTGGGGTTCACGGCCCCGGCGCCATATGATTGGAGTGGAAAGAGACACCACTCGGCCAGAGGCTCTGACCTCATATTCCTTGACAATCAGCTTGTTTCGGAAATAGGGGTTTCTTCGAAAGAAGAACTTGAACTTGCAGCCTGTTCGAGGGTGCCTGAGCTCCTTCACCTCCAAATTGGTTATGTATCTTAACATCTCTGCATCTCGGCCCCTAATCATGGGGGACAACTGGGGGTGGTTCCGAAAGGCAGTGACCCAGAAGCCCGGGATATTCTGAATGATGTAGTTCCTCCGCTCCAGGTAGTGTCGACGCATCCGTCCGAACTTATGTTCTAGTTGCTGAAAGGCCCGGTCAGCCTGAGCATTCACAGTGTCCAGCTCCAGCTGGATGGCCTCCAGAGGGTTCATGCGGAGATCCATCCGCAGGGGCCGGTGCCCTGCCTCCTCCACCACTCTATTCTCCACCATTTCTATTTCTTCACCTACTGGCTTCTCCTCCATCTCCATCTCCTGCTCCACTCCCTCCCCCTCCTTCACTCCTTCCTTCTCCGCCACCTCCTCATCCACTGCGACTGAGAAGAGGGGGCCCTCTTCAGTCTTCACTTCCTCAGCCTTCGCCTCCGCCATCAGCTCAGATCCGAACCTCTCCGCGCCACAGGTTTCTAGGGCCTTCTCCCCACCCGGGCCCCGCGGCTCTCCCCGCCGGCAGCCATTTACCCGGCTGCCGTCCGTCGCCAGGGATACAAACGCCGTTTCCAGTCTCTCACTGGGAGGCGGGGCCTGCTCTTGCCCCGCTTCGGGCGCTACGTAACCGCCATCCCCACCGCCTCCGATCTGGGGCTTACCGTCACAGACCGGATCTGCGGGAGCAGCGCGGGGGACGCCCCGCTCCTCTGGAAGCTGGGACGGTGCGGGCGCCACGGCTTCGAAGCTCCCCTCACCCGTCTCCGCCATCACCTGTGACGCCTCGGTTTCCTCACGGAGCTTCAGGCACCTGGGAGAATCCAGGTCTCCGGGGGCACGGTCGGGGACGGTGAGACTGGGGGTTTCATGGAGAGGCATCCTCTCGACCCCATCCGGGCCGCTCATGTCAGCAGCAGCCAGACAAACGTCAGGCTACCGTCTGCTTTTCCCCGCAGAAGCCGCGCTCGGAGAAAACCCGCCGCTCTCTCCACCCACTCGCTAGTCTCGCGAGCCTCTCCGTGAGGGTGACGTCACGGCTGTAGATCTCACCCTGACGCGAGAATTGGCAAGTCCTGGCGTGGCTTACCTGGTACCGTGCGATCCGAGCGTGTTTTCTTAGTTTTATTCCTATGAATTTAATCGGGTGGACTGGTAGTTTGACTTACGTAAATAAATGTGGCTCGCACTCAGAGGCTGAAGCAGTGAGGACCTTCCCTGCGATGCATCTGGAGAGTACCTACAGCTTGTAGGGATCCCAGTACTACACTGCCTGCTGTCGTCTGAAAACATGTTTTTCTGGTGTTTGGTATTTTCTAGGCAGGAAGGTAAATCTACTCCCTGTTATTCCATAATGGCCAGGAGCAAAAATCTTCTTTTTATTTTTAAACTAAGTTGAATAGCAAATTGTTTCCCTTTTCTCAAGTAGAAGTGAAATGAAAATATTCTGACCTCTGACATCGCTGGGAGAAAAAGCTACTGAGCGACTTTTCACCACGAAACTGATGCATATTGTTCCTTGCTAGTCTTACCTTTATAATCTGCATCAAAAAAGAGCTTGTCCTAAGTAAAGTCTGCAGGAATTAAGTCAGGATCGATTTGCTAAATCTTGCTCCATGGCCCCTCACTGCAGGAAATAGAAAAGCTATTTCCAGCCCCGTAAACTATTAATCTATTAACGAGTTTAGTTCTGCAAGGAGGTAGGAAAGGTTGGCTTTGGTGAAGTATCTATTCATGGTAATTAGCTCATAGAGCTAACTTTAAGAGGGATGTCAGTGTCTCTGGTTTAGTTTGTTGACTTGTAAGGAAAACTGGTGTGAGAGAGTTAGGAGGCCTCAGAGGAATACCGGTGGAGGGGCCACCCACTGCCATTTTTATGAAGAAAAGCCAGTTAAAACGGTAACCAAGATGGTTGTAAGTAGAAAAACTGCATAATGCCAGCTTTCAGTTAGTTGCCTCAAGGTGTAAAAGAGGCAAACTTTTTTTTTCTATTTGCTTTGCCTTGTATAGTAGACTGAATAATGCCCCCCCCAAGATGTCTATGTCCTAACCTTCAGAACCTGTATGTTATCTTAGGTGGCAAGAGGGACTTTGCAGATTTGATTCGGTTAAGGAGCCGGAGATTGAAAGATTGTCCTGGATTATTCGGGTGGATGGATCCTGTGTAATTATGATGATAAAAAGGAGGCAGGAGTGTCAAGTGTGAGATGTGATGACCAGAGCAGAGGTGAAAAAGAGAAAGAAGAAAAAAACAGATTTGAAGATGGAGGAAGGAACGAAGATCCAAGGTATAAAGGTAACCTCTAGAAGCTGGAAAGGAAGGAAATAGATTTTCCCATAGAGCCTCCAAAGGAATGCAACTGCGCCAGCACCTTGATTTCATCTAACCTCCAAAACTGTAAGATAATTAATTTGTGTAGTTTTAAGCTGTTAAGTTTGTCGTAATGTGTTAACAACAGTATGAAATGAACACTCCTTGGGTTGAGGTTTGGTTGTGTCTATGTGTGGCTCAAGTTTTTCCTGGCAGCATCCCCTTCAACCTCACTATTGCTTCCCCTGAGGTCCTTCCCAACAGCTACAATGTATCATATCTTGAGTCTCTTTTTGGCTATCAAGTCAAGAAATATACTTAGGCAATATGTACACAGAAGGGCAAAGTTAAACCCAAAACCTACCATAAAATATGTTTGAAAAGACTGTGAACTCCAGGACAAGGTCATGGTTTTGTTTAGTACTGTTTACCTAGTGCCTGGTACACTGCCTTCCACAGTGTTGCATAGATTATTAGAATGTTAAACAAAGGAACAGATGCACAGAATACGGTTTCTTCTGCCTGCAGCTTGGTGCTTGCAGAAGTAAGGGGCACATGGGTTGTCACCCTGCTCTCCTCCCTGTCAGCCACCAGCAAACCGGAGGACTGCTCTACTGTCTTCAGTAATGAAATCCTAGTCAGAATGAATTTGGACATATGCATCAAAGCCTCAGAAAGCATAGAAAAACCACAGGGAAAACAGTTTTGTTTTACAAATAATGTATATTTGTGTGGTCACACTGTATGACAAACAAACACTGAAAGGACTGACATATTTGGGTGAGTTTACATAGCAAAGCCTGAAACCACCAGCACTGTATTTCCAATTCTTCTCTCATTTCTGAACAAGCCAAGGTAATGATTCCAAGCCTTACTTCATTTCTGTCTGCAAGAAATGGATATGAGCCTGTAATGCATGGCTGAAATTACTTTTGTATAGATAAGAATGAATAATGGAATTTTCCACAAGGCCCACTTCTTCCTCATTACTATGAAATCATCCTCTGTCTTGGAACTAGAATAATTTAATTTGGCCTAAAGTGGAAGCTTTTATTACTAACATGCCTTCTGTTTTTGAGCGGAAGACAGTATCAGGCTTTGACCAGTACTAGAAGATGTGGCTTTATTTGTCCAAGTCACCATTATGATGTCCGAAAGTATAATTAATTAGTACTCTAACTGATAATGTTAGAAAAGACTCCAGTGATAGGTGGTGCATGTAAATGTAATCAGGACTGTGGTGAGTGTAATTTCCCCCAAAAGTATTGAGACACTTTGGGGGAACCCTTCCTTCTCTTATTGTCAGTACATTTGAAAAAGGCCATGATATGGGCTATTTGGTTGAATGAATCAGGAATGAGGACAAACTTAAATTTCTTCTAATTTTAATTATCTGAAAATCACAGTAGAGAAGTGATTGTGATTATAACTCTTTATTATAGAAGATGGAGGGCCAAGGTTATGATCACTTTGGAGTAAGTGCTTACTTTTGAATAAGAGAAGGGGCAGCTAGAAGCAAGGATTTAGAAGGAAAAGCAGATATGTGTGTTCTATGCCATTTCTTTTTTTAAAGAAAGTGTCTGCTTGTCAGAAGGAGCTGTCTAGGATTTCAACCTGCACCAAGTCTCACATGCTAAAGGAGTTACTTTGCCATGCAGGGAAAAAAATGTGGTTGCTATTTGCCACAGAAGATTGTACTTATTATAGTAGGGCTATTCCTTGTGAGTTCTTCCTTTTTTAAACCTAAAACCTTAAAAGGGATATGTGTCTCTTTTATATGAGGCAGGTTATCCTGCTCTCTGAAACACACTCTATTTGGGCAGATACTACCCATTCTGTAAGACCTCACCACAAACCTTTCTTGCTTTAGATCGTGCTAGGCATTTTACATGCATTAGATTGTCAAACGTTATAGAAGAGGAAACAATAATGCTGAGAGGTTAACTGCCTTAACCAAGGTCATACGCTACATTTTGTCTCCCTGTCCCTAACTCTACCCCTAAAGTAGAGTTCCTTTACCACTCTACCACTCCTCCTCTGAACTCCTGCAACTCTTATGAGCTGTGCCATGCAATTTAGATGTAATTATACTCTTCCTCTTAGTGACCCTGGTTGTTTCATACATGTCAGTCTCATCATCCCAGCATCCCAGCATCATTCCATGAGATAGGAGCCCAGTTGCTTCTTCCTTTGTATTTATTCAACATAGCATGGAGCTGAGATTTTGATAGATTCTTAAGGATATTTGTTGATTTGAATAAATTAAAACCTTAATGATCTTACAAAAACTAACAGTGTGTCTGTACTGCTTTACATTTTACTTGATGAGGGAATATGTTTTGGTTATGTTTCATATATTACCTTCTTGCACTTTGGAATCTAAGATGTATTTGTACACTACAGAGCAGTTGTGGGGCAGTTGGCAATAAACCCCACTACCCCAAGGAATCTAATATATTCTAATATGGTTCTGTGAGGAAACGTTCACACAACTATGAAATTGTTCTCCATATTTCAAGGAATCATTGATTCTTCAGGAAAGATTTCTCGGATGGTAATGATTTTAGCAGAAGTTCAGACATCTTTGTTTTGCAGAATGATATATTTTATGCTTGTAATTAATGAAGCTTTCACATATTTACTGCTTCTGATGTACCAGTCACTGTTGTAAACACCAGCCCATTGTATCATTTAGTTCTCATAAGAACCCTGTGAGGTAATGCTGTTATGACCTTCATTTTACCCACTAGGGAAATGAGGCAGAGACTGAGTCACTCAAAATTACCTACAAAATGATAGACCCATGATTTAAATCCGGGTAGTTTGACTCAAGAGATCATGCTCTCTGAACAAAATGCGAAGTCACTTCTTAAAATAAGAGCATAAAACTGTCCTCTCTTAGTGTTAAATTAATATGCAATTTTATGCCTCCTCCCCCATTTCCTTATCCACAAGCATATTAATATTTGTTAGGTAAGTGCCCAAGAATTTGATTTCTGTTTAGAGGAAAACCAGTTATTCGTGATACCTAAATTCAGTATTTTCTAAACCCTATCAGACCCAATGTCACCCTTTTATAACAGATATTTTCTAATAGTCATTACTTTCTTGAAATTCATGGATAATGTAATCCACCTACACATATAAATAGAAAAACATCAATATAATGACGACCTGATATAAAAGAGAAATAAAAGTAATTTATAATAGTATCTGTTTCAATGTGTAAAGGCATTAACATGCCTAAGCTGTAAGAAATGACAAAGTAGTTAGAAAGTTACACCTGTTGCTCTAATCACCATGGATGAAGACTGATACAGGTAGGTTTTCCTGGTGGCTCAGATATCATCAGTAGCATTATTTTTGGTGATGAGATTTTCTGAAATGGTGGCTAAATCTTGGTTAAGTTCTGGAAAAGTTCCCCTCGCTTGCCCAGCTCTGTAGTTCTTCCATTGTAAGAAATACGTTTTCACATCTCTGAAAGCAGGGTGTGTTTTATAAGCACTGTCAGTCAGATGTCAGTAATGATCATTGTTACTGTCATTGCCTGAACATATGCAAACCGGGTTACTGTTACCGATTTCATTTCCAGACAGACTCTTTGAAGACCATGTGAAGAATGGTTATAACCGCTAGTTGTTACTATGTCCTAATGCCCCATCTCCTTCTCAAGCCCCTCAGCTCTAACCCATAGCAGGATACAAGTCAAGTGTGGTTTCTTCCATGAAGCTTTCACTGACTACTTTAATCCACATGGATGTCTTTCTCCTCTGAAAACTTTCCATCAATATCTTTGGAAGGCTCAAAAAGTGCCAAAATCAAAACATACGAAATTGGTGTCAGTGGCTTTGAAGAAAACCTGGACACGAGTTGAGCACTGTTTTAAGAAATACAGCATCATCAAAATACTCGATAGCAAGAGAATAATTTTGTTTTGAAAAACATGGATGTTGACAACTCTGAGTCAAAAATTTTCTGAATATAAAGAAGTTTTAGAAATACCTTAATTTATTTTGCTTTTTTTTTCTTTTATATGTGTCCAGGTGTGTTTGACTTGTGTCTAAATATGTCTAAAGGAGCCCTTTAAATAGAGATAAAATTACGTATAAGTATGCATTGTGTCATAGCTTAATTGGCAATGTTTTTCTTCCCTTTTCTCTGTCTTCCTCTCATTCTTGGTGATATTTAAGTAATATTAGGTTTTACAACTGACAGTGTTTTGTCAGATGAAATGCCATAGTTTCCTTCCTGGAAAATTCATTGCATAGTAAAACAGTGCAAACATATTTTGTTTTTATATGTAAAATTATGTTAAATTCCAGGCTCAGATAGATAAATATAAATGGGTTTCCCTCCCAGAAATAGACTAGTGTCTTGTTGATGAGGACTTCCTGCATGATATCTAGCATCCCTGGCCCACCTAATGAAAGCCAATAACAACCTCCATTCTTTGTAATATCTAAAACTCACCTCCACAAATTTCCAAGAGACCCCTTAGGAAGGTATCGCTTCTACAGAGATTTTCTCCTTTGAATACTTGGGGGTACGGTATTCCCATCGCTTTTCACTAGAGGGAGCAACTCGTCTCTAAGAAAGTGGTATATGTAGTCTATGATGGAAGAACTTTGGAATGGTCTCTCACTATAAATGAAATACTCTTGTAATTGAAATTGAATCATAATCTTTTATTCCCTCTAAGCTGTAATCGTTACAAGTTAGTTTTCTCACACAGGCTTAGGTTTGTTATAATGGCTTCCCATAATCAAATCAGGCCAAAGTATCTCATATGACCCTGCCTACTCTGACAAGGCCCCTACCCTGTATTACAGAAGTCATGGACCCAGTTTCAAGTTCCAGCTCTGCCACTAACTGGCTGTTTGACCTGGACAAGTAACTTCATCTTTCTGAGTCACAGTCTCCTCATAGATAAAATAGAGATTATAATACATGCTTTAGAGGCCTATTAAAAAGATGAAATAAGATACTGTAAAATATTTAACATTATAAGCTTTCAATGAATAGAAGCTGGTACTATTATTTGTATTGTTTTTATGCTAAAACTTACATACATTAAACTATTGTCCATGGTATAATAACTGGGTACTAAATTCCATTATAAAACAGATAAGTGTTTAGGAGTTCAGAGGAGAAAGACATCCATGTGGATTAAAGTAGTCAGTGAAAGCTTCATGGAAGAAACCACACTTGACTTGTATCCTGCTATGGGTTAGAGCTGAGGGGCTTGAGAAGGAGATGGGGCATTAGGACATAGTAAGCATACTTGTCCACTACTCCAGTTATTTCAACATACATTCTAGACCTGCACTGTCCAATATAATGGTCAGTAGCCACATGTAGCTATTTAAATTTAAATTAATTAAAATAAAAAATTCATTTAATCAGTCACACCACATTTCAAGTTCTCAGTAGCAACATCTGGCTAGTGGCTACTGTATTGGACAGTGTGTAACATTTCATTGTGGCAGAAAGTTATATTGGACAATGCTGTACTAGACATACAGCACCGTCCGGTGGTAGAAAAAAGGCTTGCTAGAATTAAAATGCCATACCACAGAAAGAGGCTTATGCTTCATAAAGTTCTTAGAAAAAAAATTATTTATTAAAATTCATGCTTTCAGTTAACTTTTTTAGCAAAAATTGTGTGTGTTTATACTGGGAGTAAGTATTCTCACTGGAAGTACTTATCTACTGGCTCACTTAATATCAAAAAGATCATCCAAATATTATGCAACCCATATCCTTCACTATAAACCTTACAGATTTAAAATAATTTACCAAAGTGAGCCATTACCCTTCAGAGAAAGGACTGAAGCTAAATGAATCAAATTCAGAAAGAGTTAGTTGAAAAATTTGTGTAATTACATTAGTCATTTAAATAACCCATAAAATGTGGTCTTGGTGAATGAACTCCTACTGTATTTTTAGTAAGACGAAAAAAATTTTAATAAAATGAAAAAAATAATTAATGGAAATAGTTATGTAGATTTTAAAATTTTTACTATGAATCTTAGGGATTTGTTTGGTACAATACCGAAAATTGACAGTAAAGCCCGTTGAATAAACATGATTTTTATATTTGAAAGCATCTCAAACTCCTAAGGTTAAGAAATTTCATACAAGGGAAAATATTTCTTTGCCTTTTCTAGATAAACTCTTTAAACATTGTTCCCATGAATTTGTGCTGTGGCTGTTAATTAAAACTCCAGAGCTCATATATAAGTTACAAAAATATCAGTAGTTTTTTAAAGTACAGTCCCATGGTCAAAGAACCTTATTGGAACAACCAGACTGTCATGATGAAAAACAGCCCTCTTGTTTTAAAGCAAGTTTCATCAAGGTCATTTATACTTTGCACATAAAAATTAATTCAATATGAAAAGTTCGTATTATAGTGTCTAACTTGATACTTTGGTTTTCTTTCATAACACTTCATCTGTTACCTGAGAACTCTGACTTGTGAATTCTTTGGCTCTAAGACTATATTACAACTTCCTTGAGTTTGTAAGCAATCCATTCTATGCACATCTGCCTTAAAAATGTGAATGGTTGATTTGGAAGGAGACCATCATTCATTCATTTGATCATTAATAGAAATTATCTCATCTTCCTGTATGACATAGGTAGAATTCACCTTATTGGAAAGATCAGGAAATCTCAGAGATATCAAGTGACTTGCCTAAAGTTATATAGCTAGTAAGTAATGTAGTGTGGATTTAAACCCAGTTTGGCTGACTTCCAAGCTCTTTCCGCTATGCCATGTTGCTTTTCTGATTTTTTTTAATCTTTGACGGTAACCAGGGAACTCAAGGACTATTGGCTCTTCCCTGATAACTGCTTTTTCCAGGGTTTATATTTTCAGTGCCCACCACCCAGAGTATCATCCTACAGTGTTGACTGCATTGATTGAATGATTACAGACTGAAATCCAGCTTTAACAACCATGGCAACTGTAATGTATTAATCTAAACAGAACATACGGCTTTTAGGAGACAAGTGCCCTCAGTGGAAGCATTTATTAAATGTGGGACAGATTTAAGAAACAGTACCGCCTGCTACTGCTGATATTTGTAACTTAACAGCATTTCCAGATTCTTAGACGTGGGGTTCAAAGAGTTCATTTGCAATAAATGAGCTCGAGGGTAAAAAGAGCTCTGCCTGTAAATATTTCATTAGTTTTCACTGTACTATACTCAGGGGGAAATTTTGAAAGTAAAGGTTTGTTATCAGGAAATGCATGAAGTCCAGTTTGAAAATAATTCTAAGTTACCCTGAGAAAAGAGTGGTAATCTGCATCCTTCCCACTTAGCATTTCATCTGCCCATATATAGTCTCTCATTGTTGGAAACATTTCCCTGATTGTAAAAAACGAACAGGATCATCTTAACTGCTTTCTTCTCTCCCAAAGAGAGAAAGTGTTCTGGGTTTATCCCCAGTGGAATTGCTGATGAAATGCTGATCCTAGAACTGTGTTACTAATACAAAAAAGTAAACAGAGCACCCAATCTAAATTTGCTAAATTTTCTAGTCACCATTTTGGTCTGCATTGTCTTTTGGAGCACAGTAGATTGGAGGCATAGATTGGAGATCTGACCTCTCTATTTGGTCTTTCTAAACTGTAAACTCAAAATATATTTGTTGGTGTTTACTATATGCAGGACACCGAACTGTGTGATAGGATTCAAAGATCTGAAGGACGTGAACTTTGTTCATTAGGAATTTATGCCATTGTGGAGAAGATAGAGAAGTAGATAATTATAATACCAGATGATAAATGCAGCAAGAGTGGTGTAAGCCAAGGGCTGTGGAGTCACATAACAGGAAGTTTATGTTCCTGTAATTGACGAGAGAGAGCTGTGTAAGAATTCACAGAGGAGACAGTTTTGAGATGAGTCCTAATAGAAAAATAGGATTATAACAAGAAGAGGGAGAGAGAGAATTTCAGGCTGAAGAAATACCCTGAGCAAAGACCTGGGACTCAAGTAGGAGCTCAGACAGCTTGGGGAATGGCTGAAAGAGAGGGCAATTAGTTGGGGGTGGGGGTGATGATTCAATAAAATGGAGTCTAATGACTAACAGTCTCTTATATACTTGTGTGTATAATATACGTTATTATTTGCATATAGTGTATATATGCATTTTAAAACCCTGTGAATATTAGAGGATATTGGAGGTCTTTAAACAGTGGACTAACATACATTATATCAGATAATAACTTAATTGCCAAGAAAACAGCTTGAAGGTTGTATGGTTAAAGGCTGGGAGATCAGTTGTGAAATGTTGAAATGATTCAGACAAGGATTAATGAATATATCTTTAGAAATGTGGTAGTAACAGAACAGATGACTTCAGAGAAATAATAAAAGAACTGATTAAAAAACTAGATATGAAGGTGGGCAAGGAGTTGAGGAAGATTGATTTGTTTTAGTTTGGACCACAGGGCTGGGTGGAAATGTAAGTTATGAAATATAGGCAGAGGGTCAGGTTTTGACGAGAGGGGAGAAATCATGAGTTCAGCTATAGACAAGGAGGATTTTGTTGTCAATCTGAGGTGGCCCTTTGGAGATACGGGAAGATAAATTCGGGCATTTGTAGGTCAGGAGAAGAGTGTGTTCTACAGGTAGATTGGGACCTCAGTGTATGGGTGATAGTTGAAACTATCAGAGAGGATGAGAACACCAGAAAGACATGTAGAAGGAGAGGAAAGGAGAGCCAAGAATAGAACTCTGGAACACCAACATGAGAGAGACAGGTGAGGTGGAACAAGCAGAGAAAAATTGAGAAATAGCTATTAGAGGTAGGAGAAGAATCAGAAGAGAGTGTTGTCCCAGAAGGCAAGGGAGAAATGGACTTCAGGAAACCAGGGTTAAGAGGATGCAGCCATGTTGAGTGAGATGAAGACTGGGAAGAAAAGTTCCTGAACTGGACAACCGTGTGGGCATGGGTGTCTTTAGGGAGGACAGTTTGAGAAGAGTGGAGGGGCAGGATGGTTACAGAGTTGAGGAGTGAATGAGAAATGAAGAAATATAGCTAGCATGCGAGGCCAGTTCTTTCATAATTGGCAGTTCAGAAAAGGAGAAAGACTATGTGATTGATTCAGGGAGATGTTGGGTTGAAGGAAGAAAGTTTCTAAGAAGTGGAATTAAAGGAAGTCCTAATCATATATCCTTACTAAAGTAGGGATAGACCAGATGTCTTAATCATTTAGGCTGCTATAACAAAGTACTATAGGCTAGGTGGCTTGTAAACAACAGAAATTTATTTCTTATAGTGCTAGGGGCTGAAAGTCTGAGATCAGGGCGCTAGCATGGTTGAGCTTGGTGAGAGCCCTCTTCCCATTTGCAGACTGCCAACTTCTCACTGTATCCTCATATGATGGAAAGAAGGCAAGAGCTCTCTGGAGTCCCTTTTATAAGGGCACTAAGACTGTTCATGAGAGCTCCATCTTCATGTCCTAATTACCTTCCAGAAGCCCCACCTCCTAACACCATCACTTTAGGGGTTAGGATTTAAATATATGAATTTTGGGGGACACATACATTCAATCCATTGCATCAGCCCCCCTCCACACAAAAATGGAAACAAACTAAAAGGCAGTAGAAGAAAAGTTGGATAAATTATGGCATGTTCAAATAATTGAATATTACATAACCTTTAAAGGAATAAAATGGATCCAAAGCAGTGACTTCGAAAAGTATCCGTGTTAAATTAGAAAGATACAAAATACATTGTAGATAAATATATCATAATTGTATTTTAATAAATAATATAAGTTGATACCCATATATCTATATAAACATGGAAAATATTTGGAAAGGATGTGTACCCAGCTGCCAACAGTAGTGGTCTCCAGGGAAATGGGGATGAGACAAGGAAAAGTGTTCTTTAACTCCTTGCTTCCCGCAATTTTAAAGAGGGGTGGTGACATTAGAATAACATTTGCACTTTTAATTTAAAATATTTTTCAAACAACATTAAAGAAAACCCTCTCATAAAATGATGAAATAATTTAACTTTATATGATCAAATACAGAGTTTAGTATTCACTCAAAAGAAGAAAACACCATAAACTAACATATTTGCTATGATAATTTTTTGGATTGGTATTTAAAGGCTGAAGCAAAAACACTTGCTCAAAATGTGATACTGAGTTCAAGGTAAATGAAGGATTTATTTTTTTTTTTTGCTTAAATTTGGAAGATGAGGCCAATAATAGGTTAGAGAGTAATTTAAAACAACTGGAACTCAATCAGAAACTTAATTCACTGAGATGAACCTCTGTATTATGGAGTATTGGTTGCTTTAACCAATGAGCTAGAAGTGACCTTGGTGATTTATTTGGTAGTAATTTTTATTTGAAGTACTGTATATCTTTTAAAATATATCTATGTTAGTCAGTGTTCTCCAGAGAAACAGAAACATCAGGAGGTAGCTATAGACATGTTTATTTGGGGGAATTGGCTTACGTGATTATGGAAGCTGAGAAGTCCCACAATCTGCCATCTGCAAGCTAGAGACCCAGGAAAGCCAGTTGCTTAATTCAGTCTGAGTCCAAAGGCCTGAGAACCAGAGGAGTGGATGGTGTAAATCCCAGTCCAAGGGCTGAAGAATATGAGATGTCCCAGCTCAAGCATGAGGCCCGGGAAAAAGAGTGAATTCCTTCTTCCTCTCCCTTTTGTTCTATTTAGGCTCTCCACGGATTGGATGAGGCCCACTCACATTAGGGAGGGCAATCTATTTCACTGAGTTCATGGATTCAGATATTAATCTCATTCAGAAATACCCTTCACAGAAACACCCAGAAATAATGTTTAGTCAAGCAGTGCAGTCAAAAGACACATAAAATTAACTGTCACAATATGCAAGTTAGTAATTAGTGAATAGTTAATAAGTATGTCTATTTTTTATAAAAACTTATTTTATATGGAAGGCTTAGAAGCGAGATGCTGCAGTTAGCAAAAACACAGCTAGCTTCCAAGTTAAAAATTATTTATTAGAATTTCATTGCAGGTAACCGATTCCTTTTGAAATATAAAGGCTCCTGGGCTTCCCTGGCGGCGCAGTGGTTGAGAGTCCGACTGCCGATGCAGGGGACATGGGTTCATGCCCCAGTCCGGGAAGATCCCACATGCCGCAGAGCAGCTGGGCCCGTGAGCCATGGCCGCTGAGCCTGCACGTCCGGAGCCTGTGCTGCGCAACGGGAGAGGCCACAACAGTGAGAGGCCTGCGTACCACAAAAAAAATAATAATAATAATAAAATAAAATAAAATATAAAGGCTCCTGTATTTATACACTAGTTAAAGTAACGTAAATAACTAAACCAACCTTCTTAGATTGAACATTGGGGTCTAAATGTATTAATAGAAGTGTTAAGGAATAGAAAAGCCCTAAATAGGGGACTTGAAAAGCTTTAGGGTACAAGAGTCCTTGAGGACTGAGAGTCGATGGAAGAAGTATTTGTAAATGGAGGTAAGATGTCAGTGAAAAGACCTGAGAGCTAATACCTTACTCATGGTGTTAGAGGTAGTTGAGCAAGTCAGAACCTCAGCCCAGAGTCTATTCAGTGGTCGCTGGCCCCATCTTGAGGCCAGAGGGAGAATATAAGGAAAAGAGGAGACTGGAGCATAACAAGTCCCTCCCCTAATCTTCTCCCACCCCATCTTTATTAACAGCTACCAATGCAGAATAAAATAATATATGCAGAACATACCCTCTCAGAACCTGGAAGTATGCTGAAATGAATTGAATATCAACTACTTATTGAGCACTTCCCAGTGAGTAAGTGTAAGTGTGGAGGCTTCCAGGATAAAGACACTGTTCCTGCTCGAGAGGTTATCCAATGGGATGGAGGACATTACACTGCAGTTTGAAAAGGTGAATGTTAGGCATGTTTTACCAAGTACAGTCTGAGTGCTGAGCACAGGGGAAAGACCTAGTGATTGCCTGGGGGGTTTGGAAAGAGTTTTATAGAAGAGGGGACACGAGCTGGGACTTGAAGGAAGAAGAAAGGTGTTAGAGGAGAAGATGGGAAATGGGCAAGTATAGACAAAGTTGAGTGGCATGGGCAGGGGGAAGAAGGGGGAGGGAAGAAGGCTGGAATGTGAGTTGTGCTGTATTTGGGGGGCTTTGAGGCTCACTGTGAAGTACTGTGTTCTGCCATTGGCGTCCTATTGAACTCTGACAGCATGCATTTATTTTTTCCTGTTTAAAATTTGCTGACTTTATCCCAAACATTTTTTAATTTCAGGGTCTTTATATAAGATGAGATGTGATTCAATGTCTAAATTAGCCAGTGTGTAGAAAGGGAAGGCAGGAAACTCCACATGGAAAATAAAATATAACTGCCTTAATTTAAATATTTAAACAAGAAAAGCTTTTAGGTTTTCAGAAAACAATCATTTATCTCCTGGAAATTGGTATGTTTTTTGATACCATTAGTTTCAGTTATTTTTCAATGCATGACTAAACCCTGGAACAGAACAATTTTAACTCAAAGCTACAAATGGATTTACTTAAGGGGAATAAGAAAATTGGAAGTTGCATTTTATTTTCATTCTAAAAATAACTAGAACATTATCATTAGAAACCTCTTTAGAAGTGGAATTCCATAAACTAGGACTCCACTGATGAAAAAATTTCCATAATCTCATCAGTTTTGCTTTTTCTTAGCAAACCATCTCTTCATGATTATTGTAAACCAATGATAAACAAGGTATATTAGAGTTATACTTACAATGTGTAAGACAGATAAACCCTTTCATTCAATCTCATCAATCTTGGAAACATTTTTTCAGTAAAGAAATATTTCTGAAATCTCTAGTATGTTCTAGGTACTGGGGATATAGCTTTGAATAAGGCAGGCCAAATCCCTGACTATTAGGAGTTTACTTTCTGGTGTGCAGAGAGAGACAATAAATATAAAAACATATAAAAAGGTAATCGGGGGGACTGTTAAATGCTCTAAAGAAAGTCATTTTCAAAAGTGATTAAGGCTGGGACTTCCCTGGTGGCGCAGTGGTTAAGAATCCGCCTGCCAATGCAAGGGATACAGGTTCGATCCCTGGTCCGGGAAGATCCCACATGCCGTGGAGCAACTAAGCCCATGCGCCACGACTTCTGAAGCCTGCGCACCTGGAGCCCATGCTCCGCAACGAGAGAAGCCCGCACACCACAAAGAAGAGTAACCCCTGCTCGCCGCAACTAGAGAAAGCCCACGCGCAGCAAAGAAGACCCAATGCAGTCAAAAAAAAAAAAAAGTGATTAGGGCTAAAGTAGTAAGAAGAGGCCTTTGTGTGGAGGTGATTTTTGAGTTAGAACTGCATGGTGAGAAGGTGGGAAAAGCATTATTAACAGAAGGAACAAAAGAGCTAAGATTGAGACAAGTCTAATCAACAAAGAGTAGGTGTCTTGAGTAGTAAACTAACTTTACTGAGGAGGTGAAGTCAGAGAGGTGGGGTAGGCAGACCATGCAAGGCTTTGACGGCTGTAAGGAAGCTGGATTCTATTCTGTGATGAGAACCTCTGAGTTTTTGGTAGGGTAAGGATGACATAATTGGATTCATGCTTTGGAAAAATCATTTGGGGATGTTACCATTTTTACCTGGGGTTTTTCTTTGGTGTTATTAAGTCTTTTAGCTAATGCAGCAGCTACAGCAGCATGTATTTAAGTTACTTTAGAATGTGAGTGGGTTGCTTCCTTTTTCCTAAATGAGTCAGAAGACATTATAAGCAGAGAAGACATAATTCATAAATATATAGATCTAGATTAGGTATAGGGATAGGGGTAGAGATAAAGACACAGATGAGACAGAGACAGAGAGATGAGGGAGGTTCCTCTCATTCAACTTGTACCGAATAAAATCTCCAAAATTTGAACAAAACCATTCACAACTCTTTTTTTTCTCACCTAAGAGGTCCAAGGTAATCCTTCAGTGGATATCTTTAATAGTTATTAATGTCGAAATAAGTTCCATAGTATACTGTGAATATTGAAGTTGAGAAAGTAAAATTAACATGGTCTAAAAGAAAGTTAGCACATTTTGCTGTTTTCTGAGATTGCTAGTGTTTTGGCAGTGGTTGGCTGTGGGCAGGCATAATGTGGAACATCACATGGAAATCGAGTTGTGGAATTTTAATAAACTGCTGGTCTGCTAATAATTTGCTTTTGTTCAAACCATTTATTTTTAATTTGGCAGTTATTCCTGAATCTTAGCCCGGAAAAAAAAGTGTAAATTTTTCTTAGGAAGATGTGTACAGTATTAAGAAAGTGTAGACACGCCTTCACATCTTTCAGAAAGACATTTTATTCAGACTAAACTACTGCAGAGGTTGCTGTAGTCCTTTGGGACCTCAAGTCACAATTAGAGAACAAGTGAAAGTAATAGAGTCATGTTTGAATAGCAAGTTTCAAGTAGTATATTTTAAGTGGCGGTTACTATTTTGGGAATACTGCATATTCCTTAATAGCACAGTACTCATTTCATGCCATATTTGAATATTATTTTCATACAAATGCAAAAATGAAAGCAAAAAAGTCCAACTTCAAATGTGCAAGTTCCTTTAACTTCTGAATATATAATTTTTCCACTTTTTGATCAAATTCCACATGAGTGAAGAGCTGGGAATTTTTAGAATTCAGAGGGTCCAGGTACAACCTTTGTAATTGCTTAATATGTTCCATTACATATATTTATCTTATCTTTCCCTCCCTGCTGAAGATCTACTTTGCAAGAATGTTTTCCTGACTATTCTGCCTCAGGCTATCAAGTCTAAAAAAAAAAACAAGGTTTTTGGCCTTCTACTAACTTGCTAGTGTCAAAGAACTATTGTCCTTCCCCCATTCCTCCCACCCTTTGAATTTAAGTCCAAAATAAATGAATGGTAACAAGTTTTCTTCACTGCTTTTTAGTGTAGAGTTCCAGTTCAGAAAAAGTACTGTTCAAGAATGAATTCCAGCAGTGTTCCTATTGCCAACAGGCAGCATTAAAGTCTTGGAATATGGAAGTAAGCCAGAGTAAATCCTGCTCTATTTGAGTGAAGTAGTTTATATATGATAACATATGATTATGATTCTTAATGCAAACTTCATGGCCATCTTTTCCTGGGTTAAATGATGAGTGATTATGGGCAGCAAACTTAAAGGTGAAATCATCCCAAGTATGATTTTTATTCAGATACTGTGCAAATACAAAATATGGAGCAAGGTCCTAAGAGAGAGAGCATTCTTTGGTTGTAGAATGGTAGTTGGACTACTGAAGTGGTCAGGCTGAAGGTTTTGGAGTGGCCGTAAGTGGCAGCATAAAGAGAGAGACAGCAGACAAACTGTTCTGGGGCAGGCTTCTCCCTTGGAGGTCAAAGGCAGTCCTGAGGACCCACCTGGAGAGGGAGTCTTGTTCCGCTTCTTCCCTGGAGATGGCCAGGCCTTCCTGAAATCCCTGGCCTTAGCCATGTGGAGCTAGACCGTGTAACTCACCATTTCAGGAGCAGGGAGCTCAAGTCCTGCTCAGGATCATGCTCATTCAATATGTTTCTGTGTTACCTCTTCTAGTAAATGTCTATGTGTCCTAAGAGGGAAGAACTATATTATTCTGTTCTTCATACATTGAACCTTGATTTTCCAATCTCTTCTCCACTTCACAACCAGAGAGACCTGATAAGTAGTAGCTGATTAGTTCACATCCTTAGTTAACCAACCCCCCGCCTCCACACCTGCCCAGTGGCTGATTATCTCTTAGGATAAAGACCTCACTGCTGGCCCTCTCTCTCTCCCTTCTAGCTACAGTGAAGGCTTTCACTTGCACGTTTAGGCAAAGTTCCTTCCTGCCTTGGGTCCTTTTTATGCAGTTTGCTTTGCCTGGAATTCTCTCTATCCCATCCTCTCTGCCTTCCTCACCCTTTTCACCTGGCTACCTCCTACTCACCCTCTCATTCAACTCACAAGTCTTCCTCTTGTGAGGAAGGGAAGACTTCCTTGAGCCTCTACACCAAGTCGGGCCCTCCCCCTCCTTATACACCCTCACTGCACTCTGCATCCCCATTTGTAGCACTTAACAATTGTAGTTAATTATTTATTTAATATGTTTCCCTTGGAAGATTGTAAATGCAATGATGACATCAAATATGTCTGTTAATTGCCAAAATTTAAGAACCTAGCACAGCATCTGGCACACTGTAGACATTCAATATATATTTCTTGAATGAATGAATAAATGATGAGCCAACAAATGACCAGCTGGATGGTCTGATTCTTTTTTGCACACTCCCTCCCAACCCCCCAATGTGAGGGACAGGACAGTAGGAGACAGGTGTACGTGATGGGTCCTATAAGGCTTAGAACAGTGAGGGTGGAGGAGGGCTGATGCAGAGAGGGGCTGATAAGCCCCCTTTTATTAAAAAAATAAATTTATTTATTTTATTTATTTATCTTTGGCTGCATTGGGTCTTTGTTGCTGTGCGTGGGCTTTCTTTAGCTGTGTCGAGCGGGGGCTACTCTTCGTTGCAGTGCATGGGCTTCTCATTGCAGTGGCTTCTCTTGTTGCAGAGCCCGGGCTCTAGGCACACGGGCTTCAGTAGTTGTGGTACAGTAGTTGTGGCTTGCGGGCTGTAGAGCGCAGGCTCGGTAGTTGTGGCGCACGATCTTAGTTGCTCTGTGGCATGTGGGATCTTCCCGGACCAGGGATTGAACTCATGTCCCCTGCATTGGCAGGCGGATTCTTAACCACTGCACCACCAGGGAAGTCTAAGCCCCTTTTTTAGAGGCAGTTACAATTCAGGAGGGCCAGAGATCAAATAGCCAAAACCATATCCTGAAGAAGAGTGAGGGCTTTGGATTAAATGGTGAGCCAGGCCTGTAATGGTTGCTAAGGGATAAAATCAAGCAAAGAGCCAAAGATGCTGAAGTGAGGAGAAGTGAGTCAAAACAGGGGAAACCAAGGTCCTCTCAGTAGTTCCAGATGTAATTGTGCCAAAGCCTGGGGAGTCTTCTGTGAGCTTCACTCACATATTCATGGGTGGAATGTTCATTTAAAGGTGTGAGTCTAGGTTGCAAAGTATTTACCCCTACTTTTTAAATACACTTCCACACTTCCTCATCTGAAACCTTTACAGTCCCATGAGTTTGATATTCAGAGTTTTTCGGTTTTTAGAAAGGAGGTATATAGGGCGGATATACCATGAATTGAGTACGACACAGTGAGTTCTGAGGCAGCGCTCCTTAATTATCAAATACATTAATAGGCATGTGGGCAAATGTATGAATATTCACAGTGAGTGGGATAAATAAACACTATCAAGAGCCTCAGGATCACTTCAGGTCAAGTTTTGCTGCCAAATGAGATACAAAAACATCTTCAGCGTTTTTTGGATTTGGAAATTCTGGATGGGGAATCGTGAACCTGGTACAAAGCTTCGTTCCTCTGGCACCCTGTTAATTCCTGTTTGATTCTCAGCAGCAGGGGAGGAGCCGACCTGATCTGCTCAGGGCTTCCTCATTTCTGCAGGGAAATCCCCAGAGTCCTCCCAGCCCTCATCTGCCTGGAAGAAAACTTGGCCACCCCTTCCCTTCCCCTTAAGCTACTATGAGATGGTTGTCAGTCTACAATCCGTACTAAGTATCTGCTGTGTACAGGGCTCAGTTGGGAGGTGGAAAGCTAAGCAGAAGATAGACTATTTAGGTTTATTCTTCTTTAGGTAATCCTTCTCCATCCTAGACATCTCACCTGAGCTCTGTGTCTTATTTCCAACTGCATAATACATAGATCTACTTAGCACTCAAAAGCAAAACTGGTTATCCTCCTTCAACCTAGAATCAAACAAAGGACAAAATCTATTACTTATAATCCTTGTCACCATCCATTGAATGGCCCAAGCTAAAATCAAACTTTCATTTCTTTACTTTTCACACATAATGGGCTCTAAATGCTGTTGAATTTCCCATGTGGGCCCCCTTCTCTCCCATCTCACTAAGCCTTCATCACCTCAAGCTGTTTCCAGGTCTCCTCTCTGCCCCTTATTTTATGCTGTCTCTTACCCATCCACCTCCTTCTCATTGACCTTAGTGATTTTTCAATAATAAAGTATTTTTAACATATTGTTTTAAAATGTCAATGTCGTGGAAAATAAAGGCTGAAGAACGTTGCAGATTAAAGGACATGAAAGAGACAAGAAAATGAAACACAATTCATGGTCCTGGATTTGGCTCTACAAGATAAAAATTGTCATATTATAAAGGTCATTATTAGGACAATTGACAAAATTGGAATTACATGGATTAAAATTTCCTGAATTTGAAGATTGTAATTCGGTAATAAAAGAGAATGCCTTTATTCTTGGAAAATACACACTGAACTATTAAGGGGTCAAAGGATTAACTACTCTCAATTAGTTCAGAAAAAAAATGTGTGTGTATACATGTGAATATATATAAATTGTGTATGTGTGTATACATACACATGCATATCTATATGTCTATTTCTGTATGTCTATATAAATAATCTATACGTTATACAGAGAAAGAAAAGAGAAAAATAAAGCAAATGTGGCAAATAGTAATAATTGGTAAATCAGGGTAAAGGGTATACAGGAGTTCTTTGTACTATTCTTGCTTTCTCTAAGTTTGATATTATTTCATCCTAAAAACTTATAAAAATTCCATTTTTAAATATTAAACGTGTATTACTTTTATCCGAACACCAAACTTTATTGATAACACACACACACACACTTTCATCAGCTTCCCGCTGCCCATGTAAAGAAATCTTAAGCTCCTCAGCATCATGCTCAGGACTTCCTATAATCTGCTCTCAAATTACTTTCCTACCTCACTGTTTCCTTTCCCTACGGGTACTCATTCTATCCATGAAGCAATGATCACCACTGTCGAGGTCCTCTTCTTATATCCAGCCATTCCCCCCAAATCTTCATCTGTATGCCTAATAGGTTTCTAACGCTAAACTATATTCTTTTTGGTATTCCCACCCGTGTCCTGCAGCTGTGCTCCTACCCCAGTTTTCCTGGTCTCAGTCCATTCACCCAGTTGTTCACAACAAAAAACCTGGGAATCATCCTTTATTTCCCTCTTTTTTTTTTATTACTGGCATTCAGTCCACCAACAGCTTTTTTTTGTCCTAAATGTGTACACTTCTCACCATATTTATCAAACCCACTCTATTTATAGATGTAGATAAGATAGATAAATAGATGATAGATAGTTAGATAGATAGATAGATAAAGATACACCACCATCAACTCTTGCCTGGACTTCAGCAAGACACGTATCCTGGTTCTAATCATCCCCAGAGTGAGCTTTCCAAAACATGAATCAGAACGTGTGATTCTTTTTTACAGTGGCTCTCCCCATGGCTTCCTGTTACACTTAGAACAAGTCCCAGTGTCCCCTATGGCCACAGGGCCTTTGTGCCCCACCCTGCCTGTGCCTCCAGCCTCCACTCCAGTTTCCTTCCATCTGGCTGGGTGTGCTCCCAACCACTGTGTCTTCTGGCTGTTCCCCCAGTGTGCCAAGCCCTTTCCTGCCTTAGGTCTTTACATGTGCTGCTCCTTCTGTCTGGAATGCTCTTCCTTAGTCTTTTGAATGTCTGGCCCTTCACATTATTCATGTCTTACTCAAATACCACCTTCTCAAAGCCTGTCCTGACCAATATATCTGGAAGAGAACCCACAACCTTGCCATTTACTGTTCCCTTGTCCTGCTTTATTTTCTTTACATCATTTGTCACAATCCAAAACCATATCTTTTTTACATGTATGTTCATTTTCATAATGTCTCTCTCTCCCATCAGGATATAAGTGTCCTGAGGCAGGGACCTGGACATCTAGCTCACTGCTATATTCCTAGTACCTAAAACAGTCAGTGAAATACAGTCAAAATAAAGAGAGAGACAAGAAAAGAGAGAGAAAGACAGAGCTCTGTTTCCAGCTCAGAGTCTGTTCCATTCCAGCAGGCTGTGCTGACAATTTCATGTTTGTAATTTTTTGCTTGTAACAACAAAAGATTGGCAATAACCCAAATGCCTATCAATAGAGGACTATTAAAAACATCATGGAACATGCATACAATAGAAAAAAAAAGCCACCTGTATAAAAGAATGAAAAAGATCACAATGACCTATCTCTAAAATAAAATGAAAAGAGTAAGTAGCAGACCTGTGCTCTGACCATCTGCCTTCCTGTCTCTGGGCCTTTACTCATGCTGCTGCTTCTCTCTGAAATGCACTTCTCCAGACCTTTTCACTCTCTGTCAAATAGCACTTCCCAGAGAATGTACCCCAACAAACAATTTAAAATATCCTTTACACCCCCTCATTCATTAATCTCTTGCCTTACTTTACTTTTCTGCATGGTAATTATCATCATCCAAAATCATATTATTTACTCATACATTTATGTATTTTTTTAAATTGTTTGTCTCTCCTACAGGAATGTAATCACCATGAGGGCAGGGACCTTGACAGTCTTATTTGCTGCTGCATTGTCAGGGCCTAGAACAGTGGCTGGCGGAAGTTAGAAACAAGAAATGAGATAGAAAGAGGTAGAACAGAGTTTCTAAGTCAGTTTCTGTTTGATTCTAGTGTATATCAGCCACCACAATATGCTACCCCTCATTCTTAAAATCTTCTGTGTTAGGACCTTAGTGCTTTCAGTCTGAAAAGGACCTTAGAGATCATCTAGTCCAAGTTTTGATTTTGCAGAAGAGATGACTGAGCTGAGAGCTAGGTGATGTGTGGAGGTCCAGGGAATATGGGGTTCAGGGATGAGAGGAGGTTTTTTTCTTTTACTTTTTCAGCTTTGGAGTATGTAATGTATTACATTTTTGTTTTAACTACATAAATACATTTTGAAAAATATCAGTAAGATGGTAACCAGTTCAATAATTCGGGCATAAACACTGTAAGGGTTTGGAGGAACATAAGTCACTATGGGCACAGTCACTGGTCAAAGCAGCCTTCCTGAAGGATGACATAGCTGGTCCTTAAAGGACAGAAAGGATCTGATGGTGAAGAGGAAGGAGCATTTCAGGAAAGCATTGAAGGAGTAAGGAGTGGTTGGTGGGGGGCCGGGGGTAATCCAGGTATAGGAGGGAGACTCTAAGAGGAGAAACCTATTGCCATCTGTAATATGGTTTACTCTGGAAATAGGAACTGGAACATTAATCTATAAATCTTTAAAGCCAGTAATGGAGAAACTTACTCTCTTATGTTTTTCTGGTTTATATACATTAACCGTTTTTTTTCTTTTCTGTAGACAGAATATGTATGCCAAACAGCAGTTACAGATTATTATGGATTGAATTGTGTTAAAAAAATGTTGATGTCCTAACCCCTAGTACCTCCAAATGTGACTTTATTAGGAGGTGGAATGTTGCAGATGTAATTAGTTAAGATGAGGTCATACTGAGGTAGGGTAGGCCCCTAAACCAGTATGATTCATGTCCTTATAAAGAGACAGCCCTGTGAAGACAGAGGCAGAGATTGGAGTTATCTGCCAAGGAACATCTGGGGCTACCAGAAGCTGGAAGAGGCAAAGAATGGATCCTCCCTGGAGGCTTGGAGGGAGCATAGTCCTGCCAACATTTTGATTTTGAACTTCTAGCCTCCAGAATTGTGAGACAATACATTTTTATTGTATTAAGCCACCCGGTTTATGGTACTTTGTATGGCAGCCCTGGAAAAATAATATATAGTTTGTACTTTTACAACCCAATTTTTAAATGAAGCCAAACCATAGTAAATCATCACACTGCTTTCTAAATGGGTTTATGCAGCACTTGGTGAATTTGATTAGAGCTCTCCCTATATCTTTTTGTTGGTTAGTAATAATGATTGCTTACATAACACCCATAAATGTGTGAGCGTCTTTAACTGCTCTTTGCACATAAATCCTTTATAAATTAATTGCAAGCAGAGTTGGAGTAATTCAAGCCACAAAGACTCAATAACCACCAGATTCAGACATAGACCTTCTGTTTTCATTTTCTAGTTGAAAAGCTCAAGCTTCAATAGGCTTTCTTTTCCTTTTCTCTTAGTTGAAGCATTAATTTCTGTGTATAGTCGATCAAATGATTTAGTTATTGCTTTCTTAAAAAGCACAGACTCTAACTTTTTGGCTTTAAGTTCATGAACATGTCTGTCATCTGGTCATTTATTATACCTACTCTCTTGACTATAATAACAGATTTAGGACTTACTATCCCAATAACTGCTAACTCATATCCTGAATTAGAGATAAAATTCATAGAGAAATTAATGATACATATACATAAACCCTTCTAGGTACAGAGCAATTTTCTCACGGTTTATATCAAGTTTCGCTTTACTTACCTTTGTTTTCAAGGCTCTCAGCTACTGCCTTGATGACTTCCTTTTCCCCATTTTTTTTCTGTCAATGTAATCTCTTATACTAAAACAAGATTTACTATTTTGTCTTTTTCTTTTCCAGTTCATGTGCTTTCATAATAAGGGTAAAAGAAAATTTTGCCATGTTATCATAAGACAGAACAAATTAGGTTTTTCAAATAGATTCTAGTATGAATTGCAACATGTTTAAATTGATTGCCCCTCCTTACTTTACTCAACTTCAAATTTAATTCTTAATTAATTTTGAATTCATTTTTTTTAAGACTTGAGGATCATGGGAACAAGTTTGAGCTTAGTCACATCATATGGATTTTAATCTTTATAGTTATCTTGTAATGCAAACAAATATTAGTCATTCTAATAAAGGGTTAGAAGAAATGTTTGGATGTCTCATAAGAGTTTGACTCAGATAAGTTATTCCAATAATACATTTTCTCCTCTTCAATTATTGCTTTCCTTCTGGTCTCCTGTAAGCTTCTTAAGTTCCATCTGACTCTTAAATGCTTTAAAGTAATGCTCTGGCTTAAATATATTAGGGGAAATCATCAGATTTGCTTTATTCACAAGATATTACCATTTTATTTGAGAGAGATTTTAATAATTATTGTTTTATATTAAATGGTATCAAAAATACATTTTGTAATTTCCTTTTACATTTTTCCTTAGTCATTCTTTACTGATTCATAATATAAATGGAGAACAGTAGATAGCCCCTCAGTGACTGTTATAAGGATTCTTAAAGAATTGGCTGGTGCTACAAACAAGATGAGTTCTTTTAGCCCTTTATCTTCCATGTCCTCAGGGATGCCAAATAAAAGTCGCATTTATGGGGCTTCCCTGGTGGCGCAGTGGTTGAGAGTCCGCCTGCCGATGCAGGGGACGCGGGTTCGTGCCCCGGTCCGGGAGGATCCCACATGCCGCGGAGTGGCTGGGGCCTTGAGCCATGGCCGCTGGGCCTGGGCGTCCGGAGCCTGTGCTCCGCAGCGGGAGAGGCCACAATAGTGAGAGGCCCGCGTACCGCAAAAAAAAAAAAAAAAAAAAAAAGTTGCATTTAGCAATATTTGCTTCTGATATATGGCACCAGCAAGAGCTCCGTTCAGGTACAGGAATCTGTGTCAAGAGGCAGGTTCTGGCACCATTGTTTTAGCATCTGTCTTGCAGCCCCAGACTGAAATTCTTCTAGGAGTGAGCTGAGGGAGGTGATGTGAGGGTAGCCTGGAGCCTGATTTGCCTCCTGTCTTCTCCTCTCTTAGTTACTTGGGCAGATTCCTCCCCCTCTCTGGATATCAGTTTCCTCATTGGTAAAATAAGGAAATGGCAGATAGCATTTGTTGAATATTTTGTGCCTGGCATGGTTCCAAGCACCTCACATATAAGATCTGTTTAATCTTCACATACTCTCTCAATCCCCCTCCCCCGCCAAAGTGTCCTTGCTCTAGAATGTAAACGTCACAGGGCAGGGATTCCATCTGTTTTGTTCACTGGTACCTCTAGAACAGAGCCTGGCACTCAACAAATATACACTGGGTATTGAATAAATGAGGTACAGAGACATTAAGTAATTTACTGATGCTCGTGAAGCTAGTAAAAGGGACTGAGGAATTGATCCCAGGCTGTTTATCGCCAGAACCCATACTCTAAAGCACTATGTTATACTGCATAAAATTAGGTATCTGATAGCTTCCAAAGCCATGTCTCATAATGCTGGTTTCACATCAGAATTATATCTGGTGCTTTAAAAAATACTGATGCCACTATCCCCCATTAAACACTCTGATTCTCCTTTAGTGGGTTTGGAGTCACTACATTCTGTCTGAAAATTTCAAGTGCACTGAATTACATCTAAAGTTGAGACTCAATGCTTAAAGTTTATATCAATAAATCTCTTAATTTTATAAATCTTTGAAATTTATTCTGAAAGTAGTTCAGACTGAGTCTGGAAAATAGAAGGTCAAATGGAAGACAGTAGGACCAAAGCCTGCTTCTGAGTTAGGTTCATTATCTGGCTCATGGTTGGGTTCATGGTTGAGATCATGGATCTTTCTACAAAGACTTTCCAACTGGTCCTAAATGTTACATCAGATTGGCCTGTGACTCATAACTAGAGACTTTCTATAGGCTGATCATTAACATATAATGATCTACGTGATTTAAAATCAGTGGTGTAACCATTAGTGATTTAACCATCTGCCTAAATACCCTATTATATAGAATATACTATGTCTTGTCTACAAGGAATTCAATAATCTTGTACCAGCAAAGGAATGAAATTACTACGCTAATATCCCAGTAAGAAGGTAACAGTGATAAGGAAAGTTCTGATAGAAAATGTTATCATTGTTTTTATCAAAATAGTGATTCATAATTTTCAAGATTATACTTCCATTTCAGATATCTGTGTCTAACAATAAATGGACAGCAACCCTCCCCTGAGGCTGGACTTAAGAAATTGTTTTTTACACAGTTTTCAGTTAATGATCCACGCTCTACTAGATAAACAGAATTTTTGAAAAGTACTTTTTGGTGAAGCATTATCCCTTCAATTTATCAGATAATCTTTACCACAACAGTGCAATCAAATATAGAGCTGAATGACCTGAAATAACATACAGCCCAGGAAGACTGGTATTTGATTGTGCTGTAGGTGACTTCCTGAAACTAATTACCGTAACCAATGTGTTTAAAAGTGCCTGTGAAATTGATTGAGCTTCTTAACAAAAAAAGTACTGTGCAGATATCTTAACTCATTTACTTCTAAAAATTCTGTTAGTTTACGTTAGTATAAATTATACAAAAAGTGGATGCCAATTTAGGATTAAATGTGCAAGAAATTATTAGGGTAAAAGCCCGTGACAGAAAATGGAGAGGGAAAATGGGGAATGTGAAATGTAAATCTGATCATATCTTGGTCTTACTTAAAATCCTACAATGCCTTCTTGTGGCCCTTAGAGCATATGCAGTACCTTGAACATGGCCTGTAAGGCTCTGCCTGATTCACTTACCTTCTCAACCTCTTTTGATTCTTTCCCCTTCACCTTCTTCACTCCAGACATGTTGGTAAACTCCTAGCTTCTTGAAAATGTCCTTCTCTCCCGTTCACTGGCCTTTGCACTTGATAGTCAGTCCCTACCTTTTCATAGAGTAGCTAAATCTTACTCCACCTTCACATCTCAGTTTAATCATGACTTCTTCTGGGTACTGTCTCTGACGCTCCATCAAATTCCTTACCCCTTTCATCATTTTTGATAAAACCTAATGCACTGTGTTGCAACTGGGGGAGATAGATGGGCTCCTGAAAGTTCAGATGTTTAGGGCTTCCCTGATGGAGCAGTGGTTGAGAGTCCGCCTGCCGATGCAGAGGACACGGGTTCGTGCCCCGGTCCAGGAAGATCCCACATGCCGCGGAGCGGCTGGGCCTGTGAGCCATGGCTGCTGAGCCTGCGCGTCCGGAGCCTGTGCTCCGCAGTGGGAGAGGCCACAACAGTGAGAGGCTCGCGTACCGCAAAAAAAAAAGTTAAGATGTTTATACGACTTCTGTTTTGTCACAGTGTGATGCTCTGATGTGTGTTATGTAATTTTCCTCTGCCTTGCAGTAAAGACCACTACTCTCCGTTTTTATAGTTCTGCCTTGTCAAATGCCAACCCATTTATAATTTGTTGTCTGACTTACAGCATGCATTCAGATATTTTCCTGGCCCATCACTATAGTAACTGGGAGAGAGTCCTCATCCTGAAGGAGCTCAGAGGACACAAAAGCAGAAGCCTGAGAAGCAAGAGCCTACACAGAAGAAAGGAAAATCTGAGGTAAGGGTTCTCTTCAACTCTTTCTGTGAAAGAAAAACTTTTGATGTTTGAAATACCTTAGGAGCTGCTTGTGCCAATGTGATGAAATCTTTTGGAAGTTATTGTGATCTTCTTACTTCTTTAGATCTTGTTGATAATATTTAAATGGTGACAACATAACACTGTTTGACCATCTGTCCCACTCTCTGCTGTGTACTTTCATCTAGTGCTATGGCAGTCTAGCTGTCTTTTGGCTGCTGCTGAGGTGGCCAAATCCTGACTCACTACAGTCATACTCTGTCTCTCTTGCTTGGCCAAGGAAACTGTTACATTCTCCCTTCATTTGTCAAATGTAGATATTGGGTTCTCCCTAAAATTTACTGCTGAGCATGGGGCATGAATTAGGATGGAGACTTCATGGAAAGAAAAGTAAAATATATCTAAATCTAAATGGGGGAAATAGGGTGTAAGAGCAAAATGAAGCAGAAAATTACTAGACAGGTGAGAAAATAAATATATTTTCCTAAATCCACTCCAGTGGAAAAAGGGAAAGGCCAAATAGAAATATAACTCTAAGTAGACTCTTCAAAATGATGACAGTCAGGGAGTTAGATTTTCATGACGGTTCACATTTACTAAACTGTAGCCTTGAGACTCATGTTGGAGGTCATTTATATGATCTTCAAATATGCAGGCCTTCTACATAGGCCTTTATCACTCCAGGGAAAATGGATTGGTGGATTCTAAAGGGGTTTACAGTGCAGATAGTAAGAAGAGGAAGGAACAGGGAAAAGTTAGGGAAAGGTATCTTCAGCTGGTATAGTGCCATCTTCTCCAGAACAGACGCTGTTTTCCTCAGTTACCTAGTTACCCAGCACAACACAAAGAGTAATCTATTAGCTCTTAGGTACTAAAAGAGGTGAGTCAAAGACTTCAGGAGATTATCTCCTAGTAGAAAATTAAAATAGGTGTTTCATGGATTTCTCCCTTTCTTCCATCACAGGGTGAAACAGGTAAGAAAGAGGAGGGTTAGGTTAAGGGACAGGGTTAGAATAAGCATTTAAACTTCCAGATGTGACCTGGAGAGCTTATAACTGACCCTGAATAATCTTGTATGGTGTTGGGGTTCCAGAAAAGGTAGAATCCGAGGAAGATGGATTTTATCATCAGGATCTTGGACAAATGATTTGCTGGAAGAACCATAACTGGTGTCCAAGGGATAGAAATCATTGGGATTACAGAGTTTAGAACTTTAAAACATTCTCATAGTACTTGACTACAGAATGCTCCCAGTAAGTATTTCTGTTTGTTATCAATGGGCCCATTATTGGTGTATGCTTCATACCTCATTGGCCATTTTACATAGTTTTTAGAAAATGCCTTATTGTATATTTTATCTGCCTAATTTTGAGAATAACTGAAACCATTATGTGTGTTATTAAGAAATTATGTTCTTACACAAGAAGCTTAGAGACATGACTGCTAAAGTCAGACTCTTGATTGGCATTTTCACTTCTTTTAGTGCAAGTTCAAGTCTGTTCCTCCTCCACGGAGGCCAGAGCAGTATATCAAAGCCAGAAGTACAGCTGGTCATCAGAGTTCAGGTTCTTTCCTGCTTCCCTGTGGGAGGGGTCAAGAATACAAACATCCTCAATTGCTACAGCAGGAGGGAACATTAGTCCATTAACAGAACCAAACAGGAAGCACCAAATAGACATTTCTTCTATTTATTTTGTGACTATGAAGAAACATGTAGTTTAGTTCTTTGAATAAAATTTGTCAGTAAAGCATAGGACACATAAAAGGTGTAGTCATTTTGGTTAAAGTCTGACTGCAAAATGATTTCATGCTGGTTTTCATTTTGCTTCCTACAATTTATGCAATACTACATTCTTAGGATGTTGGAATTTTACCATATCTTAAGTTATTTTTTCTTTTTTAAACTGTGAACCAGCAACTTAACATTTGCTGCAGCCTATTGAGATTCACATTATGATTCTCAAGTTTTTAATTACATTTCCCAGATATTTCCCCTCTAGATCCAAGAGGATGTGCATATATTGAGCAGAATAATTTTGCCTCCCTTCAGTTTTTAATAGGGTTCAGAAAATGACTGATAAGGCCAGGAAATACCTCAAATACTTCAGAGATTTGTTTGCCTTACCAAAATTTTTAATCTCAGTATATTAGTTGGTTATCCACCCCATTACGTCAGATTAATTCTATTACTTCACTGTCAGTGACAGCAGATAAGAAATTGAAGCAGTGTAATGATTGAAACAAGCCTAATGAAGGAGCAAAAGGAAATATAATTTATGAGTATTTCCAGAAATAGAACAACAAGCCACTTTATTACTCTTATAATTACATGGAATCTCTTAATTCTAAAACATATTTGGCCTGCTGGTTAAAAGGAAAAAAATGTTCCTTGTCAGTTTCCCTCATTATTTTTCTCATCCATCCTGTGGTGTACCAAAGATGGGATGGTGCAAGTGGTCCACCCCTAGTATAGGCAATAAGGGAGTGCTTTATGTGTAGAAAATTTTAAAGGGTTAAAATAAAATAATGATAATAAAAAGCCAGCCTGCTTTTTTTTTTTTTTTTTTTT
>NW_020174425.1:1622101-1660409 GCF_003031525.2 Neophocaena asiaeorientalis asiaeorientalis | reverse complement strand
TTTTTTTTTTTTTTTTTTTTTTGCGGTACGCGGGCCTCTCACTGTTGTGGCTTCTTCGTTGCGGAGCAACAGGCTCCGGACGTGCAGGCTCAGCGGCCATGGCTTATGGGCCCAGCTGCTCTGCAGCATGTGGGCTCTTCCCGGACCGGGGCACGAACCCGCGTCCCCTGCATCGGCAGGCGGACTCTTGACCACTGCGCCACCAGGGAAGCCCCAGCCTACTTTTTAATATCACTATGCACTGACAATTCTAAGCAATGCCAATCATACTACTTCTCTCTGAAAAAAAATTTTTGTTGGTCTAAATTCTAAACAACTGCTGCCATTACTGAAATTTAAGAATATATATATGTAAGCTGAGAATTACCATTTTTTTGGTTACCTGTTCTTTAACAAACACTGTAGTCTACATGGAAATAAACCTAACTCCTCTGGACATGGACTCAGCTACACATGTTTATTTCAAGAATAAGCAGCCAAGTTCTGTTTTTTTCATTTTCATAATCACTGTGCTATAATTTAGTTTGAATCTATGTTTGAACACAGGATTATATAGTAGTACCACAGCAGTTAGAGATATGAACTGAGCCTGAGCAAGTTCAAATAATTTGTAACCATTACACACTTTGGAGACTTTTACTGAATATAACAGAAATTTATGATGAATTTTCTGGTGAAGGTATTTTAGTGGAAATTTTTCAACTGCAGAAACATTTGAAAGCTGCTAGAGCTGATCCCAAAGAACAAAGACCTGGACAGTATTGCAGTTTCTGGAAGTTACTATGAAGTGGGATTTTTATGAAACTCTGATAAACTTATCTTTATTTTAAAGCTTTTCTAATTACTTGTGTATCTATTTCTTCATGTGAAAGAAACATTTGAAATTAAAATAGTGTCCTTCAATCAACTATGAGTGAGGCCACACCAATTCTATTGACCATGACTATGTGAAGATCAGTTTGACAAAGCCACTGACAAATTTGCAGAAGTGAAGGCTTAAAGCGGAAAGCACAGTGGAGTTATTCATCACCACCACCATGGGGACCAAAATGTAAGTATGAATATTTTTCTCCTTTTTCCAAAAAACACATCATTGTACTTAAATGTATTAAAACTTAATTTTTTTGCATTTATTAATTTTTAATTAGGATTATTATTTATGTAAAATTTAATAAATGAAAATGGGCACTGTCTGCATTTCTTTTCTGGACATAATACTTTTTGTTCATTTTATTTCATGATTATTACTGAAAATATTTTAGGGGGAGAGGTGTTAAAAATGGTCCCTTTCAGGTGTCAAATACACTAGGTGTGCCACTGCGACCATCTTTTCATTTTAACTCAAAAGAAATAAAACACATTCTTGATCTTTTTAGTAACACAACTTTGTTTTTGAAAATTATGCCAGAAAGCAGTTCATTTTAATAAGGCAAACTTTTAATAAGAAATAGAAGTACCCTTAAATACAGCTCTCATGCACCATAGATTTTGGTAATAATTACATTTCTAATAAATGTATGCTTCATGTCTTAACTATTTCGTATAAGCTTAGTAGGATGAAAAAAATACAGCCTGTTGAAATTTAGACATGAATAAATAGAAATTATGAATATCTCATAACAACTGAAAAAAGTTGAATCTCTAATTTAAAACCTTCCAATATACGTCCAAATAGTTTCATTATTTAACTCTAGCAAATGTTTAACAAATAGACATCTTTTATGCTTTTTCAGAAAACAGAAAAAAAAAAAAAGGTAACACTCTTCAACTTAATTTATTACGCCAGCATAACCTTGACATCAAAACATGAACAGGAAATTATGAAGAAGAAATTTCTGCGCAACCTCAATCATGAACATATATATCAGAATTCTTAATTTCAGCTAACCAAACAACATGTACAAACAATAATATGTCACGAACAAGTTGAGTTTGTTGTAATTACACAATGTTAGTTTAACATTAGAAAACTAATCAGTAGAATTTACCACATTAAAAGAATAAAAGGAAAAAATTATATGATCATCTTATTAGAAAAGCAGTTGATTAAAGTCATCATTTGTTTATGATTAAAAATGTCTTTTGGCAAACTAAGAATAGAAGAAAATTTCTTTAATCTAATAGAGGTTATCTACAAAACACCAATAGCAGACACCATGGAAATATTGAAAGCTTTCCTTCTGAGATCAGGAATAAGACAAGTATGAGAATTATCACCATTTCTGGTCAGCCTTATGCTAGAGGTCCTAATCAGTGTAGAAAGGAAAGAAGAATAACTAAAAGAAACAAATAAAACTGCTATTATTTGATATGATTGTGTATATAGTAAAATCCCAAAGTTCTACAGATAGATATTAGAATAAATGAATTTAACAAGGTTGTCTTTGTTAAGCTCATTTAATTCTAATATCTACCTGTAGATTTTAAAAATTACAGTTCTATGACAAGTAACAGTAGGAAATAAAACTGAAAAAATTTATAATTGTATCAAAAAATGTTTAAAATCTAGCAATAAATATTAAAGAGTTATGGGAAAAAAACATAAAACATTTCTGAGACATAAAAAACAAATTAAAGCAGCCCGATGCCACATTCACATGTTGGAAGACTCAGCATTTAAAAATGTTAATTTTCCTGAAACTGACCTTTAGGTTTAATGAAGTTTCAATAAAAATCCAAGTAGGTTTATATGTGTGCTTAAGTATGTGTGTATTTGTTTAGTTGCGCTGGGTCTTAGTTGCGGCTTGCGGGCTCCTTAGTTGTGGCATGCAAACTCTTAGTTGCAGCATGCATGTGGGATCTAGTTCCCTGACCAGGGATTGAACCCTGGCCCCCTGCATTGGGAGTGCAGAGTCTTAACCACTGCACCACCAGAGATGTCCCCAGTGTGTGTGTATATGAGGAGAGAGAGAAAGGAACTTTAAAAATATTCTAAAGATATCTATATGAAAATTCAGAGGACCAGGTACAGGCAAGACACTCTTCAAATAGGAGGATAAAAGTAGGAGGATTTTTTCTACTAGGTATTAATACTTATTGTATGTCTGTAATAATTAAGATAGTGTAGTATTGGGGTGAGAATAGACAAAAAGATCAGTGGCACAAATCAGAGTCCAGAAGGAGATGCACCTTTGAAATAAATCAATTGTCTCTATATTAAACTGGACACAAAAAGTACCAATAAAAGGAAAAGACTGATAATTACATAATGTTAAAATTAAGAACCTCCGTTTATCAAAAGACACCTTTAATTACCTGTAGTCAAGTTACAGGGTAGAAGAATGTATTATATATGTGAGTCTTGTATCCAGCATACATATAAAGAACATCTACAAATCAATATATAAAACAACCCAATGAAAAATAAGCAAGAGACCAGAACAGACATTTCACAACAGTAGGGTACCCCAACTGCCAACAAATATAAGAAAAGTCTTTAATTTTTTTAGTAGTCAGGCAAATGCATATTAAATTAAATTAAATGCAAATTAAAACCACAGTTAAATATTACTAGATTTCCTCCAGAATAGCTAAAATTTAAAATACGGATAATCCCAAGTATGGGTGAGGATGTGGAGCAACAAGAATTCTCATTCACTGTTAAAATGAAAAAATGATAAATTGTCCATAAAAAGAGAATGGAATTAACATGTATTTATATCATTCATGCATTCAAATGGCAAGCACTGACCTGTGCTGTGTCTCAACTGTCCTTCAGGACAAGTACCATATCTAGTTTACAAAAAAGAAAAGTGAACTTCAGGGAAGCTAAAGATCTTTAGTAAATCTGTAAATCTACTAAACGGAAGAGCCAGCATCTAAACCAGGTCTTTGCAACTCTCAACGCCATATTCTTTTCAATATATCTATAAAAGCATCCTTTTAAAATGCTATCCTCTCTTTTTTCAAAATAAATATATAAATTTCTCTTTTTACAAATTTAAAAATATCACTCTAATTACATTATTTCATGCATTTTCTGCTTACCCAGAGATAAGACAATGCAGTTTAGAAAATAGTGTGATCTGTGAAAGAAGTTCATTTCTTTGCTGTGTTGATCTCTACGGTTGCTGCTTTCTTTTAATGTATTGTATTTACTTAGTGAACATTATTGCACTAATCTGTTTACACATGTGTGTCTCATTATTAGATTCTAATATTTTTGAGAGAAATCTCTTATCTTTGTGCCATTATATTCCCAGCATATCACACAAATGTCTGTTGAATGAATGAATGAAATTTTATCCTTGACACTTTGACTCAGAATGGGCAAATTCCCATTTTATCTCTTTTAAAGAAAGATTGAAATGACTCTACTACCTTCTAGCAGAATTAAAGCTAAATCATGTTCTGAAAGATAAAGGATTCTACTTCATCTTTACATTTGAAGTGATTCACAAATAATTCCACTTCTTGTTGCTCTATTCATTCATATACTACCTAAGTTTCACCAATTATACTCAGAGAGTTTACTGAAAGTTTTGTTTTCTTCTCTTCTGTGTGCACCTACTCATAAACATTTCTCTCAGAATTATGTTCAGCGTATGTCCTACATTTGTATTCAGATGTCAACTTTTTATAGGAGAAAAATCTAAAAATAGGTATCTTGCAGTATATGAACAGAAAATACATTCCTGTTGAAAAGGTTCATGATGACCTAGACATATAAACAGTTGAATGGGAGATGATATACAAGCTACAAGATGCTAAATGATGTGATAGAATTAACTTTAGCCAAAATCTTGCTCATCTGAATGTTATAACTTATAAAAGTTGTGTTAAAAATAAAGAAATGGGGACATGGTGGGGCAGGGGTGCAAAGGAACAGAAGGGAACAGGGCAGTGCTTTCCCTGTCCACTTAGGCACTGGGAAGCCTGTTGGGATCCTGGGCCTAATCCTGTGCCCTCGGAGCCTCCCTCCTGCCATGCAGAACCCAAGCCCTGCACCTACACCCTCACTCATGGCCCTACCTCCAAACTCCGGAACCCCACACTCCAGAGGCCCTCCTTTCCACGTGCTGCCTCTCCCCTTACATGCAGGTCCTAAGCAGAGGTCCTACCCCACCTTTGAACGTCGCCCCACCTAGGCCCCGCCCCACACTCAAACGTCACCTGCACCCGCCTAGGTCCTGCCCCACCCTAAACCCCACCCCTGCCTAAGTTCCACCCCCACCTAAACTCTGCCCTCATAACCAAGACATTTTTTTTCTTTCTTTTTTCCTCTTTTAGATTGGGATTCTGTTTTACCTTGCTGATTCATTGTTGTTGATTCTTTTATATTTTTATTTTTCCTAATAAATCTTTTATTTTTCTAATTTTATTTTATTCTTTATAGTTTGTTAGTGATCTCTCTTTTTGGCTTGTTGCCCCCACCCCTTTTTTTTTCTTTTTTCTGCTGTGGTTTTATTTTACCTTTTGCAGTTGTTTCAATTATAGTTTTATTTTTCCTAATATATTTTTTATATTTCTGGTTTTATTTTGTTTTTTACTTCTTGATATTGTACTGCTCTTTTTTCTGTCTTTCTTCCTTTTGTATATTTTTTTACCGCGCCACGAAGCTTGCGGGATCTTGGTTCCCAGGCTGGAGGTCGGGCTCGAGCTCCTATGGTGGGAGCTCCAAGTCCAAACCGCTGGACTAACAGAGAACCTCAGACCTCAGGGAATATCAGTCAGAGTGAGGCCTTCCGGAGGTCCTCATCTCAGCACCAAGACCCAGCTCTATCTAACTGCCTGCAAACTCCAGTGCTGGACATCTCAAGCCAAACAACCAGTAAGACAGGAATACAGCACCACCCATCCAAAAAAAAATGAAATGACAAAAAAATATGTTACAGATGAAGGAGCAAGGTAAAAACTTACAAGATCAAATAAATGAAGGTGAAATAGGCAACCTACCTGAAAAAGAATTCAGAGTAATGATAGTAAAGATGATCCAAATATACTAAATAGCAAAGAGATCACTGAAGAAATCACAGAGGAAATCAAAAAACACCTAGAAACAAATCACAATGAAAACACGATGACCCAAAACCTATGGGATGCAGCAAAAGCAGTTCTAAGAGGGAAGTTTATAGCAATACAGTCTTACCTCAAGAAACAAGAAAAATCTCAAATAAACAACCTAACCTTGCACCTCAAGCAATTAGAGAAAGAAGAACAAAAAAGCCCCAAAGCTAGCAGAAGGAAAGAAATCATAAAAATCAGATCAGAAATAAATGAAAAAGAAATGAAGGAAACAATAGCAAAGATCAATAAAACTAAAAGCTGGTTCTTTGAGAAGATAAACAAAATTGATAAACCATTAGCCAGACTCATCAAGAAAAAAAGGGAGAACTCAAATCAACAGAATTAGAAATGAAAAAGGAGAAATAACAATTGACACTGCAGAAACACAAAGGATCATGAGAAATTACTACAAGCAACTATATGCCAATAAAATGGACCACCTGAAAGAAAGGGACAAATTCTTAGAAAAGCAAAACCTTCCAAGACTGAACCAGGAAAAAATAGAAAATATAAACAAACCAATCACAACCACTGAAATTGAAACTGTGATTAAAAATCTTCCAACAAACAAAAGCCCAGGACCAGATGGCTTCACAGGTGAATTCTATCAAACATTTAGAGAAGAGCTAACACCTATCCTTCTCAAACTCTTCCAAAATATAGCAACGGGAGGAACACTCCCAAACTCATTCTACGAGGCCACCATCACCCTGATACCAAAACCAGACAAAGATGTCACAAAAAAAGAAAATTACAGGCCAATATCTCTGATGAACATAGATGTAAAAATCCTCAACAAAGTCTAGCAAACAGAATCCAACAGCACATTAAAAGGATCATACACCATGATCAAGTGGAGTTTATCCCAGGAATGCAAGGATTCTTCAATATATGCAAATCGATCAATGTGATACACCATATTAACAAATTGAAGATAAAAACCATATGATAATCTCAATAGATGTAGAAAAAGCTTTTGACAAAATTCAACACCCATTTATGAAAAAACTCTCCAGAAAGAAGGCATAGAGGGAACCTACCTCAACATAATAAAGGCCATATATGACAAACCCCCAGCCGACATCATTTTCAATGGTGAAAAACTGAAATCATTTCCTCTAAGATCAGGAACAAGACATGGTTGCACGCTCTCACCACTATTATTCAACATAGTTTTGGAAGTTTTAGCCACAGCAGAGAAGAAAAAGAAATAAAAGGAATCCACATCGGAAAAGAAGAAGTAAAACTGTCACTGTTTGCAGATGACATGATACTATACATAGAGAATCCTAAAGATGCTACCAGTAAACTACTGGAGCTAATCAATGAATTTGGTAGAGCAACAGGATACAAAATTAATGCACAGAAATCTCTTGCATTCCTATACACTAATGATGAAAAACCTGAAAGAGAAATTAAGGAAGCACTCCCATTTACCACTTGCAAGAAAAAGAATAAAATACCTAGGAATAAACCTACTTAAGGAGACAAAAGACCTGTATGCAGAAAACTATAAGACACGGATGAAAGAAATTAAAGATACAAACAGTTGGAGAGGTATACTATGTTCTTGGATTGGAAGAATCAACATTGTGAAAAATGACTATACTACCCAAAGCAATCTACAGATTCAATGCAACCCCTATGAAACTGCCAATGGCATTTTTCACAGAACTATAACAAAAAATTTCACAATTTGTATGGAAACACAAAAGACCCTGAATAGCCAAACCAATGCTGAGAAAGAAAAACAGAGCTGGAGGAATCTGGCTCCTGGATCTCAGACTATACTGCAAAGCTACAGTAATCAAGTAATTGATTGTCAGTACAATGAATCATTGTACTGGCAGAAAAGCAGCAATATAGATCAATGGAACAGGATAAAAAGCCCAGAGATAAACCCACAAATGGTCACCTTATCTTTGATAAAGGAGGCAAGAATGTACAATGGAGAAAAGACAGCCTCTTCAATAAGTGGTGCTGGGAAAGCTGGACAGCTACATGTAAAAGAATGAAATTAGAACACTCCCTAACACCATACACAAAAATAAACTCAAAATGGATTAAAGACCTAAATGTAAGGCCAGACACTATAAAACTCTTAGAGGAAAACATAGGCGGAACACTCTATGAAATCAGAGCAAGATCCTTTTTGACCCATCCCCTAGAGAAATGGAAATAAACAAATGAGACCTAATGACCTTTTGCACAACAAAGGAAACCATAAACAAGAGAAAAAGACAACCCTTAGATGGGAGAAAATATTTGCAAGTCTACTGCGCATATACCCTGAGAAAACCATAATTCAAAAAGTCATGTACCACAGTGTTCATTGCAGCTCTATTTACAATAGCCAGGACATGGAAGCAATCTAAGTATCCATCAACAGAACAGATGCATGGTTAAAGAAGATGTGGCATATATATATATGGGATATTACTCAGCCATAAAAAGAAACGAAATTGAGTTATTTGTAGTGAGGTGGAAGGACCTAGAGTCTGTCATACAGAGTGAAGTAAGAAAGAGAAAAACAAATACCGTATGCTAACACGTATATATGGAATCTAAAAAGAAGAAATGGTTCTGATGAATCTAAGGGCAAGAAAGGAATAAAGACACAGACCTTGAAAATGGACTGGAGGACACGGGGAGGGGCAAGGGTAAGCTGGGACGAAGTGAGAGAGTAGCATTGACATATATACACTACGAAATGTAAAATAGATAGCTAGTGGGAAACAGCTGCATGGCACAGGGAGATCAGCTCTGTGCTTTGCGACCACCTAGAGGGGTGGGATAAGGAGGGTGGGAGGGAGATGCAAGAGGGAGGGGATGTGGGGATATATGTATGCATATGCTGATTCACTTTGTTGTACAGCAGAAACTAACATAACACTGTAAAGCAATTATACTCCAATAAAGATGTTAAAAAAAGAAACATTATTTTAAAACTAATATTAAAATGCCTGAGTGACATGTGGTCTGCTGTATTTACTTGCATGTTTTAAAGAAAAGAATAACATCAAATTCTATTAGTGTCGTTATATTGTGCTCAAAATATGTATGTATTTTATGCTAAGTTCATAGTCTTTGATGCAAAAACATTAATGACTATGTGATACATGTGAATATTTATGACTATAAAGCAAATAAGCTAATGATAGTGATATATTGATAATGTCGAAGTTTAGATTTTATCTTTGTTAATGCAGTAGCCCTATGAGGTGTAAATACTATCATTATCTCTGTTTTACAGATAAGTAAACTGAGGCACACACAATAAATATTTGCTCAATGTCACACAGCTGATAAGCGGTAGAGCTGGTACATAAATTTAAATAAAGTGACTCAGAAACCCCTGCTCCCTACTGACATGCTATGCAGTACCTCATATATATGAGGAAAACATATATAAGAAAAGATGCTTTGTGCAGGATTTACTTTAGCTAAATTTTTCAACAGTGTCATTATTCATCATTTAAGATTAGAAATGCTCTTATTGCAGAATTAATCTGGAAAAAATGAAAAGCATTGGTATTACTGATGATTAGAGAGAGTCCTGAGGTCAAATAAAGGCTAAAGATTTACAAAATTCGATGAAGTCTGAGATTTCAGATACCCCATGGTAAGAAATGGTTTCACATACTTCTTAATCACTATTTGTAAGCTAAAATGTCCCATGTGATTTGGTTTATTTTTTAGAAGTGGCTCTGAAGATATCAAGTATGTTAAGTCTGCTCTGATTTATAGAGACTTTTTACTCCTGTATTCAATAACACCCTTAGCAATTTGGGGGGACATCATAAAATTTGGTATAACCGTGACGATTATCTTCAGCAATTGCAGCAGAAATTTTATAATTACATTGATCCTGTCAGGTAAGAGAAACAACAATAACCACAGAGAGTAAACTTCATCAGTTCCTTTCTGTAAAACAAGAGCTTTGTTTTTCTTCACACCTCTGTTTTGTGTCCTGATTAACCTTACTTTTCTGGCTCTATTTATCTTTAATTAACATGCATCCTTTCATAGTGAAATGTTTTAAATTTTGATCCTATAAATTCAGAAATCATTATAATTCGTAAACTGAACGAAAAATTGCCTTTGGCATAAATACAGAGAGAGTGGAAAGCTTAGCTAAACAACTTAACCCACACCCAACCAGCCTCTGCAGGGTTTTTGTTACCTAATTTGCAAAATCCACGTAGCTTATTCTATGCACACAGCTGTAGAGTGATAGAAAGCTTTTTCCATTTTCCAGCAAAGTACTGTACACGCAGCAGCATGTTTATAAAACAAAGCAGCTTCTTGCCAGTTAATCAAGATTCTCCAGCTTCCCCTTGCTTGTCAAGTGTGTCTGGACCTCTGAGGGCTTTCCTAGACATCTTCGCCCAGGTCCATCTGGAACTGTACGTTCCTCTATGATTACAAATAGCAAAACTGAGTATTCCAGAAATATTTCCTCTAATCTTTATTTGTCTCATGTGCCCTGTGCTAGAATCTCTGTTCATCTGTATCCATTTACTAGTAACTTGCTCCTGTCAGTAGATAAATTAGTTGGTTTTCTTGTCTATAACTGGCTGAAAAAGCCCAGCATGGGATCCTCCACCCCAGCCCCATCCATCTGTTCACCATATCCCATGGCCACATGTCCCAAACTTTTCCTCTCCCATAGCTGATGTGGCTACTCTACACTTCCAAGAACTTACATAATGATAAAACTTAGAACATTTACAAGTTGTCAGGGAACATGCACTCACCCACAAATAATAATCTTTTTTTCATGTTTTTTTCAAAAATAAACTTTCCTTTTTCTCTTTTAAACTTCATGGTTTATTTCAGTTGAATTGAAAACAGTCTCCAAAATTTTTTTTTTCACAACTGGAATTGGAGGTTGGTGAAAGGAAGTGGTAAATATAGTTTCGAAAGGAATGTTCTGTTAACAAACTCAGATATTATTTTGTGAGCCATGGGAAACCATCATTTTGTTGTTTTAACATGGAGTGAAATGATGAGAGCTATGGTTTAGAAATAGTAATCTGACTACTGTGTTTTGGATGGATTAAAGAGAAAAGAACAGGGTCATGAAAGCCAGTTATTGCTGTAGGATCAATCTGGGTGAGAAAGTAATGAAATCCTTAACTAAGGAAGTAGTAGTGGAAATGACTAGGAAGGAGACAATTGTCAGTAGAATTGGTAGGATTTAACAACTGAGTAAATTGGGGGAGATGGAAAGTCAAAGGTAACTGAGGTTTCAGGCTGCCTGTTGCCCACTCTTAGTGCTAATGCTGTTATAGAAATATGGAACAACAGAAGAATATCCATTCTGCAGTTAGGGAGATAGTGAAATACCCAAGAAGAGGTATTTAACCAGGCAGTGGAAATACAGAAGTTATAAGTTTTGAAAGTCTCTTTACTGATAGTTTTTGAAAATGGATAGAATTTCTATGTGAGAGTGTGTAGTATAGAAAGATGAGTTGCATGGGGTTTTAAAATACATTCACTGAGACAAAAAGGATTGAAAGACAAGTACACAAGAGGAATAGTCATGGATGTGTGAGGGGACCCATGAGAGTACACAACCACAAAAAACCAGGGAGGAGAGCTTCATGTAGAAGGTTTATATACCTGGAGTTGATTGAGACTCTTGGATATGCAGATTAATGTTTTTACTCAAATTTGTTATGTTTTCAGTTATTATTTTTTCAAATATTTTTCTGCTCTCTTCTCTTTCTCCTCTTTTTGTGGAACTCCCACTACTTGGATGATGGCACACTTGATGTTGTCCCACAGGTCTCTGTTCTTCAGTTTGGGTAGTTTCTACCAATCTGTCACTGATTCTTTCTTGTGCCATATTAAATCTGATATTGAGCCCTTCTAGTGAATTTTTTATTTTAGTTTTCAAATCCAGAATATATGCATTTGGTTCTTTTTCACTAATTTCTGTCACCCTACTAAGAATTTCTATTTGTTGATTCATTGCTATCATACTTTCCTTTAACTCTTAATCATAGTTTACTTCAGTTCTTTGAACTAAATAGCTGCTTTTTAGAATAAGTGTTTTGTATTTTTTGTTTGCAAGATTCAACATTTGGTGGCAATCAGAGAATGTTTTTATTGACTGCTTTATTTCCTGAATATAGGGCACACACTCTTGTTTCTTTGCACATCTCATAATCATTTTGTTGAAAACTGGACATATTAGAAGTCCAATGTTCTATCCATGGTGCCACAAAGCTCTACATAACTGGATGTATTAGACAATATATCTCAATGAGTCTGGATTCTGATTTTTTTTTTTTACTTCTGAATGTTATTTTTGCTGTGGATTTTTGTTTGCTTGTTTAAGTAACTTGCCTGGGCTAAATTTATGAAAATTTTCTCCTCTGCCATTTGCGTGTGCTGATGTCTCTGCTCAGTTTTAAAAATATATAGATGTATGTATACAAATATAGAATATATGTATATCTATATGTATCTATACATTATATATATCATATATATCTATGTATATATATACATATTTTAAAACTGAGCAGAGTTATATATGTATGTATATAGTGTATCTACACCCCCCCAAACACACACACACACACATACACACACACACACACACACACACACACACAGAGTTATTTCTATTCTAAGCCTGGTTTCCTAAGGATGTCCTTTTGTCTACAAAAGGCTGAGTGATTGGACAGAGGTTGTGTTCAACACCTTAAGCCATAAGACTTCTGTCCTCTGCCAGTGAACCTCTGTGTGTGTAGGGGAGCTCATTCAAAGTTCAGGCTGTTCCCAAGTCTGCTCCAGCTCCAGCTTTTACTTTACACTGGGCCTTTTCTTATCTCCTCTGTGCATGCACACAGCTCCAGGGTTGGCTAGGAGTGCGTGACTATCTTTGGCCCACTCTAGTCACCACATATACACAGCCAAGAATGTGCCTCAACCATGACCACAAGCTCAGACTGGTAGAGCTCTTAGCTTTCTTTGTTCACCCCCCTAAGTGAGATGATCACTTTCACTGAGAATGCTGCTGGGAGTGGTTGTCTGCCACCACTCCAGGTTGACAGAGAGCCTGCCAGTCCTCATAGCTGCCCTGCCTCTACAAAACTTCTGTCCTTACTGAGGGCAGAGTGGGAGGCAGGGGAGGAATAGGAGAGCAGGGCAGGGTGGGAGCAGCTTTAGGACAGAATGGCACAGATTCTACTTATTCTTACTCTAAGTTCAGCAGTTTTTCAAACCTAAACACTTCACAGATTGTTGTATGCCTTTGGTCAGTTTTCAGAGTGCTGCTACAATGATTGTTTTTGTCGATTTTATCTAGCTCTATGGTTGCTTTTTGGAGAGAGGATTTATCAGTCTCCTCAAGTGTTCATTACTAGAAGCTCCACACCTATTTATTGCCTTAAGAAGAATGGATTATATATTAATTCTGTTTCATGTTTACATGAATAAAATTTTTAAAAGATTACTCTGAGCTCATAAGCTTTAAGAGATTAAGTCACCCAAATCTGTTTCATTTAAAAATTTTATAATTTACTTTTTCTCTATCTCAAAGTGATTTAATGTGTCCTAAAGAAATAGGATAATAAGAAAATTGTAAAGTGATCAGGCCATTTCAAATGCATTAATAAAAACTGTTCAAGGGGATTAGCTGAGGACTAGCATGAAGGTCAATGTAGTATCAATATACTTACTTCCTCACAGAGCAGAGACCTTCCACTCTCTAACTTCTGTGGCAATAAACTTTTTTGTTTGGCCACGCCATGCATCTTGTGGGATCTTAGTTCCCCGACCAGAGGTCGAACCCAGGCCCACTGCAGTGGAAGCACAGAGCCCTAACCACTGGACCGCCAGGGAATTCCTGGCAAAAAAACTTCTTTTAAAGAAGCATGATTATATCAGAACTCATTCTTCAGAGAAAGGAACTTGAATCTCTTTTTCATATCACAAAAGCTTTCTTGAGAGAAGCCTGGATAAGCCAATCACTTTTAGAACTTGCAGGGTCTTGACTTCTCCCACATTTTCTCAGGGAAAAGTGTTAAACAGACCATCATTAGCCCATTAATCATAAAAATATCCACTGACACAATTGTCTCCTCTTTGAGAGAGAGCAAAGAATCCAGTCAGGTCTTACACTGTATTCAATTGGTGATTATGATATTTAAAACTGTCCTTAAACAGCAAAGTATAGGGCTCTGTAAACATCAGGCAAGTCCTCACTGTTGTCATGGTATTCTCAAAGAGGAGTTATGTTCCACATGTGTATTTTCACTGAACACGTACACTACTATCAGCCTCCAAGTAAAGAAAAAAGGTAGAGCAATATCTGGGTGTTTTTCATGACTTTAGACATGATGAAGATAGACTATTTTATTTATTGTATAATGATTTTCCTGGCATATCTTCTGTTCAAAGAAAGGAAAGAAAGAAAGCCCTGAAAGTCCCACGAAACATCCCAGTCTCTGTTCTGCGTTGTATTATTTTACACAGAACTTACAGTCTTAGAAAAGAATGTTTATTCCTGTGTTAAAAGCTACTCAAATTGGCTAATATTACCAATGCTGTAGTTTGTTTTTACATAGTGGTTAGTAGAACATTTGCTGTGATTGAGCATGAATTTTGGGGTCTTTTTGTCTTTCTTTTTTCTTCCAAATAGTCAACATCATTAATAACTTTCCTGTAACAGAGATGTGAATGTTTTCTCCTCACTGAATCCCCAGTCTCATGAATCCACAGTCTTAGAACCCTTATTTTAACCGAATAGTCATCTGATCTCAGTTTGGCTGTTCCTTACCCAGATCTCCTGGCAGCAACAGAGTAACCCTTGCTAGTACCTGTGGGAGAAAACAGTGTGTTTTGAGTATAGTAGAAGATAAAAATAAATCTGATACTTCATATCACATTTTAAAACTTTTATTTTTTTATTTAAGAAAAGTGTTAAGTTGGTAACCTTATTAACATTTAAATTTCTAAGAACCATTTTTATAGCTGATTATAATATTATTATTCTTATTGGCTAAATATATCACAACTACGTTCTACTACAATTTTATTATAGTAATGCTTGTTCTTTATTAATAACTTCATTATTTTTACCTCCTTATGAAATAACTACATATATGCTGAAATTTTTAATGTTCCACAAAAAGAGAAAAAGAATAAGGGTTATTGACCATCTTGGATTAATTTTTCATGAATCCAGTGTCCTCAAGTATATAATTTTAGAAACAGATTTATCAATTTAATTCAAATGATCAGTCTTTGCTGATTAAAATAGTCCTCTCTGTCATCAAGGGTACTCCGATTCTAATCTCAGGGCTTTAGGGATTTGAGTTTGTAATTAGAAAGCTCCCTGGTAAGCTATGAATGAGATAAAGGTCTTGAATGTACGTCTCAACTCTGGTAGAACCTGGAGAGTTGTCTCTTACATTTTATCACACACCTTTCTAGTGACTGCAGTTCTCCTATCCCAGAGTGCTGCTTTTTAGTTTATGAGAACTTTAAGTCCCATCATTAAACCTTTACTAATTGTGTGTAACCTCCTTGGTTACAATTAGTTTCCACTGGACTGTAACCAAAGCTCATTCCAGTCTCTGCCCATCATCTGGGAAAAGTTAGTTAGAATCTCCAGACCTCAATTCTGTCCATAAATATGTAAAACAAAAGGGTCAAACTAGATGTCTAGCTGTAACATTTCATGATTTTAGGTGTTTATATATTCTTGGAATCAGTATCAATAAACAGTGGTGCCTTGATGAATGTTACTTTGTGTGAGTCAGCTATTATCTAACTACACATTATCTATCTACACATAGCTTCCTGGGCACAACCAGTTTTTTCAGACCTTACCTTACCCTGTTACTATGTCCAAGGATAAGTTCAACTAAAATGACCAGTTAGAACCATTGCTTTGCTCAATCATAAAGGTTCCCCAAACACAGGTGTGCCTCAGATGATAAAGTACCTGCCCTAGAAGAATCTCTCAATATGTACTGAATTGGCATGGGTAATTGATCCTAATTTCTAGGCTCTGCGTGGAGGCAGCTGTGCCAGTATTGGTGGTTCTGAAAGGCAAAATGACTTAAAAATCTACAGAGTCAGTGCTAGACAGGGTAGAGGTCACTAGCTTTGGAACTGGGTAGAAGGAAATTGAGAAACAAAAAGCAGGAACTTTGGGATTCTTTGAGGAGAACACTTCAAACCACCACAGCCCAGATGTTTGTGCTAAAGAAGTAAGAGGGCCAAGAAGAAAATGTTAGTCAGGTCTGGGACTTCACTCATTCCAATAACATGCCTGGAAGAGAAATCACTACCCGTTTTACAACATAACCTTAGGGCAAGTCTGGGCAAAAAAGTTGGCTTCCCAAAACTGACCTGGCTTGCCAAGCCAACCCACGCACATGCCCTACACATGGAATCTTCCTTTCTTTCCTCCTTCCTTTCCTCTGTTCTTTCTTCCTTCATCCCTTCCTCCCTCCCTCCCTCTATTCTCTTCCTCCTCCTCCCTTCTCCCTGCTCCCTCCTCTCCACTTCCTCTCCCTCCTCCTTCTCTCTTCCTTCTCTCTCCCCTTCTCCAGAATAATCTGTGGGATTGTGGAATGTGTTCGTCAGACAAGTTCATCCGGGATGATTAAGAATAAGAGAGGCATGAGTCTTGTGGTCATCATAAGTGTTTGGGCTTCCCCAACACCTTACTCATTTCCGTTATCTAAGCACTAAAACCTAGGTCTTTACTAATTTATGGTTCAAGTATACATATAAGTAAATGTGTTTGTGTGTATGTGTGTACATGGAAGTGTATATCTCTGTGGGTTTGTCTTTGTATAAACACTGATGGATATTTTCACAAATGACCTGACAATGACCTTTAATTTGTGTTTAAGCAGAAGGAACTTTATGTTCTACTTTTCCTCTTGAGAAATGGAAAGACTACTTAAGGGTGTGTGTGTGGCGGGGTGTCGAATCGTGTGTGAGTGTGTGTTAGGTAATATTTAATGGAAAATTTGGGGATATTTTCCTTTGTAGTAGTACAAATTAACCTGTTTATGTCATGGATAGTTACTCTGAATAAATATCTTTCTTCATGGAGGCCTTCTTAATTTCCAGAAAATCTTATAAATGTTTATCAGTAAAATCTTTAAATAGACTTTGTTTCATTAATAGTAATAGCTACCTTTGAGCATTTACTCTGTCTGGCATTGTGTCCAACACTTTACATTCATCCTTATAACCTTGCAAGATGGGCATTAATATCCCCAGAAAACTGAGATTTGGGGGTGCTAAGTAATTTTCCTGAGCTTATAGAGCAAATAAATTGTACAGCTGTTACTTGAACATAGATCTGATTGTCTCTATCCATAGGATACTTGCCGTTGTGATATAGAGGGACTCAGGTAGATGTGGGGCTTATTTTATAATTTTTCTCCTTTGATGAGAGCTTCTCTATCAAGATGTTTGATTTTTCTGAACTTTAATGGCTAATGTAAAATAATTTGATAATTATTATTTTAAGTTTAAAAAGTCTTAGAGTCAATCTAAACATAGTGATACGTTTTCTTAGATTCTTAGAAAAGGTTTTAGAGTATATGGAAGCAGCCTTCAGTTACTGAATCATAGTGGTTATCTGCTTTTAAAAAGTGATGTAATGTCATTTTCTAGAATGTAGACTTCAGATAGCTTTTAAATATACACCTATATTTACAGCAATATGTAGAGGTAATATTTTCTGATATATAGTCCTTCTCTTAAAAAGAATGAATATAATATTTAGTGCAGTCTACACAGGAACAGTCTTCCTCATATTTGTCCTTGAGAAGTGAGGTAAGGATTGGAGATTCATTAAGTAAATGTTAACCTAGACTATATAAATTTAATTATCAAAATCCCTTTTTTAAAAAACTAAGGAGATTGGAAAACTTTTTTATTTGCAACCAATGAGTAAATTTTTATGTATTGATTGAAAGCATTTTGCGTGCTATGTGCTGCTTTGGTCTTAGACAACATAACCTCATGTAGACCTTACAGCTGCTGTGCAGGCCAGTTTTCATTCTCAAGTCAGGCTCTTTCAGTTGCAAGAAACAGAGTTGCCACTCATTGCTATCTCAAAAGGGGTAACTTATTTTAAGAGAGAGTGGATGGAAGGTTTGCACAATAAGGGAACCATGAAGCGTATGGAATTGCTGTACAATAAGGCCTTACAAGAACTTCAGTTAGAACTCTGTCAGAATGGGAAGCAGCTCAAGAAACTCACTCTTTCCACCTCAGGAAGGATAATATTTTTCTGGCATTAATTCTTTTTTAAATGTTTGGTATCATTCACCCGTGAAACCAGCTGGTCCTGGGCTTTTCTTTGTTGGGAGGTTTTTGATTACTGATTCAAACTCCATACTCATTAATTTGTTCAGATTTCTATATCTTCATGCTTCAGTTTTGGTAGGTTTTATGTTTCTAGGAATTTACCTATTTCTTCTAGGTTATCCAGTTTGGGGGCATGTAATTGTTCACAGTAGTCTCTTACGATCCTTTATATTTCTGTAGTATCAATTGTAATGTCTCCTATTTCAGTTCTGATTTAATCCTTTAAGTCTCTCTCTCTCTCTCTCTCTCTTCAGTTAGTCTACTTTCTTAGACTGCTTTCTTAGTTAGTTTAGTTTTTAGTCTAGTTTGTCCATCTTATCTTTTCAAAAATTCAATCTATTTCATTGATCTTTTCTATTGTTTTTCTATTCTTTACTTATTTCTGCTCTGACCATTGGTTATTTCCTTCCTTCTGCTAAAATTGGGCTTAGTTTGTTCTTTTTTTCCTAGTTCCTGGAGGTACAAAGTTAGCTTGTTTATTTGAGATTTTTTTCTTTTTTCTTAATATAGGTTAGAACTGCCTTTTCAGCATTCCTTAGGTTTTGATATGTTGTGTTTCAATTTTAGTTTGTTTCAAGATATTTTTAAAATTCTCTTGATTTTTTTCTTTGACACATTGGTTGTTCAAGGTTGTTTTGATTAATTTCCACATATTTGTGAATTTCTAACTTTCCTCCTGTTATTCATATCTAATTTCATACCATGCTTGTCAGGAAAGATACTTGGTATGATTTCAGTTTTCTTAAATTTGCTAAGACTTGTTTTGTGACTTATCATGTGATTTATCCTGGAGAATGTTTTGTGTGCACTTGAGAAATGCATTCTGGTGCTGTTGGATGTAGTGTTCTGTATATATCTATTAAGTCTATTTGCCCTAAAATATGTTTCACATCCAGTGTTTCCTGGTTGATTTTCTACCTGCATGATCTATGCATTGTTGAATGTGTGGTAAAGTCCCCTAATATTATTGTATTGTCTATTTCTCCTGTCAGGTCTGTTAGTATTTGCTTAATATATTTAGGTGCTCCAATGTTGGGTGCATATGCATTTATAACTGTTATACCTTCTTGATGATTTGACCCCTTTATCATTATATAATGACCTTCTTTGTCTCTTGTTATCATGTTTGTCTTGAAGTCTATTTTGTGTGATATAAATATAGCTATCCTTGCTTTCTTTTGGTTTCCATTTACATGAGATATATTTTTTCATTCTTTCACTTTGAGCCTATGTGTGTTAAAAAGCTGAAGTGAGTCTTCCGTAAGCAAGATGTTGGGTCTTGTTTTTTTAATCCATTAATGTCTTTTGATTGGAGAATTCATTCCATTTATAGTTAGAGTAATTACTGATAGGTAAAGACTTACTAATGCCATCTTATTAACTGTTTTCTAGTTCCCTGTTCATTGCTTCCTCTTTTGCTACCTTCCTTTATGAATTGACAATTTTCCATAATGGTATGCTTTGATACTCTTCTCCTTACCTTTTGTGAATCTACTATAAGTTTTTGCTCTGTGGTTACCATAAGGCTTACATAAAACAGCTTATAGATATAACAGTCTATTTTATGCTAATAACAACTTAACATTTATTACATAGAACAACTCTACCCTTTTATTCCACCCTTTTATGTTTTTGATATTATAGGTTACCTATAATAGAAATTACTTTTATATTGTGTATCCACTTGTTTCAGCATTTCTTTCAAGTGGTTATAAACTCTCAGCATTTCTTGCAAGTGGAGATAAACTCCCTCAGCTTTTGTTTGTTAGGAAAAGTCTTTACCTTGCCTTCATTTCTAAAGGACAGCTTTGTTGGGTAAAGTATTCTTGGTTGTCAATTTCTTTCTTTCAGCACTTTGAATATATCTTCCATTTCTCCCCGGTCTGCAAGATCTCTGCTAAGAAATCTTCTAATAGCCTTATGGGGGTTCCCTTATATGAGAGAAAATTTTTTTTCCTAGCTGAGCTTTTAAAATCTCTCTTTGTCTTTGATTTTAGATGGTTAAAATGTGTCTTGGAGAAGATCATTTTAGATTGAAATTTTGGTGTGAACTATTAGCTTCATGAACTTAGATGTCCAAATCTCTCCCCAGGTTTGGGAAGTTCTCAGTCATTATTTCTTTAAATAAGCTTTCTACCCCTTTCTCCCTCTCTTCTCTTTCTGGGACTCCAATGATATGAACGTTGTTTCTTGGAATGGTGTCCTATAAATCTCATAGGCTTTCTTCATTCCTATTTATTCTTTTTTTTTTTTTTTTTTGCGGTACGTGGGCCTCTCACTGTTGTGGCCTCTCCCGTTGCGGAGCACAGGCTCCGGACGCGCAGGCTCAGCGGCCACGGCTCATGGACCCAGCCGCTCTGCGGCATTTGGGATCCTCCCGGATTGGGGCATGAACCCGTGTCCCCTGCATCGGCAGGTGGACTCTACACCACTGTGCCACCAGGGAAGCCCCTATTTATTCTTTTTTCTTTTTCTCCTGAGATTGAATAATTTCAGTTGATCTGTCTTCTAACTCATTGATTCTCTCTTCTTTTCAATCAAGGCTGCTGTAAAGTTCTCTCTCCAGTTCTTCAGTTCAATCATTGTATTCTTCAGCTCCAAAGCCTCTGTTTGGTTCTTTTTTATGTTTCTATTTCTCTGTTGAACTTCTCATTTTGTTCTTGTATTGTTTTCCTGATATTGTTAAATTGTTTATTTGTGTTGCCTTATAGTGCTCTGAGCGTCCGTAGGATAATTATTTTGAATTCTTTGTTGGGCAATCCCTGGATCTCCATTTCGTTGGGGCCAGTTATTAGAGCTTTTACTGTATTCCTTTGGTGAAGTCATGTTTCCCTAATTCTTTGCATCCCCTGTAGCCTTAGGTAGGTGTCTGTGTTTGAAGAAGGGCTGACTTTATCTGTGTTTTATGGGCTGACTTCATTAAGGGAAGACTTTCACCTATGGGTGGGGGCACACTGAAGTGTACTCTGGCCCCAGGTCTAGTGGTACAGGGTGCCAAGCGTGAGGGTATGTAGCAGCACTGGGTTCTTAGGGGGAGATGATGTCTCTTTGCCTCAGGCTGCTGGGGTCCACATCACTGACAATGGTGTGGTGCTTGGTGAGTACTGCAGGAGGTCCACAGTGGCTGCAAGGGCTATTGGGGTCCTCAGTGGTACTTCTAGGTCCCGTGGCTAGGGACCAGGGCAGGCAGCAGTGGCGGCTGGAACTGGTGGTGTGCACACACTCAGCTGTGGGGGCCAGCTGCAGGTACCTGTGTAGTGGTAAGGGTTGGCTGCAAACACACACGTAGTGTAGTGGTGGGGGCCAGGAGCCAATGACAGATTCACTGGAATCTGCAGGGTCCCTGGCTGTTAGCATGTTCGTCTGTGTCTCCAAATCTCCCCCTAGGTATGCACCCTTCAGGAGGTTTGTGATGGGCATCAGGCCAGTGGGTGAAAGTGCATGGCTGGAGGGGCTAGAATTGAATGTGCACATGGCAGTGGGGGCAGCTGTGGGAGTCTTGTACTCACGAGTTGCAGAGGCCTAGGCTGGTTGCTGGTGTCCTTCTGGGCTCTGGTCGGGGTGGGGGAGGGGAGGTAGTAGGGAGGGACTCAGGTGACTGGCGTCAATGAATGAGAACACCTTTCATCTGTTGGGTGAAAGCTAGTGAAATCTGCAGGGGGTCTGTTGTGACTGTGCTGGCCATTAGTTTCTTCAGTGGCAAAATCAGCTGGGTTTGTCTGCATATCAGGTCTCTGTAACTGCAATTGCTCCTACTGCATAGCTGCTGTTGGTAGCCCCTGCTTTTTTTCCTTGTTCTTAGCTGTCTCTGTGTGTCTCAACTTTGCTTGTCTAGGTAGGGGGAACCGAAGTGGGACCTTTGTGTAGTGTTCCAAAAGGCTGGGTAAGCGTGTTGCTCACCCAGCTGTTCCTTTCCTGACAAAGGGAACTCCTTCTAGCTGGGAAGTTCACTCTTGGTGCTGAGCAATGCCAGCCAGGGGATGGGATGATAACAGGCAAAATGAAGCTGTCTTCATTCTCTTCTGGTGCTGTTATTCTTAGGTGTTTCATTCCACTGTGCTGTTAGGGTTTCTTAAGTGGACTCCAGAGCTCTCCCAGAGCTGTTTTTGTTTGTGGATAGCTGTCTAATTGTTGATTTTTGTGGTGGGATGGAGGCTGTATTCTCCAACATCACCATTTTGGTCTCACCTATTATTTTTTGGCTGATACTTTTAAATTATCTGCTCCAGTTAGGCCACAGATACCGTCATCTATTGATGCACTTGAGACCCCTTTGCTTTTCCTTTGGAATAACATTAGCTAGGGCTCATTCAACCTAATTTCAACTCGTATGTTTTCTGAAAATTCCCTAGTAGCCTCCTTTGTCCATGCTTAAATGATTTTGGAAGTCGAGAAGGGAGACTTCTAATACGTATACCCATTTTTTTTTCTGTCAGTAAAATGGAAGTATTATGGGACTCTTCACTTTGATAAGTTCTCCCAACTACTGTATTATCACTCAGTTGAACACATATGAAGGTGATAATGTCTTAGATCGAGGGCAACCAGTCTACAAACAAATGTTAAGTGGCTCAAAAATAGATCTATAACCACAGCTGCAGCTCCATCAAGTCACCAGCTGGACATGTCCTGGGAGAATAGAATCTGGCTTCCTTTGTTTTGCAACATCAGCTCACTGTTGTTTGTTTTTTGTTTTTAATACATTTTAACTTGAAAAAGTTAAATTGCCCTCAATAACTGAAAGCACCCCATGCTGTCAGGATTAGTGTTGAAATCTTCCAGCTCACATAGGAGACAGAAAATAGTCCTCATGCCCACTCTCTGGAGAGTCTCTGGAGGGGCCGCTAACCACATGATCACTGCTTCCCTTATTCCACCTACCTCTGAACAGCATGAAGCCTCAGTTAGGTCAGTGAAGAGGTTTTAAACACTGCTCTGCAGACTGGAATGTACTGGTTGCACATCAGGTTTATCTAGGGAGATTTTTAAAGATATGACCCATGCTCAAGGAATGGGATGGGCTCAGAAATATTTTTTTAAGTTCCTCTAGTAATCTTGGTGAATAGCCAGGCTTTGGAATCATGACTCAGAGCATGAAAGAGAAATGTAAAAATAAATAAATAAATAAATAAAAGAGAAATGTAGCTCCTTTCCTTTCTGTCTTGTAAAATTTACACTACTGTCTATAGCTGTGCTGTCCAAAATGGTAGATGGCAGCTACTCCCAACATGGGGCTATTGAGCGCTTGAAGTTACACGGCTACTTGAGATTTCAAAGGCATGTTGAAATAACAGAATTTCGGACATATTGGGTTAAGTAAAAATTTTGTAAAACCTTATTTCACCTGTTTCTTTTCATATATTTTGATGTAGTTACTAAACATTTAAAATTACATATGTGACTTGCATTAGATTTCTTCTGGACTGTCCTTATCTGGAAGGCATCTGTACCACGGCTCAGGAATTTTGAGTCATACAAGGAATCTTGTAGATGATACAACCTTTCATTTCATAAATGAGGATACAGGCACCAAGGCGGCTGCTGCGACTTATTCAGGTCCCTGACTTGGTGGTAGAGCCAGGATGTACATAACTGGATCTCCATTGAGCGGTAGCTTTTCCCTCCCATGCTGCCTGTGTTTGGCTGCAGTTGCCACACTGAGTGTTTCCGGGTTCCTACAATACTGGGGCATGAAAAGGCTTACTACCCTCAGCCCCTGCTGCAGTCTCTGCTCACCAGATCCTGTCTGCATAGCTGGTACTTCCAAATTCATTACTAAAAAGCCATATATGGGCCTTAAGTCAATGTCTCCCCTTTCCATCATCTCACATTAATTACTAGCTTTGACTCCTCAGGGAGCTGTGGTTTCAGTAAAGTCTTGATATCTTTCCAAAGCATGGCTGGGAAAAATAAAAGCAAAAAACCCAAACCAACAACAACAACAAAGAAACAAACCCTTCTAACTAATTGAGAAGTGTGAACCTTTGAAATTCATTAATAATTTTTTCCCCCAAAGTTTACTACATCTTGATTTTCTCTGGCATCCACAAAACAATGTTCCTTCTCCAGTAGTAGTTCACTCTTCAGAAGGATGAAGTGCTGATGGGTGGAGAGCCACTCCTTGGCTTTTGCCCTTTAGCCATAAAAACAAGGGTTTTTTTTTTTAATGACATCAACATAACCTTGCTTATATAAGACTTCTTTTTAAGCTAAAAAATATTTTTCCATCTTTCTCATCTGTTAATAAATTATTTGAGAAATGTAAACAAATAATGTTAATAGATAGCATACAAAATATTTCTAGAATCCATTGCCCTGCAACAGGAATATTTGCTGCTCTGAATGGTGCATTCCAGGGACCCACTTTCCCGGATGATTCCAAGCTGGTTGAGGTCCATGTACGTACATGTTCCAAGATGTGTGTATGTGTGTGTCAAAGTGAAGACACAGAGAAACACCTGGCTGATGTCTTTGCGTTTTGATGTCTTTTCTTCTGGATTCCTTAGGTTTAAGCTGAGCTGTCAAGTGTAGAATTTATAGAGTAATTAACCCAAGTCACTGATAAATTAAAATGCCCCAGGAAAATAAAGCTAGGTAAATAAATCTGGTTTTAGAATTTCTGAGAACTAGGTCACAACATGATTTCTAACTTCAGTCCATTACTATTTAGTTGAATCCTTGCTGCTGGCAGAAAGCAGGCAAGTTCTACTTCCCTGACTCCAAAGCCCTTGTATGCGGGGCAGCAAAAATTTCTTGTTATGGCCCTATTTTCCTCGTGATGTATAGATGTCTTTCACTGCTGCTGATTCTTTCTGACCATAGAGATAGTCACTCTGTGAAAAGAAATAAGAATAATAATCAATGGATGACATGTTTAGAGATGACAGTATCAACGCCATCTGCAACAGCAGGCTGCAGCCTATGCTGGTATGTATGCTACCATACAATTATTTATAAATGGAGGAGGTGGAAAGAGTTTTTGAAAGTCTCTAGTTTTGTTGAGGGGAAGAGCTATTCTTTAGTAATAAAAAACCTGAGATGAGGTAGTGAGGGAATATGGTGGGTGTGGTCTGGGATGTGGCAGTCCTTGGAAGCCTTCTTCCCAGTGGCAGGGATTGATGATTTATGATGATCCAGGTAGACTTTCTCCTTGATGAACTGATGACTTCTAAGGTGTGGGAAAACTCTGGTGTCTTACAGCTCTAACAATCGCAACTTTTCTTGATGTACCTCAAAAACACACACTCTTCCTGTTAAAATATCTACGTGGGGCTTCCCTGGTGGCGCAGTGGTTGAGAGTCCGCCTGCCGATGCAGGGGACACGGGTTTGTGCCCTGGTCCGGGAAGATCCCATGTGCCGCTGAGCGGCTGGGCCCGTGAGCCATGGCCGCGGAGTCTGCGCTTCCGGAGCCTGTGCTCTGCAACGGGAGAGGCCACAACAGTGAGAGGCCCGGGTACTGCAAAAAAAAAAAAAAAAAAATCTATGTGACCCTTGGGAAAATCTCAAAGGTAGTGTATTGCTTTAAACCTTATCTATGTTGCTACTGTTTCCTTCTTCTCCTGCTACTATGAGCAGGCTTCTCAATGTCACAAGGTATCTGTTTTTAAGCAGAGTTGTCTCTACTTCTCTATTTAAAGCATCAAGACATCTTCCAGATTTACGTAGGTTAGAAAGAATGCAGAAGCCACAGTTTCAGTTTCATATTTCTTAGAGGTCTACATCCTTAAACTTTGAAACGAAACATGAACAATCTCTCTCTACACATACATAATAACCCCAGTGCAATGTTTTAAAGCTGCAAGTTGCAATCCATTAGTGAGTTTTGAAATCTATTTAGCAATCAAAATCTTTCTTTTTTAATGAAATCGACTAAAATAAAAAATGTAAACATTGGTTTCTGAAACTTTGTTTTATACATATCTATTTCTATATCTTTATCACCTATCTACCTAGCTTGTCTATTATCTATCATCTCTTTTCTGTCATCTCTCTATATTAGTTTTTAGTTAAAAAAGAGTTTTGAAGAAAATCTGTTTTGTGGGAACTGTCAGAAATAGATTATTAGATTCTGTGACAATTCTTATGATTTCTTAGTATGCTAAATAGGGAACACTTCCTGTGAGTTTGCATATATGATGATGTCCTCCTTTTATAACTTCTTCCTCCCAGAGCTACATGTTGGATTTTTTGGGGGGAGTTTTGGGGACTTTTTTTTTTTTTGGCCTTTTAAAACTGTGTGTAGGGACATTAAAAATGATTAATACTAACTTTTTTATTTTTATTTTTTTGTGGTATGCGAGCCTCTCACTGTTGTGGCCTCTCCCGTTGCGGAGCACAGGCTCCGGACGTGCTGGCTCAGCGGCCATGGCTCACGGGCCCAGCCGCTCTGTGGCATGTGGGATCTTCCCGGACCAGGGCACGAACCCGTGTCCCCTGCATCGGCAGGCGGACTCTCAACCACTGCGCCACCAGGGAAGCCCTAATACTAACTCTTAAAGACATCTAGAAAAATTATTAGAGGCCTTTGAATCCTGGCTCCAAGCTCTCTGGGCCAGATCCAGCTTCTGTTCCTCCTCACTGATGCCATCCAGCAGAAGAGGCAGGTAAAATGTCAGCTCCTTGAAGCCTTTGTCTTGGTGGGCACTGGCTGTCAATGGGGCATTAAATGAAAGAGGTTGTGGAGGAATCAGGCACCTGTTCAGTCTTTCGTGTATCATTCTTCATGAATGTACTTGGAGGTCAATAGCCAATGAGACTTGTTTAAACTTCTGAGCAATAGGAACACCAAACCAGAAACAGAAATTTAAAGTGAAAACTTTACAATGGTATGAAAAGTAGAGCATAATTTCTAAAGGAGTAGATATCATGTGAAATATTGCTTCCCTATTCAGTTTTGACACTTCAGTCATCCACTCTGGGTATAGAATCTGGCACTTCTTTGATTGTCAATCCAGAATAATAGAGCTGTCATTTGTCATCTCAATGTCTAAGCAACAAAAGTCACCTACAAAGACAGAGGCCAAAAATAATTTATATTTTCTGGTTTATCCTTCATTAGAACTATTCTGCTTATTGGGGAAAGGAAGACACAGACGCTGCTGTCAGTTCCTGGTGAAGCTGGCAAATAAGACTTTCTTATCTATTTCTGAACTAAGAAAAAACATATAGTTCTAACCGACAACGCTTCTTTCAATAAAACAAAAAATTTATGTTTAGAGTGGCATTTTATCAATTTCCTCACTGAAAGTGAACAGTGTATTTTACTCAGATTCTTAGTAATACAATACAATTTAACAACCATTATTACCAGGATTTTATGGATTTCAGTAGTCATTGTCAACCATCATGATCAAATTTAAATACATCTTTTTTCCTGTCTATAATCTTGGCTAAGCTACTATATTCATATATTTTATTTCCTATATATAGCAAATACTATTTTAATACTTAGCAAATACAGTTTAATCCTGAACTATGAAGTTCAGAAGCTTTTTGGCTTCCAGAGAATGACATCTGACAGATCATGGACCTACAAAAGTTAGTACTATTCTTTCACACACAGAATAGAAACTCTGTAATACAGATCTTTCATTTCAATACAGTATAGATAACAGATGATGTGGCTAAGTGGAAACAGATGGGAGTTTTGCACTATTATTACAAATCAGAACTCTAATACTTCCTTTTCACTGCAAGCATTTGTTAATCTCAGCTCATCTGTGGTTCTAAGTGTTGGTTTAGTTTGCTTTCTTCATAAAATGGTATCTCTTGACTTGTGAGGCAAGATCTCTTAGGTTAAATTGCTAGGTCATGGTCATTCTTACTGGTATCCAGTAAAAGCAAAAGTAATACGGCAGCATTGTTTTCAAACAGTTCTCCAGCAGATTATGTTCTACTTATAAACTTGCCTATAGAGAAGGAATATTGTCGTGTATCTGCATGTGGAAAGGAAGTTACATCTTGACATGTTTTCTAATATTTCATTTGTAGTTTTCCTGTTAATGTTTTTACTTGTTGAAAGATGCAGAAAATATTTGAAAGCTAATTTTTGAAGGACTTGTAAACAAAGGTGACACCATTATCCCACTTTTAATAGAGCATGAATTTGTGAGTGGATGTACCAATTTAGTGTTAATTACCCCAGGTGCTTTGTGAACATTAGTATGGATATTTAACATGTCCATATGTTTGAAAATGTTGCCCCCTTGGCCTCATCAGAACAGAATTATAATTAAGCCAAGTGCTCAAATACTATTCTTAATAACTCTTCTATTAAACCCCAATATTATTAGGAAGATTATTAGTTTTTATTCGTTAGTTACTTGTTCCTCTCTGATGAATTTGAAGTTTTTAAATAATTAATCTACCTGAAGAGAAATGACAGTATTTTAGGGGGTTGTGTTTTTCTACTTTTATGTGCTAACTTTTATGCTGACAGTATTACAATTAAATTCACTGGTCAGAGCTCTGGTGATTTGAGATATTTTAAAATGTCACTTTTCTACAGCTATTATTGTACACTTTGGGGGTAAATGACATACAACTTTTATCCTAGAGCCATTTATACCCTGGTATCAAAAGAGATTTTAAAATTATATATAAGTTTATATATATAAACTTATATTTGAATGTAAGCTTTAATACTAAGAAATACCCATATTTCCTTTATTTATATGGTTGAATAAACTTTTTGAGATTTACAAAATAATCACATTATGTTTGTTTTTTTAGAATAACCCCTGGACTCTAAATTTGTAAGATTCTTTTAAAATATCTCATAAACATCTGGCTACTATCCAAACCCTCATTTAGTTTTATACAGTGGAAAGACATTTGACCATCAAATAGATCTTTGATTTTTATGAAGAATAAAGGACCATATATCTAGCAAAATAGTACTATCAAAGTAGTAATTCTCGGGCTTCCCTGGTGGCACAGTGGTTGAGAGTCCGCCTGCCGATGCAGGGGACACGAGTTCGTGCCCCGGTCTGGGAAGATCCCACATGCCACGGAGCGGCTGGGCCCACGAGCCATGGCCGCTGAGCCTGCGCGTCCGGAGCCTGTGCTCTGCAACGGGAGAGGCCCACGTATCGCTAAAAAAAAAAAAAAAAAAGCAATTCTCAAAAAAGTTCCTGTTTATTGCATCATATAATCAAGTGATTAATGAAAAGAGGCTAACAAATGGTTTGTATCTGAAACTACAAAATAGAAAGAGCTATCTGATCACCCTCATTTTGATGTACATTATCTAGATTATGTATATTACATATATCATATATATGTGTATATGTCATTGTATTAAAATCCACACCCATTTAGAACTGAAAAGACCCTTAGAGACCTTCTACACCAGAGGTTCTCAGATTGGAGTCACCTGCAGAGCTTTAAAACTTGCTTAGAGTGAGCATCCTGTAACAAATCGAAATTTCTGGGATTGGGCCCCAGGCATCAAATGTTTAGAAATTCCCCAGGTGATTCAATGTGCAGCCTAGTGTAAGAACAAGTGGTCTAAGCCAGTAACCCTCAAACTCACTGTGCATAAGAACCACCTGTAGAGTTGGTTAAAATATAGATTCCTGGTCCTTACTCCCAGAGCCTGGGCTTGGAACTGACATTTTAAAAAATCCCATGGTCACTGGGGGATGGGGGGGGGGGGGGGATAAACTGGAAGATTGGGATTGACACATACACACTACTATTGATATATTTAAAATAGGTAACTAATAAAGACCTACTTTATAGCACAGGGAAATCTACTCAATACTGTGTAATGGCCTGTATGGGAAAAGAATCTAAAAGAGAGTGGATATATGTATATGTATAACAGATTCACTTTGCTGTACAACTGAAACTAACACAACATTGTAAATCAACTATGCCCCAATAAAATAATTTTAAAAATTAAAAAAAATCCCAAGTTCTATGTATTGAATTGTTTCTCCCCCCCACCAACCCTAATTTATATGTTGAAGCCCTAACCCCCGATATGATTGTATTTGGAGACAGGGCTTTTAGGAGGTAAAGTTACATGAAGTCGTAAGGGTGGGGTGATAATCCAATAGGACTGGTGGTCTTAAAAGAAGAGGAAGAGAGAAAGAGATCTGTTTCTCTCTCTACATGTGCATGCACTAAGGAAAGGCTATGTGAGGTTACAGCAAGAAGACAGGAGACAGGAAGAGAGCTCCCACCAGAAACCAAATCAGCTGGCACCTTGATCTTGGACTCCCCAGGGTTCAGAACTTTGAGAAATAAATTTCTGTTGTTTAAGCCACCCAGTCTCTGGTATTTTGTTGTGGCAGCCCAAGCTGACTAATATACCAAGTAATGCTGATGCTAGCAGTCCATGGACCACATTTTGAGTACCACTAGTCTAGGCCACATACCCCAGAAACTTTTTTAATTTTTCTGAGGGTAGTGCAGGGCATCATTATTTTTTAACATTTCCTGGGTGATTTTAGTGTATAGACAGGATTGAGAACCACAGATCAAGACCAGCTTCTTCAACTTATGACTAGGATGCTGAGACTCAAACAGGTTAAGTGATTTGCCCAAGTTATCATGTATGCTATTGCTGAATTTTGCAAATTTATAGGAGAAAAAAAGAATTTCTTCACACAGCTGGAATTTGAAAGACACAGTCCTAGAACCCAGCACTCTCAGTTTCCAGTATTAAGCTACTCATTTTTCCCCAAACAACATTAAAATTTGTTTAATTCTGGCAGATTCATTTTAAGTGCCTTTTCCATTATAGTACAATCCAAGAATGTTGTAGTCTGTGCCCTTCGTCTGCTTCATAACAGTTGTTATTTGTTGCAACATGCTTAAAGACTGACTAGAAAGTGATATTTTATATATATACATATACATGTATATGAGTATACATGTGGCTGACCTTCACACCACAATATTAATTTGCTCACCATGAACAGAAACACTGCTGTCTAGCATTATGCTTCTTGTGTAATAGCAGGAAACTTAGAAAATTGATTCATGCAATAAAAAGATGAAAATTTAAGACTTTTGAATGCCTTAAAAACCCCAGGCATAAATGAGGATAAATGACCAAGATGGGTAGAAGTTTACTGAAATTTCACCTCAAGGACAGGAGCTTGGTTTGGTAAGTATGTGGTGCTGAGCTTACTTTGCCCATAACTCGGTGGAAAATTATATCACAAGTAATATACACCATCAAGTTTAACAATGATAAAGGAAACATGCTATCCTGTGTACATTTTGAGTAGGCATTTGATTTTCCCAAAAATAAGGCTTATTTCTCCTTATACATTGACCTTTTGTTAATGGAAAAAAATGTATCTTGACATTTTAAAATAAATTGCCACAGTTAATGTAAGATATGAAATCTCAAAAGAAGTTAGTTGTAGTTTCTTGGCCAGTGATGCAGCATGGAGAAGTGGGAGAAAGGAAGCTTGGCTAGGAACCAAGAGGACTGACTTCTCATCTCTACCAGTAATTAGCAGCAGGAACTGTAACAGTCACCACCTATGTTAACCTCAGTTTCTTTGTAAAAGGAAAGGGTTGGTATTATTCCAAGTTTCTTTTTACCTTGCTTCATAGATCATAAGTGCCTCTAAGGAATGCTGTTTTTCTGTTAGACTGTACTTGGGCTTTTAAATTTTGTTTCCATTTGTCCACAAAGAGTAAAAATGGCCACTCAAAAATCCCACCATTTTAAAAAGTCTTAAAAATTAAAACAGAAGAAGAAACAAGTCTGTATTATTTGGAATCAGGTTAGAAAAAGATATTGAAAAATGCCATTGGATCACATACTTAGGTTTAATATCAGCAAACTGTCAATTATTCCTTATCTAAAAGATACTATGAATGCAAAGCAGACAAGATTTTCATTGCCTGATACAGTTAATCTCACCAGTAGAAGAAAAAGCCTGAATAGCCTGGCTATTGGAATTCATTATTTATAATACTTGGGCAGCAGAAATGTGGAATGAAACCTTATATTCTGAAAGCAACTTCACTAGTTCAGCCATTACTGAAATCAAGTAATACTTCCCCAAACTGCATATCCAACAAAAGTATTTAGAAATAAATATATCAGTGAACTGATATAAATGAAAACCAATCTTCACAATATTTTATATCATTATTAAACCAGTACAAGTGTGGCAAATAAACCTATCGTCTAAATCTAATGCTTCATTTGATTCAAGTGCCCATTGAGTAATACTCCTGTAGACCAGTGGTTCCCAAGCTTTCTATACATTGGAATCACAGGGCTTTAAACACCCTGTTATTATGCTTTGATTGGTACAGGCTACAGCCTGGGCATCAGAAGTTCTAAAAGCCCACAGGTTGTTCTAAAGTACAGCAAAGTTTGGGAAGCACTGCTATGGAGTATTGGTTCTAACTTTGGCTACATACTGGAACCATCTGGCATCTTAAAAAGAATATGGGATGTCTGGACGTCATCCTAGAAAGAATTAAATAAGAATTTCTGAGAGTAAGCCTGAGCATTGGTGTGTTTTAGGTACTCCCCCAGAAGAGTTCTACTACAGAATACTGCCTGAATAACTCCTATGGCCTCCCGAATACATGAGCATAAAGTCTCATAAGGTTTGACTTCCAAACTAGTGCAAACCTGGCATGAACTCAACTACTTTCAGCAGGGCTGTGAGTGGGGTGTATGAAGAGAGAAGTTGGGCTATTTCTTGAAATAACAGACCATAACAATACACGGACATTTGGCAATCAGATTCCTGGGCCGTGACCTGTCCTCAGAAACTTCTTAACACAATTCTTCCCTAGCTGTACTTTTCTGGAAAAAGCCAGAGTTTGGTAAAAAGAGGAGAATTAAGTACTACCCAAGCACCTGAATCACCCAATTAAAAACATCTTAATAAATATTTATTTTCTAAATTCCTCAGTGATGTCCAGATTTCTTTACAATTCTCAAAAGCCATGTTTAAGAAAAATACTAAATGCTTAAAATTTTGACCCATTCCATAACTCTGAGTAAAGAACAAACTTCTAATTTCATCCATTCATGTGGCAAAAATTAATAATCATTTTTGTAATTTCAGAGAACAGTGCTATAGTTTGGTAGGTGTAAGGGACACCTTGGGTAGTTGTATGGTTAGGCCATTCAAGATGGCTGTTCTCTGGCTCCCTGTACATCTCATGCTGGACCAGTCCCTGCTTCTCTCATACAACTATGCAACCTCATAATTATAGGGTTTAATTAGTCCCTGTAAGTGATGAGCCCACCTGATGTCAATTCCACCTATAAATAGTAGCCTCCTTCCTTGAGTAGAGAAGATTGTTGCCATGTTGTCTGTTGTAGGCAGTGGGGTGCCCCTCCAGGACATTTTGCTTAAGATCCCCTGTCCAATAAACCATTGATGTCTCTGTCACTGTTTCCAAGCTCTTTCTTTGGTCTCCAGGCTGGGCAACTACAAGACTTGCAGGCCAACAGTAGTTTAAGGTAACTCAGGGGATATGTAAAAATCATCAATTTCAAAAGTCAATGGAGCATGAATGGAGGATAACTTTCATCTGAGACCAGGACACAGACTGTAAGTGGGGCTTTAGATATGAAAAGTTAGTATGGGCCAAGTGGTTTAGTGGAAAGAGCCTGGATTTGATAACAGAAAATGTAATCATATGTGGTCTGAGCCATTACGTCTTGGGAAATTCACTTCAACTTTCTGAGCCTCTGTTTCCTCATCAGTCAAATGAACATAGTAATACTGACATCAGTGCCTGTGAGGATAAAATGAGACACAGATGGAAGTTCCTGGCACACGTAATGATCGATCTGTTAAAAGATTGTGAGGCCAGGAAACATGTATCTGAAGAATTATATGTAAACGCCTCAAATTGTGACTGAGGATGGAGGGTTACAACTCAATTATGATTAAGAATGTAGGTAAATGTTTCCTTTCGTATTAATGATGAAAGCTAAGTTCAGGAAGCTTGAATCATCTGGAGATGAAGCAGTAGCAGCAGAACAGTCTAGGCAGTGGCAAGGAGCAGGTCAGCACTGGAAGAGTCAGGGAGGTGACAGGCCTGAGAAAGGAAGGTTGGAGAAGTTGGTGGTGGATGTCTGGACAGGGCTGAATGCCCGGAGATGGAAGGGGAAGCTGAAGGATATTATCACTGAGGAAGTTAGTACAAGTATAGGGCAATAGGGTTTGAGCAAACCAAAATGATCACACCTCTTCGGTGACTCGAGAATGTATCTTTTAGATGTAGGGTAAGGTGGTTTTATGAATAGACTAATTTGGTCTGAGGGGGGAAAAAAGGCTTTTCAAGGATTGAAGCAGGTATACAGTCATGGACCAGCTGGCTGGTTAGTAAAACCTAAAGGGCAAATTTGAGTTTAATGCCTTAAACGAGAACAGAAACCATATACTCGTAACAGCCCTGTAAGACTGGGGTTCATTAGGCTAGAGCCAAAAATAAACTAAGGACAACAACAACAAAAATATCTGGATGATAAACCAGAACTAACTCCCTTTTTTCTTCCCTATCATGGAAAAAAATAACCCTTCAACCTGAAAGAGTAAAATGTACTTTGCAATAGTTAATTGAAAGCTAAGATAGGTGAAGAACTTATAAGAAAGCCTAGCTCTCTAAAGCTTAACTTCTCTTGCCTAGAAAAATTACATCTCAGCAAGGAGAGTTTACAAATAAGGACTTTCATCTAGAATCAGCATCAGAGGTGAACACTAAAAGACTGGGGATGAACAAATGGAGTTCCAGTTTTCAAAAAAATGAAGCAGCTCGATTCCTGAAACCAAGACAAGGAGCTTGTCACAGATCCTGAGCAAAATGAATAAACCTATGATTAAGGTAATATCTGGGCACTTAGAAAAGGAAGAAACTCAGAAGTTAACAAGAATTCACAAGTAGTCATTTCCTTTTTTGGACTATGTTGTAACACCGTATAGCAAGGACATCTAATAGACAAAGCACATCTGCTGTTTGGGGCTGTAACTGGGGGAAGAGGTCACTTTTCCCTAATCCCTCAGCCTGGGAAATGATGGTGTACTTTAATTTCTACAAAGATGTCACGTACCCATGTGCCTTAGCTGCTCTGGGACAAGGGAAGAAAATATTAAGTTACATGAGGTTCCTCAACTGATGAGAATATTCGTCAACAGCATGCTAATTCAGTGTCAGCAGTGCAAGGCATCTGAGAATGAGAACTTGAATGTTGACATGGCATACAGACTGCATTTGCAGAACACGTGAAGCTGGGACGTAGAATTACTCAGTTACATCAGTGATACATAACATGTCAATAAGCTAAAAGAAGAGGCCTAACTTAACATGTGATTCTATTAAATTTTATTGTGCTAAGTGTTGAACAAACTATAATGGGTGTGGCTCGGGAAGAAGTGTTTTGGAGTGGGTGAGAAAAAGACATTATTACTTCAGAATTTTAGTAGATTGTAATATAGGAGTCAATAGGGTAATATTGCTGCCATAATAGTGCCTAGGATTTACTTGGGGAAAATACAGTCATTAGAACAAAGCCGTTAAACATCTGTGTTATTTGAATAAAACCTTGAACTCAATTTTGGGGATCAGATTTTGAGAGGAACAATGGCAAAGTAAACCACCTTCCAAGGGCTTTCAGAAAAGATAAGGAAAAGCTGATGGAGTTGGTAGGTATCCAGACAAATTGAAGCACTCGCCTGTGGAATTCATGCTAAGTGCATCCTAGAAGACCCCAGAGGGCAGGACTGCAGATCTTTGAGTCCTACTACTTGGGGGGCCATTTGCAAGAGGTGGATGTTATTCCGAAGCAGATTTCCAGGTCAATTTAGAGCAAAACTGGGGGCAAAGGGGAATAGAAGACAGTGGGTACTGTCTCCTTTGAAAATTTCTTTCTTTTTTTTTTTTTTTTTAGCGGTACGCGGTCTCTCACAGCTGCGGTCTCTCACTGCTGCGGCCTCTCCTGTTGCGGAGCACAGGCTCCGGACGCGCAGGCTCGGCGGCCATGGCTCACGGGCCCAGACGCTCCGCAGCATGCGGGATCCTCCCGGAACAGGGCACGAACCCGTGTCCCCTGCAACGGCAGGCGGACTCTCAACCACTGTGCCACCAGGGAAGCCCTCCTTTGAAGATTTCTTAATCCTGGTTGCACATTCTGATCGCCTGGGAAGAGATTTTAAAATGCTGATGCTTACATGTTAGCCCTAGAGATTCTGATTTATTGGTCTGGTGTGGGGTCCCCATTAAAAAGTATTTTATCAGAGCTCCCCTGCTGATTTAATGTTCTAGGTTGGAGAACCACTGAGTTAGATGACTACTTATCTAGAGGTTAAATAAATCAAACCAGACGCTTTTTCTAAGGTCTTTTCCAAATTTGAGAAGGTAAGTGTAAATTAACACTTATGGGTTATATACCACAGCTAGACACTTTCACAATGAATCTTCTCTAATAATTGAATTAATATATGTAAATCTCTTAGCACAGTATCTGGCATGTAGTAACTCAAATATTCGATATTTTTATTGTATCTTCTCTATAACTGTTCGATGGAGGTATTATATCTCTACATTACAGATGAGAAGACGGAGGCTCTGAGGTTAGTTTTCCAAGGACCCTTGTAGTAAATTGCAAAATGAGGATTTAAACCAGATTAAACTAGTTTTAAGTTCTAGAGCCCCTTATCTCCTCCACAGTCCACCTCTAAAACATCTGGAAGTTTACGCAAATTAGTGGTTTACTTGAGTGAACATTTAAAATATTTTAACAAAACCACTTCCTCTTGACCATTTTGTAAGGAATTTCTCTCCAAATGCAATTTCTGAAAAAAAGAAGCATAAAACTCGACATCCACATTTCTTTCTAATGTCGCCTGAGGGAAACTACTCTGTAGGTCTTGAGATACTCTGAGGACGGGAAAATGGAAGGAGGTGGCCCTTCAGAACTCAAACAAAGCATGGGAGAAGCAAGGGAGAAAAGCACTGCTCTCAGGTAAAACATCTCTAGTGCTAAAGAATGGATGAACATCTGTCACTGTACCGCCTAGCTCTGTTAGGTTAATTACAAGCCAAGGCTGAGGAAGCCCTGCGGTGACGGCCCTGGTCTTGTCTGCCACTTTCCTGAGGCCAGGTTGGATCAGGCTGTGTGCAATGGCTGCTGGAAGAGAAGGCAGGAAACTTCTCCAAAGGGGCTGTGACTACTAAGGTTGCAAATCCTCCACCTGAAAAACTCAGACGGATGAGGGGAGTCGGTCTCTCTCTCTTTCTCTCCCTCGTCCACCCAGGCCTAGGAGATAAGGTAAATTAAATTTCCTCTTGTGCGTTGTATATATCAAATGTTCTGTTCCTGACCCTTTACCTTTGATTAACATCCGTTCAGTTTGCAGGGTTCAGTGCTTTTGGCTTTACTGTATTTTGTTAGTACGGTTAAGGCGAGGACCGCTTCTAAATAGGTGATTTCCACCCTTCTGTCTGAGAAGAGAGTAAAACTGAATTCGGGAGAAACGGAGGGGTAACAATTTTGGAAAAGGCGAGGGGAGTGGGTAACAGCCTCGGTAGTAAAGTTCTCAACGTTGGAGGAAAACGGTTTCCTCTCCCGGAGCTCTATGGAAGCATCAGCTCCTCCCCTCGGGCCTCCAAAAGTACCCTTCGCTTGGGGGCGATTCTAGAGTTGAACCCGAAGCGCGTGGGGTCATTAGAAACTAGAGCAAGTTGAAGCCAAAGAGGCCTGGCAGGGTAGGGGTGCGTAGAGTCGGGGCCCGAGTGGAGGGGAAGGCCGAGAGTCGCGAGTCCCGGGAGAGGAGGAGGAAGAGAAAGCGGGGCGGGCCGGAGGTCGGGGTCCGGCGGCGGGAAGGGGTCCCCGTTTCTCCCTCCCCGTCCTCGCCTCCCGGGGCGCTGGTGACGTTGCGGTTTCCTCCTCCCTGCAGCTGAGCCTCAGCGCCCGCCGCGTCCCGCCCTCCTCCCCTTTCGCCC